>NC_053165.1:145903014-146247389 GCF_016835505.1 Polypterus senegalus | reverse complement strand
ATTATTTGACAGGAATCACTAAGGCACAGCAGTCGGCGTAATAAAAAACGTTAGTAACACCCACATGTATTACCATTTCCAGATTAGCAGATTTAGGTGGGATGGTTAGCACTGCTGTTTCCAATATCCACCAATCCAGCCGGTACCCCAAGTTCTCCCTGTGTCTGTATGGGATTTTCCTCCCATATCTCCAAAGATGTGCTGGTACAGACAGCTGATGATTCCTAGTGGCATGTGTGGGAGTGTGCATTAGTGAGCTCCACTGGCACCCTGTCATCATCTGGGGGACCCTGAATTGAATTATGCAGGTTTGAGAATGTTATGTATTTAATGTTTCATGATATCCTGTAAATATTTTGTGCTCTTTAGGGAAAGTCACTGTATAGGAATACATTCGCTTTATTTTCCATCTAGTTTGGTTTCCATACATAGATAGATAGATAGATAATATGAAATGCTCTATTAGATAGATAGATAGATAGATAGATAGATAGATAATATGAAATGCTCTATTAGATAGATAGATAGATAGATAGATACTTTATTAATCCCAAGGGGAAATTCACATAATCCAGCAGCAGTATACTGATACAAAAAAAACCCAATATTAAATTAAATAGTAATAAAAATGAAAAATGAAAAAAAAAATGGATCTAGGTTAGGCCAGGTAAGAAAATATTAGAAATAAGTAATCCATACACCTCATCAAATATAAATGAGATTGTTCTTACATATCTAATTGTATATTCTATTTATATTTCATGCCTATGAATAATGAATACGATGAACTGCCCCCACGTCTTGTGTCACACTTGCATTGCTGCAGAGTGCTGCTTACCAAACCAACATGGATTTTAGATCATTTGTCTGTCCATCCAATTTCTGAGCCTGTTTGTCTCATTTGCAACCCCATAGCACTGGTAGCAAAGCAACCTTGGAAAGGATAAAAAACAAAAATAGAAGTGGGATGGAGACAGAAGAGCTCTGGGTGCCCTTGGCAATCTGAGGGGAAACTGCTGCTGCCATGCCACTCTCTCAATGTCTAGCTCTTCAGATGAGTTCCATGCTGATCCTTGACCTGTTAACAGTAACTGCAACCCAGCGCCATATTACTCAAACATGACAGCCACTTAGTGGGTAACCTCAGCCGGGCTCACCTTAACACCAACTCCAAGATGATGCTAATCTCCTTTGTTCTTATCTTGTGCTCCTCTTTCAGCATCTATCCACAGCGGCGTCCAGAGTGCCAGCCGAGAAGTCAAAGCGAAGTGTGGTCTATGGGGTGGTACGCCGGCCAGACACGGAGAACCAGAGCGAAGTGCTTGTGTACCAGTGGTCTGTGAACCAGGTGAAGGAAGACATGGAGTATATTAAGGAGGTATGGGGGTATCCCACCTTTTTCAATTTTTAATCTTGAATCCAGTTTGGCCCTTTTTCTGAGCCAGGATGCCTTTCCATTATCATACTGTACATCTGTTGGGATAGTCCTGCATTTTTGTCAAACCCAGAAGAAACCAATGCCAGCATTATATGTGGCAGTGCTTTCCATTCATTAGAGTGTGTAGATACTCAAAACACTAAAGTAAGCTTCAAAAGTTGAGGGAAAGTCCAAATAGACAACATCACAATGTCCTTTTATCTGCACTTTCCTGTTCCTTTCCTCCTATACTGTAGGCCATCCCTCCATCCACTTGCTCCTGATTCGGAGCTCAGTGTGACCCAGCAGATTATAACCTTTTGATAACCATAGACATCTCCAGAGGGAATGGTTTAAGGGAGCACTTTGGGTCCACTTCATCCCTGCTGCCTTTACATTCACAGCAAAGTCCATGAGCTCTTTGACTTTACCAAAATTAAAAAGAAAATATAACTGACCACATGCTAACACGCTGGACCTTTGACTTAGCCTGGAGTCCTCGACAATTTATCCCTGTACCACCATTATCAGGAGTGTGTCCTCTAGTGCACGGGTGTCGAACTCTGGTTCTGGAGGGCCGCAGTGGCTGCAGGTTTTCATTCTAACCATCTTCTTCATTAATAACCAGTTTTGGCTGCTAATTAATTCCTTTTGCCTTAGTTTTAATTATCTTGACCCAGGCTCCTTAGTTGTCTCTTTTTCCTTAACTAGCAGCCAAGCAATAATGGGACACAAAACAAGCTGCCACATGACCATCTAACCTGTGCCCATTACACAATATCTGAAAATAAAGAAGCGTGAAGGTCAGAAAAATCAACAGTTTTGGAAATGTCTGCTGTGGCAGAATGAGAGCAGCAACAAGCTGTGGAATTAAATAACGGGATTAATTAACAGCAAGAATCGGCTTCTCATTAAGAGACTGGTTGGAGTTTGAAATCCCAGTTTAGATGGTCATCTGTTGGCTCGTTTCACATCTCATTTCTGTTTGGCTGTCATTTAATGAAGAAATCAATCAATTCAGAGGGCCGGATCCTTAAAAACAGGGCTATTAAAATGAAGGGAAATTAAGTTAATTAGCAGTGAAAACTGATCACTGACTAGGAAAAGGGTTAGAATGAAAACCTGCAGCCGCTGCGGCCCTCCAGGCCGGGAGTTCGACACCCCTGAATTAAAGGGTCTAAGTCTTTAAGAGCAAGTCAATTAATATGAATTCAAAAGAAGTTAATTAGCAGCAAAAACAGGTCACTAATTAAAACCTGCAGCCCTCCAGGCCGGGAGTTCGACACCCCTGCTCTAGTGGTCCCCCATATTTCTTGGGGAACCACATAAAATTTTGCCTACAAACTTAGCATAATTTATGACAGTGCCCTGCTAAATACCCAGAATCCTCTGCTACTAGGGAATCCATTCCCGGACGGGTTTATTCATTCCTGGGAATTTGGGAATCCCGCATGTCATTACCGGGAATCCCGGACTCCCGGGGATGACACAGTTCACGGGCATCTCACACGGTATAATAGTTTTAGAACGACCGACACTTATTTTTAATAAAACTACTGCAATATGTTGACACCAATAAAAGACTAACCTTATCTACAAGCAGTTCATGCTGTCATATACTGTAAGTACATGTATCTAGTTAGTTGTGGTAATAAAAGCATAGAAAGCACAACGTGTTGAGCGTGCAGTCGTCCACGTGTAGGGTACGCCAGCCGCTGAGAAAGCACGCTCTGCCTCCACTGAAGTAGGTGGCACAGTCATCAGATACGGATACACTTGTTCTAAACAACGCCCGCGCTTGCCGTTGCTCTGAAACACCGCCATTTCAGCTTTTACTGACGCATCCAGTTTCTTGTCATCATTCTGTGATGGCAAGTTTCTTTGCACAGATAATGTGGATGCAACAGACTGACGTATTGCAATTTCAAGTTGCTGTTCAAAGCCGTTGTCTGACAGACGTTAATGAAGTCTGCCCCGTCCCGCCATTCGTGCGCTGCAGAGTGCAGACTCCTCCCAGTCCACTGTGCTCAGTCTTAGTGGGAGCCGGGAGACTGACTGCTGCTGGTCTGTTGTTGACTGAATTAATCGGCAGCACACTACACCGTGGGCCAAAAAACCATGCCACTTAATTATTTTCAACTACAACTCTTTTATTTCTTGATCGATTTTTACACTTTTACGCGCTATATATGCGAGCTTGGCCGTTCCCTATCTGCCACAGCTCCAGGCCAGCCACTGAGTTGTAAGTCCCTATGATAAAATACTAGTAGACAAAACAGCAGTAGGCATGAGAGGGCGGGGGAAAAAAATGGCACTATGGCTCAGTAAATAAAAGAACAAGGTCTATGTCCAGTGAGTTCTGACCATGACATTTGGAATCTGTACTCTCGCTGAGGCAAAGTCTGTGTTTTCTTAAGGAGCTCTCTCTGTTCTTGTCTCTCCCGAAGGTCAGGAACTCTTTGGAAAAAGTCAGCGAAAGGATTTATGGAGAATTTGGAGGGATGCAGCAGAAATTACAACAGCTGTCTAACGAAATTCGAGTAAGTGGACGTGTTTTTGTAGAGCTTCTGAAACGGGCTTCTCAGTGCCGATCATATCATCAGGTTTTGAGGATTAAAGTTGGAGTGTAAAGTCTAGTGGGAGTGCAATGAAACCAACACACAGAGGGGTCTTCAGTGTCACATGTGCAGTCTGCTTATTAAGCCGAGAGGTCAGCGTTTCCTCACATTATTTGTGTGGATCAGTTCTGTGTGTATTTCTTAGACTTCATCCTGATAGGAATGGAGCAAATGCTGACAGCAGGAGGTCTAAGAAACACAAGGTTTGTTGACCATAAGTGGATTATGGGAAATTAAAACAAATGAGGAATGAATTCTTTATTTATATATCACCTTTCACTGTGAGCTCTGTCTCATGTCAATCTGCCTGTGGATCTTTATAGTCTGTAGCAACTTTCATGGCGAATGCCATCCCAAAATGTTTTACAGATCAGTTGTTCAAACAAGGTACTGATCTTTGATAAAGCACCTTGCACGCTAGACAATTTACACAGCAAATCAGTCCACCACCCTGAAGTGCTTCACAAAGCTTCACAAGTCACTTAGTCTTTATTTTATATCTGGAAGTGGGCAGCGTGGTGGTACAGTGCTTAGCTCTGTAGTGGTCTTTGGTTCAAATCCCACACCCTGTAATTGTACTGGTAGCACTTCCAAGAGCAAAGAGTACAGTGAAAATTCTTACTTACAGATGCAAACTACATATTTTCATCATATTTAATAGAAAACACACATTAGTGTACCTGAGATACTCCTTGGTCCTCTATCCATAACCCTTGTTCAGCGATGTCTGCAACATTTTCCATTTTGCTCTCTTCTGGTATCTAGGAATTTAGGTGCATGAATCTGAAAAAAATTAAAGAATAATTATAGCTACAATATACAAATGTTCCATGCTGTTTTTAGGTTAGGTTAGGTAGGCTTTTATCATCCCGAAAGAAAATTTATTTTCAGCAGGAAATGCAAACCTTAGGGCACTGTTAGAGAGAGGCAAGAAAGATAAGACAAGAGACAACAAATAGCAAGCATTGTTACAATCAGAACGCACACATAGGAGATTTCTAACAGGAATAGTAATGATGGTCTGTGTACAGATTGAATGTTCTCCCCGTGTCTGCATAGATACTTCACCAGGTACTGTGGGTTTCCTTTCCATATTTATGAAATACTGCATGCTCTGTGTGTATACTGTGGCAAGCAGCTGAGGGTGGTACCCAGCCGGGACGCCCAGAAGGACAGGAGGAGGGATTACGCCTCCTCCAGACCATGAGGGGGCGACCGCCCTGGTAGCTTTGGGGACCATGGAGAACAGAGCTTAGAAGCTCAACCCTATAGTGGCCCGTGGTCACCGCCAGGGGGTGCCCGAATGCCATTTGGGGAAACAGCCCGGACACAGACAGGCAGACATCGTTTGAATCACCACACATGTTTATTTACAACTATTATATACAGTTGTGCCACACACCCCAGTGCCTCAGCACCAAACACCCTCAGTCTTGACTGCCTCCACTCCTCTCCTTTGAGCTCCGTCCTCTTCCACCCGACTCCAGCCATCGAATGGAAGGAGGCGGCCCCTTTTATAATCACCCGGATGTGCTCCAGGTGCCTCCCGATTAACCTCCGCCAGCACTCCCCAGTGTGGCGGAAGTACCGGCTGCGCACCCGGAAGCACTCCGGGTGTCCCTGGTATTCTTCCCAGCACTTCTGTGTGTAGTGGAAGTGCTGAGGGCCAGGGCTCCTCAGGCATTCGGGTACCCCCTGGCGGTGACCACGGGCCCCTATAGGTTTGAGCTTAAAAACTATTCCCATGGTCCCCAAAGCCACCAGGGCGGTCGCCCCTTTGTGGTCTGGAGGAGGCGTAATCCCTCCTCCGGTCCTTCTGGGCGTCCCGGCTGGGTACCACCCCCAGCCACTTGCCACAATATATACTCAGCAAAAAAAGAAACGTCCCTTTTTCAGGACTGTGTATTTCAACAATAATGTTTTAAAAATCCAAATAACTTTACAGATCTTCATTGTAAAGGGTTTAAACAATGTTTTCCATGCATGTTCAATTAACCATAATCAATTAATTAACATGCACCTGTGGAATGGTCGTTAAGACCTTAACAGCTTACAGAAAGTAGGCATTTAAGGTCACAGTTCTAAAAACGCAGGACACTAAAGAGACTTGTCTACCGACTGTGAAAGATGCCCAGGGTCCCTGCTCATCTGCGTGAACGTGCATTAGGCATGCTGCAGGGAGGCATGAGGACTGCTGAATAAATTACCATGCCCGCACTGTGAGACGCCTAAGACAGCGCTACAGGGAGACAGGAAGGACAGCTGATCATCCTCGCAGTGGAAGACCACGTGTAACAACACCTGCACAGGATCGGTACATCCGAATATCACACCTGCGTGACAGGTACAGGATGGCCACAACAACTGCCCGAGTCACACCAGGAACACACAATCCCTCCATCAGTGCTCAGACTGTCCGCAATAGGCTGAGAGAGGCTGGACTGAGGGCTTGTAGGCCTGTTGTAAGGCAGGTCCTTACCAGACATCACCAGCAACAACGCCGCCTATGGGCACAAACCCACCTTCGCTGGACCAGACAGGAGTGGCAAAAAGTGCTCTTCACTGATGAGTCACGGTTTTGTCTCACCAGGGTGATGGACGGATTGTGTTTATCGTCGAAGGAATGAGCGTTACACCGAGGCCTGTACCCTGGAGCGGGATCGATTTGGATCGATGGCTAGAGCCATTCCCCCAGAAATGTCCAGGAACTTGCAGGTGCCTTGGTGGAAGAGTGGGGTAACATCTCACAGCAAGAACTGACAAATCTGGTCCAGTCCATGAGGAGGAGATGCACTGCAGTACTTCAAGCAGCTGGTGGCCACACCAGATACTGACTGGTACTTTTGATTTTGAGCCTCCCTTCATTCAGGGACACATTGTGAAACATTTTTAGTTTATGTCTTATGGTGTTGACTCTTTTAGTGTTCATACAAATATTTACACATTAAGTTTACTGAAAGTAAAAACAGTTGAAAGTCAGAGGACGTTTCTTTTTTTGCCACCCTTCCACCCAGCTCAGCTCGCCGTCTGGGAGTTCCCACAGTCCTTTTATATTCCCTGATCCAGAAGTGTTTCCAACCCTTCAGTCCATGATTCCTTATCACTTCCAGGTCAGATAAAAAGTCCTTTTCTTCACCCCGGAAGTACGTCATTCCTCCTGTCCATGTGACTCGGACGTACTTCCGGGGCGTAGGGCAAATAGTACTCCCTGGGTCTCCCTGCAGCGACCCCTGGTGGTCCCGACGTTATCCAGCAGGGCTTTACAGGAAAACTCCATAGTCCATGATGCCCTGCTGGAATTTGGGGCATCTCCATATCACAGGGAGGGCTCCCTCTGGTGGCCTGGGGGTATTGGCCGGGATAAATGGCCGGCCATGGACCACACCATCTTTGTCTATCTTGCTTCCTGTATCCTACACTTGATGCTATGCAGAATGCGCCCCTCTTCTTTTCCTTTTTCTTTCTATTATGGTGTTCTTTGTCACCTAAGTGGCCTCTGCGATCAAGGTTCAAGCCCCTGTAGTTTGCAAGGATTCTCGTGACAGGTGGAAAGACCTTAGCATTTTATACATATACTAGCTGTATAAGCCCATGGTGTAAAAAGCCCAGATGTTCCTAGAAACCATGGATTCTGGCACTTCAATCAATCAGTTGCATCGGGTGTGTATTAGCGGCTCCTCATCAGTTTCATTTTGCTGACATGCTCTCCTCCATTGTCTGTCAGCAGCTAAGCAAGTTCTTCTCTCCTCTGAGATTTCATTTTGCCAATGTGCTCGCCTCGCTTGTCTATAAGCTGCGGTGGTTTCACTTTGGCGACAGAGTTGCTTTCTTTGCGCTTCATGCTGTAGCCTCACACTTCCGGGCCGGACAGACAGACAGACAGACACACTTCCACGCGTAGATGTTTATATATATATATATATATATATATATATATATATATATATATATATATATATTTATATATATATATTGTAACGGACAGCCGGGTCCCATGCCCGGCCGGGACGCCTCTGCTGCATACGTCCCGGGGCAGCCACCATGGACCATGCAATACCTTCCCCGGGGCGCCTGTCCGTCACACTGCCCCTCCCTCAGATGAGGCTTGTGGGGCTCATCGGCCTGCCCCGCAAGGGCCGCTCTTCTCCAGGATGGGGAGTCGGTATCCTTGGTTCCGCGGCTGCGCCCTAAGGAAACATAAAGAACAGGTCTGGGGGCGTTGCCCCGACGTCCTTCGGGACAACACCGCCAGAAATGGCCACCGCGGCCACAGTTATAACATAGCCGACCCCCTCCAGTACGGCCCCGAAGTGAGTGGAAGCAGGCAGGGAACCTCTGCCCCTTCGCCCCCACCGAGGAGGGCCCGTGACAGATCCGCCCCTCTGCAGTGCAGCCCTCCTGCGGCCCCAAGCCGTCAGGCATACACTGCATCCTGTAAGGAGGTTCAGGTTTTCTCTCCCGGTTCCTCCTCTTTCTTTGGGACGCACTGGCGGTCTGAGTCCCCCTATGGGAAAAGGAGGGACCCCGCACCGCCTGCGTCCCTTTGGACTGCCGCAAGACCGGCGCTGGCGGTCGGGCGGGTTGTTTGGCAGCCGGTTTCCACCTGCTGCCTCCCCGCACGCTCGTTCGCCCCGCTGTCAGTCATTGCAGCAGCCTCTTGTGTGGTGGGCGGGTCCGCCTGACAGGCAGTACTGATCAACATCGCTGCCGATGCGTCCCGCCCCCTTTTCTCTGCGGTACTGGCTTCGCTTACCTGCACCGCTCTATCCTGCCGGCTATGCCAGTTGTAAAAGGCGCTATATAGCGCCCGACCCGGCACAGACCACGCAGAGGCACGTGTATAAAACACACAGGCTTTATTCTTTTTTCCTTCAGCCGAGGGGCACGTCTTCCCCGTGTCCCACAGGCCCAACACAGTTCCAAAGCACAATTCTTCACAACCCTCTCTGCCACCACCACTCCTCCCAGGCAACCTCGTCCTCTTCCTC
Source organism: Polypterus senegalus (assembly GCF_016835505.1). NCBI lineage: Eukaryota > Metazoa > Chordata > Cladistia > Polypteriformes > Polypteridae > Polypterus > Polypterus senegalus. The sequence continues at coordinate 146,238,366 of NC_053165.1, read as the reverse complement.
CCGATTCTTTCCCCGAATGGAGGGAGGTTGCCTGCTTTATAGCCCACCCAGAAGTGCTCCAGGTGTCTGACCAGCTGGCCTTAATTGCACCTCCGGGTGGGGCTGGTAAGTCATCCGATGTCGCAGCTGGCTCTCCCCAGCACCCCCTAGCGGCCACCCCATCTCCCAACCAGGCTGTGGTGGACTCCATGTCCCATGAAGCCACGGGGGAGACTGAGGAAGGACCCACGGCCAGGGAGACTGCCCCCAGGCGCCCCAGGGAAGGTATTGCACAGTCCATGGTGGCTCCCCCGGGACGTATGCAGCAGAGGCGTCCCGGCTGGGCATGGGACCCGGCTGTCCGTCACAATATATATATATATATATATATATATATATATATATATATATATATATATAGATAGATAGATAGATAGATTAGTCGCTAGTACTGCTGCTCCATGGCTCCAGCATCCTCAGTGTAAATCCTACGACCAGTTCTGAACATTCTCCGTGGCTTTTTCTTCAGGTTTCCCTCTCATATCCCAGTGGTGCTCATGTTAGGTTAATTGACAACTCTGAACTGTCCATGGTGTACTGCAATGGGCTGACATGTTTCCTGACTCACACCTAAACCCCCAGGATAGGCTCTGCCCCTGAGCTCCTGAATTGGATTAGGCATGTTTGACAACATTATGTTACCATTCAAAGGGACTTTACAATTAAATTATTTGCCCTATCTTTGTTTTATATAGTACTATCTTAACAGGGTGTTTTGAAGCAATTGTTAGGTCATCAAGCTTTCTTTTATGTAGAGCTTTATTAAAACACTTCATAAATAAAACACTGAATGAATCAGTTCATTAATGAGTCATTTTTTCTGTTATACTGTGCCTGGTTATTTTCCCCAATTTACTTTCACCTTTATTTATAAGAATCATAATTAGAATTTCTCCCATGTATGCCATCAAGATAATTACAGAATGTAATTTTTACCTGAGAGACGTGCGAAAGTCGTGAACGGTGATAAATGCAGGAGAGAGAATATACACAGGATTCATCATTTAAAGTTGAAGCTACTTAATGAATTGTGAATAAGGAATTGAGGCCTCGGGTGCTGAGGTGGCTGGTGCTTCTGCCCCACGGATCCAGCACCTTGGGCTGAAATCGCACGCTCAGCTCTTGTCTGTGTGGAGTCTGCATGTGTTCCTGGTGTCAGAGTGAGTGTTCTTCTAGGCGCCCTGCTTTTGCTTTTATATCCCCAAAGATATGCAGGTGAGTTGAATTGACAATTCCGAATTGTCCCCACATGCATGAATACACCAGTTCCAGAGGTAGTTTCTGCCTTGCAGCCGTATTAACTGGTTTAAGCAGGTTGATGCTTTTTATGTTATGTTATGACTTGAGACCTACAGGGAGGAGCTCACTGTCACTGTCACTTGTATAAAGTAGATGGAGCTTGGCGTGGCACATTAAGATGCCAATATTCTCACACACTGATCTCTCTTTTTTTTAAAAACATTAGAACAGTCTTGACAAGGACAGGTCATTTAGCCCAACAAAGTTTGTCAATCCTATTCACCTCATTTTTCCAAAAGACACCATCTCAAGTTCCGAAGTTACCTAAAGTCCTATTTTTTCCAAAGGGAACATGTATCTCATAGAAAATGGCACCTAATTGGTTTAAAGTTGGCTCCCCTCAATGCAATGCCTTTGATATCAGAGGCTGGACAGACATGAGCTGAATTTTTTTTTTGACCCTAACAATTATAAGCAATATACCAGCCTTGTCAATAAATCATAAAACCAAAGGTCACTTATGCCCATTCCCTCAGACTGAACTGCATCAGATGGAGCTTCTCATTCTGCCTTCACCCTACACAGGTCGCCAATACACAGCAACAGGTCTGGCAACATGAAGCAAAAGTGAAATCGGCAGCCCTTGACAGCTACAGCCAGATGAACAGCGCTCTGTCCACGGTGACACTGGACTTGCAGGTGAGTGACATTAAAACCTGACCAGAATCCTCACAGTTCAGTTCTTCATAAGTTATGCCAGTCCTTTGTATACTTCTAAAGATTTTACTTTTGACCTTAACATTCAGTATGCAAAATCTCCTACAATTTGCATACACATAATGGTAGATAATCCAGCCAAAATAATCCAGCATGCTATCTATCTGTGCTTTAGAGCTCTTCTTGTAAAATGAGGCTTGTTTGCTGACATCGTTAAGACCTTCAGACCACCTCCTGTTTGTTGTGGTGTAGTACCACAAAATGGCTAAAAGGGGTGTAGACCTCAAACATGAACCTAAACTCAAGTACTGTAGGTACACCACTGGTCTGCCTAGAAACAGGCCTCAGCACAGGCAGGCTGTTCTCAAACTCAAAAGGCTGGCTTATAGGCCTACACATCCCAAAATGGAGCTGGGGCTTTTAAAAGTTCAAAAGTACTTCAAGTGCTCACAATACATAAAAATACACCTCAGGAGGAGGATTACTGTAAACCTATGGCTTGAGAAGACAAAGGCAAATGAAGTACTGTATCTTTATAAATCAGGAATTAGTTTTCAAAATAGGAAAAAAGGTGTCTTAACCCTTAAACCACCTGAACCGGCTATAGTTGGTTCCCAATGCAATCTGCCAGCATGCCAGAGCCAAGTATATTCGGGAAAGTACATTCGTAGAACGCAGCAACCAGCTAGAGTCGGTTTCCAGTGCAATTTGCCAGCACGCCAGAGCCGAGTATATTCAGTGATGTACATTCATTGAACTCCGCACCTGGCTATTTTTGCTTCACAGAGCAATTTGGCAGCACGCCGGAGCTGATCAGCCAGTGCCGTATATTCATTGAGCAGCCAGCTCACGATCACTGCTGGCCCCAACAGAACTGCAGCACCACTGTCTCTGGGATTCGGCCGCTGCACTAGATGAGCCTGCAATCATCAGCGTTTACCTCTGTGTGTCTGCATGCAGCCAGTTCAAGCATAGTTGGCTCGGTGATTTACTGAATTTCATCAATGGCATCAGCTGCACCTTGAACATATAATAATAGATTGTTGCAGCAGTTTTTTTTATAGTTTTTACAGTTAATTTGCAGTGTGTAAAATGATAAGTGTTACAGTAATTGTGATGCTCTTTGCATTAAAAAAAGTACGTGTTCCATTAAAATTTCACATTTTCTTTGTGAATTGTGATGTTTACTTAAAAAGTGTAGCTAAAAAAGTATTTGGCATCCAGGGGTGCATAATCCCCAAGTATGTGGCGGTTTAAGGGTTAAAGAAGCAACCCAAGACAAACAAGTCCAAACCTTCAATTCGGAGGCAAGAATACAATAAAAACCCAAACAAAACCTGCCCCACTCAGCAACTCTTAATAATAATAATAATAATAATAGGTTTCCTCTGGGTACTCCGGTTTCCTCCCACAGTCCAAAGACATGCAGGTTAGGTGGACTGGCAATTCTAAATTGTCCCTAATGTGTGCTTGGTGTGTGTGTCCTGCAGTGGGTCGGCGCCTGCCCGGGATTGGTTCCTGCCTTGCGCCCTGTGTTGGCTGGGATTGGCTCCGGCAGACCCCTGTGACCCTGTGTTCGGATTCAACGGGTTGGAAAATGGATGGATGGATAATAATAATAATAATAATAATAATAATAATAATAATAATAGGGCGGCACAGTGGTGCAGTGGTAGCGCTGCTGCCTTGCAGTTAGGAGACCTGGGTTCACATCCCGGGTCCTCCCTGCAATGGAGTTTGCATGTTCTTCCCGTGTCTGCATGGGTTTCCTCCCACAGTCCAAAGACATGCAGGTTAGGTGGATTGGAGGTTCTAAATTGGCCTTAGTGTGTGCTTGGTGTGTGGGTGTGTTTGTGTGTGTCCTGTGGTGGGTTGGCATCCTGCCCAGGATTGGTTCCTGCCTTGTGCCCTGTGTTGGCTGGGATTGGCTCCAGCAGGCCCCCGTGACCCTGTATTTGGATTCAGCGGGTTAGAAAATGGATGGATGGATGGGTTAGAAAATGGATGGATAATAATAATAATGAATTTTATTTGTATAGCACCTTTCACATTCTCAAGTGGTTATAATACAGTAAATCTCTGAGGGGTCTATACTTCACCCTGAAATATAAAGGCTGGTGGTCCCACCTCTTATGGTTCTACCTACAGAAACCAAAGAAATAAGAAGCATTAAGTAAAGGGCATAAATACATAATATATAAATATTAAACAATAAACATAACAATATTAGAAAGAATTACATAAATACAATAATTCCAAAACAGAAATAACCAAAAAGAGAAAAACAAACATAAAACAGGAAGAAAAAAACATAATTTTGTTGCATTAATTGTTTATTATAATGCCCACCCTTACTGATTACCTCTCAGTTGCCAGCACCGTACCACCACATTCTGCTGTATTCACAAATTGATTGGCCACAAGATATTTTACAGAACTGCTTCCAGCTTTATTGTTTTCCTCATTAGCTCATGAGTGCACAGTTATTTTCCCCACCTAAAGCTTAGGACACCTTCATCTTTGGGAATAAGCAGGTTTGTGTTTAATTTATTTGTTTTTTAAATGGTTAAAATTGCCTATAAAGGCGTCAGTCATTCTTAAATAGAAGGAAGTGTCACAGGAAGTGGGAGACTTTCCTGACTACATCAGATGCAATGCAGGAAATATTCCTGGACAGGGAGTGTGGTGTAGGCTAAGTGAGAAGACGATCTCAGCTGACATTACCAGGAAGTGCTCCACTTTGCACTGCTTATAGTCTGACCCTGCACAAACAGTTAATGGAGTCCTCCCTTAGCTAACACTTTAGAGAAGCTGCCTCTGATGCTGCTTGTAATCCAGACTCAGCGGATAATGCAACTGACCACTGGCAGTTACCACAGCGTAAATTGTGTGACCTGGGATGTATTGTGGTTTGATTTCACCACAGTACACTTGGCGTAGTCAGCAGGATTTGCTCTGTGGAAAGGAGGAGAGGGGTGGCAGTGCTGCACAATATGTTGGAGGCTCTGAGTGTGACGGAAAGCTCAGCAGGAATCACCAGGAAGCACTTTGCTTTGCATTGCTTGCAGCCTGTTCTCATTTGGAACCTGCTTCTGAGGGTCTCTGTAATCCAGATATCATGGGTAGTTACCACAATGCGAAATAGTGTACAAAGAGGTGGGATACCATGACAATACAGGAAGCCTGTCCACTGCTGGGTTGAATGTCATAATTAGCACAGCCTAAAAAAACACAATTCAAAAATGAAGTCCTTTAGACAGAATGGAAGTCATTTCCATAGAGAAATAAACCATAGCTGATTATTTTAATAATCTTATAAAAGAACAATCACCAGCCCAAAGGAGCATCAATTAATCATAACCATATAACCAAAAACAAAAGGCAAAACCAGGAAATCTTTAATGAACTAGGTACTGTATAAAAATAGGCACCTAAGAAGGCAATACCACAGTGAAGGGCACGGTCCATTTATTTTCCTTTGGTTCTCTTTGGGCAAGTTTGTGTAATTTTTCAGTATATTGCTTAAAGTTGTTTAGAATAACAATGCTTTTGGTATAATAATGGTGCCATTCTGTTGTTATTTTTCACAAGCACCTTATGCCCCGAGGATGATCCGCCTTGCAGGTTCCTCATTGTTTAGCACCCGAGCAGATGGACCAGGCCAAGGGAACACCCTGGCTGCGGCAGACAGATGGTCATTTCTGGAGGGTGGGACTGGAATGAATGTCTGCCCTTGGGTTGCCAACCGGGATCCCAAGGTGGTTTCTTGTGTGGTGGGTGTAGCAACGTGCTGTACCAGTGCATGCTCTCCAAACTTACCTGATCTGCAGTACTTTAGACGTCCAAGTCCTATTAGCAGTGATTTAGTTAGGGAAAGGATATTAGATAGTTTTGGCTCATTTTGCTTTGCATTTTTTGTAAACTTTTGTTACACTTGTTTTGACTTTGGTGATTGGTTCTTCACTCTTCTCCTGGCATTTCGACTCCTGACTTGTCTCTAGATTACATCTTCATGCTGTTCCATATTAATTACATATCTCCTGTTCTCTGTTTTAAACAATTATCCTGCCACTTGCACTCATACGTTTGGTGGAATCTTTACACTGAGGGCTATAGACCTATTTGGCTTTAAACTAAAACTAAAAACAATTAACAAAATTGGTAAGGGAAACGGGGATGTAAAAACAAAGGCAGGAGCTCCAATGACACCATGACAGTTTGGGAAATAAATGAATGAAAGAATGTCTTCGTCCAAAGTACTACACATCTACGAGCAGCCTAAGACACGAGAGGTGTATGTGATGCTCACATCTTTTAGGCTACTATTTGTACTCCAGCTCAGGGGCGGAGATGTATTGAGTGTGATGTTCTGTTTGTTCATACCAGCCAATCATCTTCACTCCTCAGAATGCAAAGTTATTTGCCCCAGGGGCACCGTTAAAGTACGTACTTCTTATTCTTGCAAACACTATTTCAGACCCCAGAGTGGTATAACGGGTTTAGCCAAGATCCTCAAAGATATCCATTGCAGTAAGGACAGCTTAGAGACTGCTGTTATTTTAACGGCTCTCGTTTCCCTTGTCATTCCGGATCATTCTTGTTTAATGTCTGAAAGAATGTTAATAAGATTTTTCACATAGCAGACGGCTGAAAACAGATGTTATTGTGCTGTGCTGCCTAATCCGCCATTATCTCATAATCTGAAACATGCAAGTGTTTGTAAAGGAAGCACCTGAGGCTGCAAACAGCGGGCATACTGTGGTGGACAATGGCAGCTGTGGCACACTGCAACCTTCTTACTGTATGTGTGTTCTATAGGGCTGTAGTCTGATTGTCAAATGTTTCATGATTGAGTACTGGGGGTCTGTACTGCCTAATGTATTCTGACCTAGAGGAAGCATGGGGGACATAAACTAAAAGTAGTTTTTAGATGTATAAGCCAAGAGTGGACTCAAGGAGTTTATAGCAGCGAACACAACACACCCAAATGCAGCTGCGAGTGTGAGTGTCAAAAATGAATGAATGAATGAAACTTACCTTAACAAAATGAAACTTGCAAGAGAGGAGCTGTCATTGTGTGGCTTCCATAGATAGTTAATTTGTCCCAGATTTCTTTGGGCCATTTTTAAAATCCTCTTTCACATTGTCATTGTCTTTTGTAGGGTATGAGTACTTCCAGATTCCAGAGTGAAAAGACCTGTGTTAGTTAGTAACAATAACCTTCCATAGTTCCTTTAACTCTACGAGGGCTAAGTATTTTCCCAGTTTTCTGAAAAGCACACAAAGCAATGGTTTCATACATAAATGAATATAAAACGTTTTTGCTGCATGTCGTGGCTGCTGTCAGCACAGGGGCAGCTCAATGACCAGCAGGAATGTCTTCGCGCAGCAGTAGCAGTCGCAGTGTGACACAATCTGGTCTGTACCTCTTGTCATCGGTAAGAGGCAGTCGTCCCAGGTGAACGTTGGCATAGGTCAGTGGTTCTCAACCTGTGGGGCGGGCCCCCCTAGGGGGGCGTGAAGTAACAAAAAGGGGGGCGCGAAGATGTGAAAAACAAGAACAAGAATCAAAAATATGAAAAGAACATCTGTTGAAACCAAAACAAATTAACTTAAACTACATTCTGATACTAGAACAATAAATATAGAGTTAGATAAATGTCAGTAAAAGTTAAGTAGGTATGATAAAATATGCATCTACATTTCAAAAAAATGTTAGGGGGGGCGCGATTAAAACTGTTATGAAAACTCGGGTTGCAAATAATTAAAGGTTGAGAAACGTTGGCGTAGGTGCATTAGCTACACGGACATATTCAGCACCACGATCAGCTGACGCTGGCTCCTCACTTTCGTTTTCGATCTCCAGATCACTTACATCAAAATCCGACAACTCAGAGTCTGACTTGGCAATATGATATGCAGAACGTCGTCCTTGGAGTATTTTGCTTTGTGTATTTGCTTTGGTCTTTCAAAAGATGTCGATGCCATTTGAGGGGTTGTTTGCTCTTCGCTACTCATGCACGCACAGGAAATCTCAGTCAAATCAACGAAGCTAACTTTAAAGAGAGGATTAGGATTAGGGGTAGGGTTAGGGTTACAGCTGATCACAGTCCTCTACCCCTGAATTTCGACAAAAGTCAACATCCTCCCTGAAAGAGTTAAAGCCTTCTTCATCTCCTGGTCAGGATTGTCACAAATACCCAGGACCTTTCACCCTTTTTATAACAAGTAAGTGGCTACTCTGAGCCATAAGGTGTTGTCCTAAAATGCCAGGATTCCTGGAGAGAAATGGAACCTTTTAAGTCAACAGACAACATAGAGGAAACACTAGAATGGTACCCTGTATCTAAAAAGGGCCACTCCCGCCGACCACAGGGGTTTAAATCTGCCATGTAAATATGATGAGGGTTGGGGTGAAGGCTCCTTGACAGGACGGTTCAAGGTAGAGGACTTTATAGTGAGCCTAACAGATGGGGGATCAGCCAAGTAAAAGACGGCCTAGTGGGCCTGCTAGGTGTTTTGTTATTTCTCTTCAGTCGTCTTGCTTGTCTGACCCATACTTGACAGGTTTTTAGTTTTACATTGGTGTACGATTTTTGGGAAATCTTCTTTCTATGGCCTTATTTCAGGTGAGCGGCAGTGCAATGTAGAGGTACGTATTGTGCATTAATGTGAATAGAAACAGAATAGAGAAGGGCCGGAAACAGTTTATAGCCGTGGTTATGTTTTTGTGCAAATGAATGAAGGGGCATCGCTTATAAACTGTAAGGAGACACATTATTCTATGGTTTTGGTGCCCTGCAAGTAACAATTTCACTGTAGTCTGAACTTATGATAATTCTACTTCTACTACTACTACCTCTTGAGAGGTTTACTTACCTTGGCAGTGACATTCATGTCTCTGATGACTCTTCCTATGAATTCAGTAGACGGAATGGGAGAGCATGGGGGTCATGAGGTTGCTGGATAGGGGTGTGTGGCGCTTCTGATATCTATGCAAAAGGACGAAGGTCCAAGTCTTTAGAGTGCTGGTGCTTCCTGTCTTGCTATATGGTTGTGAGACATGGACGCCATCCAGTGACCTGAGATGAAGACTGGACTCCTTCAGTACTGTGTCTCTCTGGAAGATCCTTGGGTACCGCTGGTTTGACTTTGTGTTGCTCATGGTGTCCAGAATGAGGCACATTACCTGCATTGTGAGGGAGTGTCAGTTACGGCACTACGGCCATGTGGTGCGTTTCCCAGAGGGTGATCCAGCTTGTAAGATCCTCATAGTTAGGGACCCGAGTGGCTGGACCAGGCCAAGGGGTCACCCACGTAACACATGGCTGCGGCAGATAGAGGGTCATTTCCAGAGAGTGGGACAGGGCCGTGTGTCTGCCTGGGGGGCTTGCCAACCGGGACCCAAAGTTGTTTCATCGTGTAGTGACTGTACCAGTGCATGCTCCCAACTTGATTTGACTTGACTACTACTACTACTACTATGCTCCCTTAATGCACCTGATGAAAGCCCTACATGTATTTGCTAAGCAGAAGCTTTCATCTAATGCAACTTGCAAAAGTGGTCAACTTAATTGAGTAAACAGGACAAAGGTACAAAATTGTCTGCCACATGTGTGAAGCTCAGAAAAAACTACAAGCACGTTACAATTCCTAGGTTACAAAACCAAAAGTAACATCAGCTATTAAGAAACTAATCAAACAAGAGAGTTTTCATGTTTTGGGGGTCAGAATTTCAGATGGAGGTGGGCAGCTCATTTCACGAGCTAGGAGCTACACATGAAAAGAGTCTGGATTGAGATTTGATGCCACACAGATATGGCATCACGAAACTCTATTCACCACTGCACCTGAGTGGCTGAGAAGGAGCAGAGGACCAAATGTCTCCATATACTGTACGTAGGTGCTGACCCACTGGCTACTCTGTAGGCAGGCATCAAGGATTTGATGGCAATACGTGCTGCTACAGGGAGCCAGTGGAGTGATCTGAAAAGAAGAGAGTGATGTGTACACACCTTGGATGGTTAAATACCAGTTTGAATCATCTCCAGCGGCTTGATACTTGTGCCAGCAGAGAGAGATGCAGTAGCCCAGATGTGACGACTGGACCAGGATTTGTGATGAATACTCCATCAGATATGGTTCGATCTCACAGATATTGTATTGAATGAATCTGCAACACCGAGAGGCCGTTACAACATGATCAGTAGGAGACGGCTGATCATCGAGCATCACATCAAGGTTGCGTGCAGACGTGACAGATGTTAGCAATAGTTAGCCAAGATGAACAGAGGAGGGGTGCTGAAGTGACTAAAGAGCTGAGAAAACAAGAAGGTCTATCTTTGCCAGGTTGAGCTGGTGGAGGAGCTTCTTCATCCAAGTTGTAATATCAGTGAGATATGGAGAGATTCTAGTTGATACTGTGTGGTCCTCTGGAGGGAGTGACAAGTGCAGCTGTGTATCATTGGAAAGCACTAATAAGAGAAACCACGGGACAGGATGATGGTGCCTCGTGAGGAGGTGTAGAGAGAGGAGAGAAGCGGAGAGGGCCCAGCAGCGATCTTTGGATAACATGTTTTCCTGGTGCACCCTTGACATCTCTCCTCTCCAAGGACACATGGTAGGATCTGCCCAAGATGTAGGACTCTAACCACCAGAGGGCAGTCCCATTGATGCCAAGGTCTGAGAAAGTGACAAGGATGATCTGGTGGTTGACTGTGTCAAAGGCAGACGAGAGAACTACTAGCTTTTTTTTCAAAATTTTTTTTTTATATTTTGTCCAAATTGAGTGAAAATTAAACTGTTTTTTTACATGTCCCTATATTAACAATAGCAACCCTTTTCAAAAGGGAAATCATGATAGCCAAATTGTAGGTTGTCAGTGAATATGGGTGTGTATGTGAGTGGGCCCTGCGATGGAATGCCACACACCCAGTGCTGCTGGCACAGGACAGGCCCAGCATGTCTCTGAATTGGATTTAGTGTGTTTCAGAATGTTAGATTATATTATGTTACATATTATGTTTTTGACTGATACCATTCTGTATTTTTGTGTGAGAGTGTCGTGTCCTGTACCTTCCATATCTTTGTGTTATAGTATGTGCTCTATATGCATTATTTAATTTTACTTATTTATTTTTACAGAAAGCTTTGGTAGATAGCAGCTTGGAACGGAGTGATATGAGAGAAGAGATGAAGAACCTGAGAGAGTCCTACCAACAAGCCATGGAGAAAATGAAAGAGAAGGAGCAGCAACTGGTAGCAGCAATATCAGAAAATGAAATCTTGAAGCTTAAGGTATGGAACTTTAACTTAAAAAGAAAACAAATGCAACTTTAAAACCACAGGTCTAGTAATCCAAGACGCCAGACTCGCTCACTTTGATCTTAGCTGTCCAAGTGGAGATTCAATAGCAGGGCATAAGCAAAAGGAGAGGCCACAAGATTGCTGCCTGTTGACTTTTTAGAAACAACACACTTCAGGGCAGGAGTGAACCTGAAATCTTTGAGACTTTAAATCTGTTTTTGCTACTTCAGGTTCAACAACGCCATGGGACACATTAAAGTTGGAGCTCAGTCACAAGAAATGGCAGCAATCAGCTACTGACCATATCAGGAGGACCTTGCAAAATCCAGCATGTTTAAATTTACAGGACATTCAGAATGTATTCAGGCCCTTTCACTTTTTTCATATTTTGCTATGTTGCGGCCTTATGCTAAAATGTTTTCAATTATTTTTCCCCCGCACTAGGCAACATTCAATACCCCAGACAGACATAAAGAAAACAGGATTGTAGACATTTTTGAACATTTATAAATACAAAACTGAAATATCATATTAACACAAGAATTTAGACCCTTTGCTATGACACTTGGAAATTTAGCTCATGGACATCCCATGCTGTTGATCATGTGAAATAATCAGCGTTTTGGGGCAGCCACTCATATATTGTCCCTGGCTGAAAATGGGTAATTGAAAAAAGAACACTATGTGCACTGGTAGAGTTCCAGACTGAACTGATTTAGTGTTCAAAACATGGCGCCTTTAATGGCCAAGACCAGATGTGACATGCTTCTGGGTGGTGGAACCGGAAGTGATGTCTTCAAGGTTGAATCAGGCAGGTTTTTCCCGTGTTTGGTCTGTGGAGACAACAGAAGAGGGTTTAGTGCATCCTGCCACCCCATGGCCTGTCGTGGAATTACCTTCACTTGGTCCATACAGCATCCTCCTACTTGCATGTGTGTGACAATCATCAATTTGTTTGTTTGGAGTCCACCTATGGTCAATTCAACTGACAGGACGTGATTAGGAGGGGCGCACTGCTATCTATGGAAGGTCCTACAGCTGACAGTGTGTATCAGAGCAAAAATCAAACCATGAGGTCAGGATAGGAGACAGGATTGTGTCAAGGCACACGTCCGGGGAAGGCTAAAATCACTGCAGAACTGAAGGTCCTCAAAAGGCTTTCATAATTCTTAAATGGATGATGTTTGGAACACCCACGATTGTTCCTAGAGCTTACCAGTCCGCCGAACTGAACAGTCATGAGAGAAGAGCCATTGTAAGACAGGTGACCGAGAACCTAATGGTCACTCTGACTAACCTCCAGCTAAGCTGTGGAGATGGGAGAAACCATCACTGCAACACTCCATCGTTCTGGGCTTTGTGACAGAGTGGCCAGAAAGAAGCCTTTCCTCATGGAAAGCCCATTTGGAGTTTTCATAAAGGCACTTAAAGGACTTTTATACTGCAAGGAAAAAGATTCTCATGTCTAAAGAAATCAAAATTAGTATCATGTCTGGAAAAAGCCAGGCACCACCTGTGCAATTCCAGTCCATCGGTGGAGCATGATGATGGCAACATCATGCTGTGAGGTTGTTTTTCAACGGGATGGACTGGAAGACTAGTCAAGGTTGAGGGAAAGCTGAAGAGAGCAATGTACAGTGTGACAGATAGGGGGTGCAGTCGTCCCCTTGAACCCTCAGACCAGACACCAGATAAAAGTCCAAATAATGTTTTTATTACAATAATAATGTGCACAAAGCACCTTCACTATACTTAAATAAACAATCAGTAATCAATAATACAATCCAAATAACACAATCCTCCACACCTCCCAGCAGCTCAGTCACCCCTCCTCCCAACTCGGCTCTCCTGCTGGGATCTCCCACAGTCCTTTTATACTTCCTGTCCCTCAGTCCATGTGACTTTATAACACTTCCTGGTCAGAAAAACTCATTTTCTTCAGCCCAGAAGTATGTAATTTCCTCTGTCCCCTCGACTGGGAAATACTTCTGGTCTATAAGGCAAATAGAAGTCCCTGGGCCTCCCTGCAGCGTCCCCTGGCGGCCCCCATGGTGTCCAGCAGGGCTGTGCATTAAAACTCCAAGGTCCATGAGGCCCTGCTGGAATTCGGGGCACCTCCATGTTGCAGGGAGGGCTCCATCTGGTGGCCTGGGGGTATTGGTCGGAATAACCTGCCGGCCATATACTACAACAGATTTACCCTTAATGAAAACCTGCTCCAGAGTGCTATGGACCTCAAAGTCAAAACAACAAGAGGAGAACAAGCCCTAAGCACAAAACAAAGAGAACACAAGAGCGGCTTAGGAAAAACATCTGGGAATGCCTGGACTTGAACCCAAATGATTGTCTTTGGAGAGACTTGACAATGGCTATTGTGGAAGATCAGCCCGACCCAGACAGACACACAGACTCACAAGTCCAAAAACACACACGTTTATTTTGTACCTTCTTCAGCACAATACACACAGTGCACAAACCCCAATAAACTTGGCCCTTTCCTTTTCTCTTTCTTTTCTTCTGCCACCTCCACTCCTCTCCCGTAAGCTCTGTCCTCTTCCTCCCGACTCCGGCTCCCCGAGTGCTCCAGGTGCTCCCCGATCAACTTCCGACAGCACTGTGGTGGAATTGTTACACGGGAATCCAGCTCCACTTCTGGGTGGGGCAGAAGTGTTGCATACCATGGCTCCGGAGCTGTCCAGGCACCCCTTATTTGTGACCATGGGCGCCAGCAAGGTTGAGCTTCTAAGCTCCAATGCAACCCAGGGGAGCTGCTGTCTCATGTCCCGGGTGATGTATGCTGTTGACATGTCCTCTCCTCTGGTCCTCTCCTCAAAAGGGTGTCCCGACTAGGCAAGAACCCTAGCCATCTGTCACACTGACAGTCTTCATCTAAGCTGGCAGAGCTTGAGAGGCTCCGCAGAGAAGAATCCAAGTGCTTCAACTAAGTACTGAGTAAAGTGACCTGGACACTCATGTAAATGTGATATTTCAGTTTTCTAGCTTTAACAAATTTGCAAAAATTTCAAAAATCCCATTTTCACTTTGTCATTCTGAGGTATTGAGGGCTGCTTAATGAGGGGAAATTTTTAATTTTAATGATTTGAGCCCATGGCTGCAACACAGCAAAATGTGAAGAAAGTGAAGGGGTCTGAGTACCTTCTGAATCCACTGCATATAACACTTTTTATTAGGAGCACTGTGAAAAAGATGGCGTTCAGTCATGAAGGGTAATGGTGCCAATCAGCTGTTAACCACATAAAGAGGATCTAGTGAAATCAAGAATATATAGTGCCTTTTCAGTAAGAAAAAAGGCACAGTGAGATTGACAGATGGATAAGGGCATTGAGCGCAGTTATGCAGTCACGATACCGATCTGTAGTGGTGATAAAAGTGCTGAGTCAGAAGGGGAAGTTCTCGATTTACCAGTCAATCTGCATCCCCTACCCTCACCTATGGTCCGCAGGATAACTGGGCTCTTCCTTAGAGACGGGATTAGTAGCGCAGACATCTGGGAGAAGCTCCAAGTGGAGCTGCTGCTGACCCTCGAATCGAGAGAAGCCAAATGAGGTGGTTGGGGCATCTGATACAGGTGCCTTTCAGATGCCTCCCTGTGAAGGTTTTACAGACACAACCAGCTAGGAGGAGACCCTGGGGAAGTCCCAGGGCTTGCTGGGAACATTATATCTTCCAGATGGCTTGGGAGAGCCTTGGAATCTCACAGTATGAGTTGGCAAGTGTGGCTGGAGAAGAGGTCATATGGGCCTCGACCTAGCTTTGGATAAGCAGTGGAAAATAAATGAATGAATGAATATAGTGCTCTGTAAAGGGAGTGTTATTAAAAAGATCTTTGAATAGCAGTGCAATATTCATATTTCACAAAAATGCTTTATTTAGCATCTTTCACGGCGATCTCACACTGCTCCATTCCATTTGAACTAGTGTTGTGCTGAGGTGTCACCCGTTGCACGAATACACTTGGGTCCTAACTTGGGATCCTGTGGTGGTTTGTCTTGTGGTGGGTGCAGCAACATGTTGTGTCAGTGCATGCTCCCCACCTCAACAGTGATCACTTTACAAGGCAGCTGACAAATATGAATTCATTTGTGTATCTTCTAAAGCCTCTTATTCTGGTACAGTGTCATGGCGGGTGGGCAGAGACCATTCTAACAACATCAGGTGTAATGCAGGTACCGACCCTGGATAGGATGCCAGTCGATTGTGCGGCTAACTCATATACACTCCCTCACACAAGGCCAATTAGGATTCACAAATCAACTAAACCTGCACCCTTTTTGAATGAGGGAGGAAACAAAGGTACCCTGATTAAACCCACTGGGGCACAGAAGGATGACAGCCAAGAGCCAGACTTGAGCTCGAACCCAAACCCAGGATCATGTGGAGGTGATGCAGCAGTGCTAACCAGTGCCACCCATTCAATCGTAATACTGGAGAATGGTGACATATTATCTATCTATCTATCTATCTATCTATCTATCTATCTATCTATCTATCTATCTATCTATCTATCTATCTATCTATCTATCTATCTATCTATCTATGCGTTGATTAGCAGATGCTACTAAGAATTTCAGTGTAATTGTGGCTATAATGACCCTATAAACCTACAGTATAAAGAATGAACACCTTTATTTTATATAGTGGATTTCTTTTTTTGTTTTTTTTTTTTATTTTATTAAAATGGATAAAACGTACCATACAAATAAGTCAAGTTTTACAAAAATAGGTTTGAAACAAATCAACCTCCACCCATGAGAAGGAGAGCTAGGCCAGCAGAGTAAAGCTAGTAAGCCCCTCTGTGAGCCCACCAAAGACAGCTGTTAATGGATTAGGAGGGATTGTGACACCCAGGCTGTCTGAAAGGCATTTAAAGATTTTGGTCCAGAATGATCTTAATTTGCTGCTCGCCCAAAACATGTGACCCAGTGAGGCTGGAACTCGATTGCAACGTTCACAGGTTGGCCTGGAAACATTTTGGACAATTTTAAACGAGACAGATGCACTTAATATATAATTTTAAGTTGAATAATTGTATGCGGCGGCACGGTGGCGCAGTGGTAGCGCTGCTGCCTCATAGTTAGGAGACCCGGGTTCGTTTCCCGGGTCCTCCCTGCGTGGAGTTTGCATGTTCTCCCCGTGTCTGCGTGGGTTTCCTCCGGGCGCTCCGGTTTCCTCCCACAATCCAAAGACATGCTGGTTAGGTGGATTGGCGATTCTAAATTGGCCCTGGTGTGTGCTGGGTGTGTTTGTGTGTGTCCTGCGGTGGGTTGGCACCCTGCCCAGGATTGGTTCCTGCCTTGTGCCCTGTGCTGGCTGGGATTGGCTCCAGCAGACCCCCGTGACCCTGTATTCAGATTCAGCGGGTTAGAAAATGGATGGATGGATGGATAATTGTATGCTTTGCATATATGGAGCTCGAGTGAATTCTGTGCATTGCGACCTTCCACTCCTTTTCTGAGCTGTTGAGTGAGAGATCCTTTTCCCACTGTACTCTGGGATCTTTAAAAGAGAGGGGCTGTAAAATGGTTTTAGATATGACAGAAATGCTGTTTGAGTCCTCAAGACTGTGCAATATTTTTTCCAGCATAAAGGTAGGTGGGAGGTGAGGAAAATTTGGCGGGTTCTGTTTCTAATTTGAAGGCAGTGAAAGAAATGTGTTGCTGGAAAGTTAAATTTGGAGTGTAATTGTTCGTAGGATGCAAACACGTTGTCTATGTACAGATCTCCAAGTGATTTGATCCCAAATGTTTTCCAGACATTAAAAACTGGATATGTTTGAGAGGGTGGAAGAAGGTGGTTCTCATGCAGAGGTGCCACAGATAAAAGCTTCTCTATCTTAAAATGCTTCCTACATTGGTTCTATATTCTGAGTGAGTGAAGCACAATTGGGTTGTTAGTAGATTGGATATACTGGATTTCTTAACACAAATACTGTAAATACAAAACTTCTGAGAACACCAGTATATTGCAAGTAGTGCAGATCATCACATAAACCTTTAGTACAGCAGCTAATTATCCACTCTTTGTATTGAAATATGTTTGTTTTGGGGCCTGGGATTATTTGAGCAGAAACCCAGCCATGGTACTGTGCCAGTTCAACACAGGGCACCTTCACTCGTATTTGGTTATATTTAGCTGTGTCAAATAAAATGCCTTTGGGTTGTGGCAGAAAACTTGAAAACTTTAAAGGAAAAACCAACTTGGACACCAAGAACATGCAAACTCTTAACGGCCAGTGACCAGGCTGGGACACAACCTCAGTTTCCTGGAGCTGGGGAGGCAGTTGTGCAATGCAGTCATGCATCTCCATTTTACTGAACCTTTTTCAAAGCCAACAGAGAGCTGAACTGACACCATTACAGTTCAATAAATGTAAAAGGCAATCGAAAATCTGTTGTGTTGTTTAAAAAAACTTTTAAAGGGCAGCAAAGTACATATGGCACATGAAGGCACCAATGTCCTTGCTGGCCTTTGGTGATTACCATACAGGAGATTTTGAAATGTCAAAAGTTTGTACTTTATAAGGGCAAGGATTTAAATCAGCCACGAGTCTCGTCTGGATGTTTGCTATGCAAACTGCAGCTGGCATTTTGTCATTCTGTGAAGTGCTTGCCATTTTAGACAAATTTAATTAATTCTTGCAAACTGAAACACTTTTGGGTAACACTGGGCTTGGCTTATGGATGAGACAATTTTGGCTGATATGTTTTTTGTGTAAATTTAAAATTCTGCAAGCAGGAGAGGTCAGCTGAGCAGCTGTTTTACCTAAAGGGTGGAGCTGCTGTTCCTTACGTGGAACCTGACAAACAGGACTGGACAAGGTGGAAAAAAGGACTTCTTTATTCTCACCACGTGTGAAACACACGCACACATACATGGCAGGGGAACAAAGAAGAAAGCAGAGGTAACGCAAGTCAGCCCCTTCGTCCTGCTCAGCCTTCAGGGAGGCCCCTTGTCAGCATGTCCTCTGCACGGTGGCCTGGCAGCTTCTGCTCACTAAGTGACACCGAGTACGCCACTCTTGTAAAATATGAAAACATACTGCATGTGCCACATAGTGCTTGGTATGGAAAGGCACTATATAACGTGAAGCTTAGTTTGTCCAATAGTCTCACCCTCTGTGTTATTTTCAAGATTTTTATTTAAATTTCCTATGTCTCCTTGGGCTTATAGTCAAAAATTAAGTAATTTCTAGGATTTTGACACCCAAAGAATTCCAATCTACCATTTGTTTTTGATTTCGGGTTAGTGTTAAAACAGTTCATTTTTTTTTCCTGGTGTCATTTTGTGTCTCCGTTGCTGTGATGCTGTGACCCGTTGTTAGGAGGCGTGGTCTCGGAGGTCATGAAATGTGACTCAGCAGTGTGATGGTATGAGGGTCCACACAATGCAGTTTGTGGCCATCTGAGATTACAGATAAACCAGTGCTCACAAGTGCAATTCTCTGTTTGACCTTTGTGTCCTAAAACTAGTGTACTGTACAACTGTTGGCTTCTGTTTGGGCTTATGTGAAAGATAGGAGGGTCTCTGGTTTTGTGTTCTGGTCTCGTAACATTCCCATCTGCCCCTGGGTTCTTTCAAGGCAGGACACTCTACACCTCTTACCTTTGAGTCTTAACCCGTGAAGTGCCACCAGTCATTATACACTAGAGGAGGGGCACTGTCATGTTCTCTCTTGGGGTTAGTTGTACACGTGTTAAGATAGGAAAAGGTTTTGATAGAAACTGGCCTTTTGGTTAATTCCTTTCACCTCAACAAAGAATAAGCCTTGCATACAACGCAGAAAAAGGGATCATTTTTAACTGCAGTGAATGTGTTGCCTCTTTGCGCATTGAGGGTTGATGCTATTCGAGAGACGTGACCCTAGTATGTGTTTGTGTAAAGAACTTAGGGGTAACTGTTGACTGTAATCTGAATTTCAAATCACATATTAATCAGACCACTAGGACAGCATTTTTTCACTTAAGAAACATAGCAAAAGTTAGACCTCTTATATCACTGAAAGATGCTGAGAAATTAGTTCACGCGTTTGTTTTCAGTAGACTAGATTACTGTAACGCACTCCTCTCACGACCACCCAGAAAGACCTAAATCATTTGCAACGAGTGCAGAATGCAGCTGCTAGAATCTTAACTAGGAAAAGAAAATCCGAGCACATCTCTCCAGTTTTGATGTCACTACACTGGTTGCCTGTGTCATTCAGAATTGACTTTAAAATACTGCTTATGGTTTAAAAAGCCTTAAATAATCTGCTCCATCTTATATATCGGAGTTTCTGACACCTTATGTTCCAAATCGTAACCTTAGATCTTCAAATGAGTGTCTGCTTAGAATTCCAAGAACAAAACTTAAAAGAAGTGGTGAGGCGGAATTCTGCTGTTATGCACCTAAAATCTGGAATAGCCTGCCAATAGGAATTCGCCAGGCTGATACAGTAGAGAACTTTAAAACACTGCTGAAAACACATTACTTTAACATGGCCTTCTCATAACTTTATTTTAATTTAATCTTGATGCTCTGTATATTCAATTAATTATCATTACTATTCATTGTGGCTCTAAAATCCATACTAACCCCTACTCTCTCTTCTGTTTCCTTTCCCGGTTTTCTTTGGTGGCGACCTGCGCCACCACCACCTAATCAAAGCACCGTGATGTTCCTACATTGATGGATTAAAGCCAGAAATCCACATGACCCTCATCATCAAGTCCCTTCATGAGAACCCTCAATCCAAAGAGGACTGTTTCATTTATGTTAGGTAGAATGCCCAGGGGGGACTGAGCAGTCTCATGGCCTGGAAGCCCTGCAGATTTTATTTTTTCTCTCCAGCCGTCTGGAGTTTTTTTTTTGTTTTTTCTGTCCTCCCTGGTCATCGGACCTTACTCTTATTCTATGTTAATTAGTGTTGTCTTGTTTTAATTCTTACTTTGTCTTTTATTTCTCGTTTCTTCATCATGTAAAGCACTTTAAGCTACATTATTTGTATGAAAATGTGCTTTAGAAATAAATGTTGTTGTTGTGTGTTCGCTGCGGTGGGTTGGCACCCTGCCCGGGATTGGTTCCTGCCTTGTGCCCTGTGTTGGCTGGGATTGGCTCCAGCAGACCACCGTGACCCTGTATTCGGATTCAGCGGGTTAGAAAATGGATGGATGGATGTTGTGTGTTTGTGTGTGTTCACCCTGCGATGGACTGGTGCCCTGTCCTGGGTTTGTTCCTGCCTTGTGCCTTATTGCTAGTTGGCATAGGTCTGGATGAAATGGGTTAGAAAATGACATGACATATTACATACTAGAGGTACACCATGACACTGGACCTCATAGGCAGGATATTTGTTCTACACTAGATGAATCCAGTTCAAACCTAAGTGTTCTCTGCTCATATACTGTAGGTGGAAGCATCCCAGGAAGCTAATGCTGAAGCTCTCAGGGACCTGACAAGAAATCTCCACAGCGAGCATGAATATAAACTTAGAGAAGAGCAGCAGCGTTACCAGGCTGAGCTGGAGGCTTTACAGGTACGACTGAATCACATCTTGCAGCTTCAGTGCTGCAACAAGTGCCAGAAAAAGCCGCTTGATTAGGCTTTGAAGATTGGCACATGCTGCCATCTTGTGGCAGAATGCTGAAACTGTATGCTGTTACAAACTTTTTGATAGTTGATAAAAGAAAGTATAAGTAAATCATATCACATTTAAACAGGTTGCATGATTATTTAATTGATATATATTTTCTGAATAAAGTCAAAGAAACAAATAATTTAGTAGAGATGTATTTCCTGTGTGTCTTACAGTTAAGTGTGCTGGTTCCTACCTTCATTGGTATAACCTTCTGCTTCTGGTGACCCATCAGGTTTGAAAAGTTAATGAATAAGTGAATGTCTGCAATGTTCCTATAATGCATGGTGCACAACAGTGCAAATATTCAAATCAAAATTAACTAGAATTTAAGTCATTTTGTGTCACAAAGCGCACACAGCGGATCATCATATCTTTCTGTCCTGGTCACACTCATCACCTGCATGTCCTCTCTCACCACATCCATAAACCTTCGCTTAGGCCATCCTCTTGTCCTCTTGCATGGCAGCTCTATCCTTGGCACCCTTCTCCCAATATACCCAGCATCTCTCCTCTGCACATGTCCAAACCAACACAATCTCGCCTCTCCGACTTTGTCTCCCAACCGTCCAACTTGAGCTGACCCTCTAATGTCCTCATTTCTAATCCTATCCATCCTTGTCACACCCAATGCAAATCTTAGCATCTTTAACTCTGCCACCTGTAGCTCTGTCTCCTGCTTTCTGGTCAGTGCCACCGTCTCCAGAACAATGTTTGTTAATATTTCCACCGGCAGCATACTTACCTGTTCATTTGAAAGGAAAGCAGAATCAATCTATATCTGTTAACATAACATTAGAGCAATCTGGAAGAGAAGAGGCCATTCAGCTCAACAAAACCTGCCAGTCCTATCTACTTAATTCTTCCAAAATAACATCAAGTTGAGTGTTGAAGGTCCCTAAAGTCGTACTGTCCACCACACTGTTTTGCCGCTTATTGTGTGTGTGGTTCTCTGTGTAAAGAAAAACTTCCTAACGTTTATGTAAAATTTACCCTAAAAAAGTTTCCAACATGTGTCCCCGTGTTGTTGATGAACTCATTTTAAAATCACAGTGTCAGCCCACTGGACTAATTCCCTTCATAATTTTAAACACTTCAGTCATGTTTCCACTTAATCTTCTTTTACTTAAACTGTAAAGGCTCAGTTCTTTTATTTTTTCCTCATAATTCATCCCCTGTAGTGCTAACATGAGCCTAGTCGCTGTTCTCTGGACCTTTTCTAGTGCAGCGTTGTCCATTTTAAAGCCTGAAGACCAAAACTGCACACAGGACTCCAGATGAGGCCTCACCAGTGTGTTATAAAGCCTGAGCAGAACCTCCTGTGACTTGTACTCCACATCTCAAGGCGCTATATAACCTGACATTCTGTTAGCGTTCTTAATGGCTTCTGAACACTGTGAGGATACAGATAGTGATGAGTTCATAATAATAATAATAATAATAATAATAAGCACTGATAGGTCCTTCTCCTAAGCAGTACTTTCAAGTCTCAGACCTCCTACTGTGTATTCTGATATAAAGTTTCACTTTCTACGTGTAACACTTTATATTTGCTTCCATTACATTTTATCTGCCACAAATTGGCCCAAGCCTGTATGCTGTCCAGTTCCCTCTGTAATGATTACATGGATTCTGGATTATCTGCCTATCCACCTAGCTTTGTAATCTAGTGCCTTACATGCCTGTCCAGCTATCTGAGCAGATAAATTTTAATTTTCCACTTGGTAACAATGCATGTTAGTTAGTTTAAAAGCAGCTGTGATTGTGTTGCCTTACAGGTGATTCTCACAATGCCTGCAATTTTTCACCCAAACACATTTCCATACCGTATACCCTTACTATGTTATTACCTGACTTATCACCTGCAGAAACGTGAAGTTAGTGAACTGGATAAATGATGGAAGTATGAATTGCTGAAACAGTACAAAAAGATCATTATTGTGTATGCTTTACATAAATGTCTTGATTATCTCTGGAAATGATACAGGTCTCCAGAAGCCCCTGGGTATCTCTGCTGCAAGGCCTGCTTTGTTACTGTACTGTACCCAGGGCTGGTGCCACCATTAGGGTACAGATCATAAATGGGGGAAAACCCAGCCACACAGGTTAGCTACCATACAGTCAGTTTGTGCACTAATAAGCTTGTCCTAAGGCGCAAAATAACCTAGCACCGGCACTGCCTGCACCAAAGCATTAATCTTGGAAAAAACCTGCCCAGTGTCAAACCTTAAATGGGTTTGAATGTCTTTCATTTACAGGAGTCAAACACTTCTGCATGTAAGGCTGCAAAAGTAACAATTCAATATACAGGGTGGGCTATTTATATGGATACACCTTAATAAAATGGGAATGGTTGGTGATATTAACTTCCTGTTTCTGGCACATTAGTATATGTGAGGGGGGAAACTTTTCAAGATGGGTGGTGACCATGGTGGCCATTTGGAAGTTGGCCATTTTGGATCCAACTTTTGTTTTTTCAATAGGAAGAGGGTCATGTGACACATCCGACTTATTGGGAATTTCACAAGAAAAACAATGGTGTGCTTGGTTTTAACGTAACTTTATTCTTTCATGAGTTATTTACACTGGAGAGTGGCATTAGTCGAACATCCCTTCGGCGGATATTAGCTACTCACAAATGGCACCCTTACAAACTCCAGCTACTGCAGCATCTCAACGAGGGTGACCCAGATCGGCGCACTGAATTTGCAGAATGGGCAAAACAAAAATTGGAACAGGACCCTCAGTTTACGCAGAAGATTTTGTTCAGTGATGAGGCAAACTTTTATGTGAATGGTGAAGTTAACAAACAAAACCACCGCTATTGGTCTGACACTAACCCACATTGGATAGATCCCTCCAGGACTGTTGGAACAAAAAAATTGATGGTATGGTGTGGTATATGGGGTACAAAGATAGTGGGGCCATTCTTCATCAATGGAAACCTCAAGGCCACTGGATATGCGAAATTGCTACATGATGATGTGTTTCCCTCTTTATGCACTGAAGCTGGCACGTTCTTTTTTCCAGCAAGATGGTGCACCACCACATTATGGGTGTCAGGTCCGAGCATTCCTAGATGAACAGTTTCCTGGAAAGTGGATTGGTCATCGTGGGCAATTTTCTATGCTGTGAAGATACGAGATGTGCAACACCTGAAACTACGGATACTGGAAGCCTGTGCTAACATTTCTCCTACGGTGTTGCTATCAGTGTGTGAAGAGTGGGAGAAGAGGGTTGCCTTGACAATCCAACACAATGGGCAGCACATTGAACACATTTTATAAGTGGTCAGAAACTTGTAAATAACTCATGAAAGAATAAAGTTACGTTAAAACCAAGCACACCGTTGTTTTTCTTGTGAAATTCCCAATAAGTTTGATGTGTCACATGACCCTCTTCCTATTGAAAAAACAAAAGTTGGATCCAAAATGGCCGACTTTCAAATGGCCACCATAGTCACCACCCATCTTGAAAAGTTTCCCCCCTCACGTATACTAATGTGCCACAAACAGGAAGTTAATATCACCAACCATTCCCATTTTATTAAGGTGTATCCATATAAATGGCCCACCCTGTACTTCAATACAAAGCGTCCATCCATACATCCCCTGTGGAGCCTGCCTAATCTAATTCAGCATCAAACGAAGGACCGGGAAAATCCAAAATCTGCCCTCTTATCTCAGACATCACAACATAGATGTCTGACCTAAAACACACGTATTAGGGATGAGGAGGAAAAAAACAGAACATTTTCTGGAAGCACCACAGAGATCCGTTTTAAGCGAGAGAGCGCCACACTAGCAGCACCAGTGGTTGAGATTTGTGCTTTGAGGTGACAGAGCTAACCACTGAGCCACCATACCACAACAATACACTGCAATGTGGGGATTATTAAAGAAGCTGAAAAAGGAATAGAAAAAAAGCAAAAGACTGCTTACTCATGTAGGATGCAAACAGAAACAAAACAGTATGAAGTGAAAATATGCTAAATGTATGAGCCCGTGCAACCCAGAGTGTGTGAGTGAGTACACACATTGAGCTTTTGTGTCCTTACAACACATGAAAATGGAGCAGGGCTGCAGGGAATCAGGTAAACCCATTCACTCATTCATTTTTCTACTGTGTTCCCCTCACTAAAGGCTCAAGTCACCAGTTATGTCCTGCAGATTGAAGAAGCCAACAGAAAAGTGAAGGAAACAGAAGAGAAAATAACTGAGAGAGATCAGAGAATCGGTGAGCTGGACAAATTCATCAGCCGCATGGAGAAGGTGAACAACTCTACGATATTTTGTTAAAGTCCATTGTATTGTAGAAGTTTAGGAGGCACAGGACCTGAAATGATGAGAATGCCAGATTAATTCTGACTTCTGACTTGTCATCAGTATTATAGTTCATTATTGTTGAGCTGATTCCTTTATTTAATGTGATTTGCAATATCAGGTTTATTTTACAGTTGGCGAATTGCTTGGTGGGGCAAAGGCTGGAATTGAAATTTTGTATGAAATTCAGTACTTTAACTGCTAGGCCACACTGCCAACCTCATCATATAGCTTGGAGCAGCCCCAGCTGCAAAAAAATAAAAATCGGGAGTGCGCTCCCCTCGACTTTCTCGTATACTGGGATAGAGGAAAAGGTCATGAGAACCACTTCCAGTTGCGCAATATTTCTCAAATATCATATCTCCATGTTTCTCATCATAACTAGTTGATAATATCGATACATAATCATTTATCTCTATTTATAATCAAACTTTATATTAAAATGACATTTTCACAATTAGGGAGGTCGAAAACGGTGGTGGAATTTTTTCATGATTGCATATACATTACCTAGATTACGTGCAAAGTAATAAGAGTTATAGTCACTTAAAAACATAGAAAAAGTACGGAAGCGTCCGTATTTTTTTTTTCCACCGTGGCCCTAATACACTTCCGTAATAAACTGTTAGTATTATATAATATTTGTTGCAATAAATTGCTATAGGTAAAACTTCATTTAGCTACATTTAATTATAATAATGATGATGAAAATAAAAAAAAAAAATCCTAAAATTAAATGTATTACCAGGACCACGACGGGGGCATAGCAGTTTATTGTTCCCATTACATCTTTATATTTGCATGGCATGTTCAATGTTTACATGTTATTGTTAAACTGATGTATAAGTGTATAAATTAAAATAAAATTAATAACAGTTATTGAAAAAATATGTGTTATATTGAATAGAGCTCTTAATATTGTGTACACATTTATATTTCCATGATACAAAAAATTTGAATGGTTGTTTAAATAAAATGCTACTTCCGGTTGAGTAATTTTTCTCAAATTTCATATCTTTGCTTTTTACCATTATAAATATCCATACAAAATTTTAATCATTTATCTGTAATTATAACCATAACTTACTTGATAATTTGCGAAAGTATTCAGTTAAAGTACCATTTCCGGTTGTCGGAAGTGGCCCAAAAGTTGATAGGATTCCTTATTTTTAATATAAAGCAGGTGTACAAAATCTCATTGACTGAGAGCAAAGTATTTTCGAATTATCATGTTTAGAAATAGACAGAAAATTTTTCAAAAATATTTTCAGATTGAGGAAGGTCTAAAATGTCAAGATTCATCAAAATGTCAAGGTCAAATTTTTTCACGATTCCTACTTTCTCTGCACTATGTATACGAGTAAACTAAAAAAACGAAAAAGTAAAGAACTCTAAAGTATCCCATTTCTGTATGTCGCCTAGAGCAAAGCTGTGTACCAAATATATAATAATAATTATTATCATCCTCATCCTAATAATGTCTTCCTCTGACTCACTGCATATCCTCAGGCCTGCCTGTTCCCCAGTTGTATCCCTAATGTACTCGTATATGAGACCTAAAGCTCTTTGAACATCGACAAGTGTTTTTAGTTTTCAAAGTGAACCTCAGGGCTGAGACTGGCTATGTCTATATAATTTAAAAAAAAATAAATAAATCAACACTTTCTAGTTGGTTATCCTCCCAAGGGCTACAGCTTATGCTAATGATTTCAGGAACGGGAGATACTGCAGAGGAGCCTGGAGGAAAAAGAATACGCCTTGGTTCGGATTCGACTGGCAGATGAACCAGACAGCTTGGCTCATAACAAGAGGTTTGTGTCTACCTTGACTGGTCACTGGCCCTCTCTCTTTCACATCTTCACGTGGAGAGAATGGACGCAAACCCTTTGCCTCTGAGTCAGTAGGTGGCAACTTATCCAGTTGTGCTAAAGCAGAGCTCCTTATGCAACAACCTTCTCTCTTTGTTTCGCTACACTTACCTCCTTTCCTGGTCAAGACACCATTTTTCCGTGCCTATGGTGACAGCCCCCGCTGAGTTGCTCATCCTCTCTGAGACAGCAGCAATGGTGGGACTGGACATCTTGGGATTACAAGGTAGCTTTATCTGCCATTGTACCAAAAGAGTTGTCCTTTAGCTCGACTGGATAAGCCACAGCTTACTGACTCTGGGTCCTGGGGTTCATTGGAGAACGTGAAATGGAGAGGGACAGGATCCTGACTTATTTCTCAACATACTACTATGTCGTTACTGCAGTTTTGACTCAAAGTAAGGAATATGATTCTGCTCCAACCAGTTCTGACTTCAGTGCAATACATGATGTAAAGAAACATTACAAAAGTGGCTTGTGCCTTTCGGGTAGTGTGTAGCTCTTGGATTTTAGCTGTATTGTTAAGAGTGTCGCCCCTTCTCCCACCACCTGTCATGCACACATTAATAAAGCAATATTGAAACATGATGCCATTTAACTGGGTGCTGGGTCACTACATGTCAGCAGAATGGCTTCCACACACCATGGTGGTAAGGAAGACAGAGGTATTCAAGGCAAGATACTAATATTCAATGATCATGGCACACGAGAGTGATGATGTGTCGCATGTTGATTAGCACATGCAAGTAAGAATTTCACAGCTCTCTGTACATGTGCTAAGGATGAGGAGAAGGATTTAGGAGTTATAGTGGACTTGACACTATCAACTGTTAAACAGTGTTCAGGAGCCATTAAGAAGGCTAACAGAATGTGAGGTTATATAGCGCCTTGATGTGTAGAGTTTAAGTCCAAAGAGGTCATGTTGAAGCTTTATAACACACTGGTGAGGCCTCATCTAGAGCAAGGGTGCCCAAGACGTTGATCGTGATCGACCGGTAGATCGCAAAGGTAGTGCAGGTAGATCGCGTTGCATTCAAAAAAATTTTTTTTAAATGTTAGTCTATCATATGTCCTCCCTATGGCATTTGCCACTTGATTGACATACAAGATGGCCAGTCTGAGATCTCTTGTCTTCTAACACACTGGTCACCCCACACGCACGATCAAACGCGCGAGCTACTGCAAAACTCCGGCTGTGATCTAGTTAGCCTTCTAATTTATATCAACTAAAGAAGGGATTTAAAAAAAAATTGTTGGCTATGGGCTGGATGTGGAATTGGAAGAGGATTTTTTTTCTCACAATGTCACAATCGAATTGCGTTTGTCTGATCCGTCAATCTATCACTGCTATTCCAAAGAAAGAAAATGTGGAAAGGCACTTTCAAACTGTTCATAAAAACTACGAAACTGACGTCCTTCCGAAAGACGATCTGAGAAAGAGAAAGGAGAGGGAACTAAAATCGCAGTTTATTGGATAGCTGTCATTTTTCACTCGGCTGAATTCAAAAGCAAAGGCAGACACACCGAAGCATCATTCCGGGTGAGTCACTCGATCATTGAGCATAAGAAGTCCTTCCAAGAGCTACCTCCTTGACTGCATTATTCGGCTGTACTTATTTATGCGAGTCAGCCTTTTCCCACATGAAGATTATTAAATCCAAATACTGTAGTGACCATAAATGCATTGAATTGTTATTGTGCCATAAAGGTTATTCAGTTAGGCAAGGTACGACAACATACATTTTATGTATAAAGTATACTCAGTATACTGTATATATTATATTATATGTATGTATATATATATATATATGTATATATATATATATGTATATATATATATATATGTATATATATATATATATATATATATATATATATATATATATATATATATATATATATTGTGGAATGAGCCCCGGACACAGACAGGAAGACATGTTATTATGCACCACCACACGTTTATTTACAATATTTACAAAGTTATTAAAGTGCACCACAAACCCCACAAGTCCCCAAAGTCCAGGCCTCTCACACACTCTGCCTTTCTCCTTCTTCGGGCCGCCTCCACTCTCACTTCTCCTGCTTCGTCCTCTCCTCACCCAACTCCAGCCTCGAATGAAGGAAGGCGGCCCCTTTTATCTTACCGGATGTGCTCCAGGTGCTTCCCGGCAATCTCCCGCCGACACGCCCCCGTTTGGCGGAAGTGCCGGCTGTACTCCCAGAAGCACTCCGGGTGTCCCTGCTTCTCTTCCCCCCAGCACTTCCTGGTGTGGCGGAAGTGCTGAGGTCCAGGGCTCCCAAGGCATTGGGGCACCCCCTGGCGGTGACCACCGGCCCCTACAGGGTTGAGCTTCCAAACTCTGCACCCATGGCCCCCAGTGCAACCAGGGCGGCCGCCCCCTCGTGGTCTGGAGGAGGCATAAGCCCTCCTCTGGTCCTCCTAGCCTGGCTGGGTACCAAAACCCAGCCGTCACAATATATATATATATATATATATATATATATTTTTTTAATGTGATTTTAAAAGTAGCCCGCAAGCCGAAAAAGTCTGGGCACCCCTGAGCTAGAGTATTGTGTACAGTTTTGGTCTCCAGGCTACAAAAAGGACAAAACAGCACTAAAAAAAAAACTAAAAAAGTCCAGAGAAGAGAGGCCAGGCTGATTCCAGGGCTACAAGGGATGAGTTATTAGAAAAGATTAAAAGAGTTGAGTCTTTTGAGTTTAAGTAAAAAGAGATTAAGAGGGGAGACAGGACTGAAGAGTTTAAAATTATGAAGGGAATTAGTCCAGTGAATCGAGAGTGTGACCTTAAAATGAGTTTAACAAGAACACATGACACAATTGGAAACTTGTTGAAGGTTAATTTCACAAAAACGTTAGGAATTTTTTGTTCACCCAGAGAACCAAAGTGACATCGAATAAGTGACCAAGTAGTGTATTAGACAGTAAGACTTTAGAGACTTTTAACACTCGACTTGATGTTTTTTTAGAAGAATTAAGTGGACAGGACTGGCGAGCTTTGTTGGGCTGAATGGCCTGTTTTCGTTGAGCTTGTTCAAATGTGATAATCACAACCATATGACATATGTTGTCTGCAACTCTGTAACTCTTGCTTTCTACACTGAGGTCAAAGGCACTGCATTTATGATCAAGAGGATTCAGCGCAGCCATGAAGGCTTTGGCATTTGGATACCTCCACTTCAGTGGGCAAGAGTGAACCCTCTGTATCATTTAGTGATTAGCACTGAGCTAATCTAGGCCTTCTTTAGTTTGCATGGCAATATATATAGTAAAAGATTTCTTTTTACCTTTTTAAATTGTTAATTTTAAAAAAGTTGTTTATTTTTAAATCATCCAGCCTTATCACTTTTCTTAATGGCTTGCTAATCCACTGCTTGTATGCATTGGGGATTAATACAGCGTACCAAACACCAAATTATTAACCGCACCTCGACTATGATATCCAGTTCTCCATCATCTTTCATGAACCGTTCCTTAGGATTCAGGCCCTGGAGTAAAATTCTACAGTCACGTGGTAGGAGTTGGTCTTGGCCTACTGAGAAGTACCTTAACATCACATTGTGCACCTCCATAATAGGTCTCCTTTACTGATGATGAGTCTTTTCCTGAGAGTTTCATGCTAATATCTTCTCAAACATTGCTCATCAGTAAGTTATCTGTCTTCACCGTCACTGTACTGCATGCCAGACATTCCTGGATATCTTTCAGAGTCACTGAGTGTTTCTCGTCTAGATTACAACACTTACATGCAAGAAGGCCTGGTCATAATTTTTAACTGACGCCTAAGCATTCTGGAATGTGGTTTACTTTATTGAATCAGTAAAAAGAAATTATGGATTCTATCATTTATTAATTGATTTCCAAGCATGTTCTCTCTAAATTAAGGTTGTATGGAAGTGGAGATTGTCCTTACAGTGTAACATCAGGTGCAAGGAGGAAAGCAACTTAGGATGGAATACCAGGGCATCCTCATTCATAGTCTTATACAAGACCAGTTTATATGCACCAATCACCCTAACGGGAACATCTGGTGCCCACATTATATTCCACTCTAATGGCATGAGCCAGTGCTTCAGCCTTGCAGCTCAAGTTCCATAGATTCCAATTCCAAGTTGCTAAGTTGTCTTGGTCTGCAGATATATCAGCTTCTTCTGCATTATTAAAAATAATGCATTTTAGGCGTGTTGGTGACCCTAAAGTGACTGGACATGAGTCAGTGTTCCCCTTGATGGTGCACCTATCCCATTTGGGATCCTAATCCATCAGGCCCAGCCCATCTAGGTCTGGCCACTTTCAGGACCAATTTCTGATGCTGCTAGATGAGGCTTTGGCTCTGCCTGCTTATGAACCAATTATGGAAAAAGAGATCTATAAAATCAATGGATGGATGGGCTGTTTATAGCTTCTGCCACTATGGTAAGGATGTTGTAACCTGGCACTGATGAGTGATGAAGTATTGCATGTTGATTAGCACATGCAGGTAAAAACTATGCTCTGTACACATGGCCATATTGACCCTACAAAATTCAGTTTAAAATGAAATTGTTTTATAAGAAATAGTTTATATTGCCTAAAATGAAATTTATATAAACAAAATGTATTATTATTATGCCTCTATTATATTAAAAAAGTTTTCCATTGTGTCCATGTTATTCAGCCTTGAGCACTTCCCTCCACACCACTCGCCCAGTCGTTACTCCTACTGCGCACATCTTCTCCCCATCCCACCCCGTGACACTCTCAGTGCTGTTAACTCGCCCTTCCACGTAGTCGATTATAATGGCAGGCAGTAAAGCAAGTTATCTATTCAAGAACGTTGAATTTTAGATTGTGATAGAAAACAATTGGCAAGAGCTGACAATGAACGTTGAATAAAAGAAAATGAACAAAAAAGATAAAGAACAAACAGAATTGTTTAATAAACGAAAAAGAGAAAAATATTCCAAACAATTCCAACAGAAATACAAAAAGCAATGTTTGTAGAATGTAAGTTAGAGGATAAAGTAATTCATACTATTGTTTGTGACAAGGTGTTAATGTAATTTAATTTTTTATTTACTTTTTACTATGTTTTATTATTCATTGGTATTTAAAACAGACAGTTGTAGTGAGACACTCAAGTAACTGATTTTCTATCCATAATAACAAAGGACTAAACCGCCTTTCTCCTGCACCCTGCATACTCTTCTAAATACAAACTCTAAATACAATCACTTTCTGTAATGGAGGAGTGCCCTGATACCCTTCGAGTGGGCACCTAGCACCTGTCCCTGGGGACTGGTGAACAAAGGAGGCTGAGCCCCCTAATTATTATAAATAATACTTTCATGGGAAGCATTTATCAAGTATTAAAAATGAATAACATCTTTGTGTTTAATTTTACCACAATGTCATTCTGAGGCATGGATATTAGGCAGGCAGTGGTGTAGCACTTAAGGCTTTGGACTTCCAATCCTGAGGTTGGAATGGGTTCGAATACCCTCAGCAAGTCACTTCACCCAAAACAAAAGGAAATGTAACCAATTGTATCTCAAACATTGTAAGTCACTTTGGATAAAAGCGTCAGCCAAATAAATAAATGTAAATATTACGTGCAAGGCCTCGCAGTAAGGAGACCTGCCTTCCAAAAGCAAATGCGGATATATTTTCTGACCAGCAGATGGCACTGCCTGTCCTGTAATATGTATCCCGAAATGCACAGTGAAGTCATTGCAGACAGCGTCATTTCCCAATCGGAGGGAACCTCATCACATAAGTATTATTTCACATGGATTTGTAGGTGATATCTCCTGAAATCAGATGAGCTTAGCTCTACGTCAGCAAACCTCATATTCATTTAGCTGTCAAGTGAGTGAATATGGTCAGCAGTTCCCAGAAATGACTCACTGAAAGTCAAAAGCTACATCTTGTAAATGGAATTGTGAATTGACTTTTTTTATTTTAGATGTCAGGCCTGTATTGAATAAAAAGAGGCAGGAATGAGAGGAAGTGAGGGAGGTGTAGGGATGAGTGTGCATGGACATTACAGTAGAAGGCCAAGAAATGCTCCCCTCACTCTCTTGAGAAGTATAGAAAGTAAGTAAGGCTTTCCAGTAAAGATGATGAATAAATGTCTGGATGAGATATTTCAACAACTACAGGAGGTACAACAGCATGTTGTTGGGTGGGAGGTGGAGAAGAAGGGGCCCACTGGAGACATGAGGAGCCTAGGACAGCTGTTCAGAGCAAAAAGCCAAAACTAATCGGACGAATGGTGGTGATGTGTTAGACGCCCCAGCCAAACCACCCCCTATTCCCCCACACCCTGGGGTTCTTTGGCCGAGTGAGTAATGAAACTTTCACTCATGAGTATTAGAGAAAAAAACAGACCCTGGCTTCAAATAAAATAAATACATAAAAGTCATCCTTGAGCAGCAGCACAATGGCCGAGATGCTGGCTTTCATCTCTTACCCATACTTATAGGAAATGGAGCTGGTGGTTGGAAGTGTGTGTGCTGTCCAAGCTGCCTCTCAGAAAGAGTCGGACTGTACGTCATGTCTTCCTCTCACTGAGGAGTCCCTCGACAGGCAGCCCGATGGCTTGCACACATTGCTTGCACAATTCAAGATACTGTACAGTGGTGATTTATTAGGAGAGAGACTGAGGTGAGGGAGGAGAAATTTGCAGAAGCAACAGCTGCCAGTCTGGTCAAATGCCTCTCCTGCTTTATCTGCTTAACGCTCCCAAACAGATCACTTTCCCACGAACCTTCTGGCACATAATTCATGTTGGAGACTGTCCACCGTTTACGCCCGTCTCGGCCCTGCTCACTCCCAGCCAATAAGTAAATGAAAGCACAAACATTTAGAGCTTTGTTTTTTGTTTTGTTTTTTCAGTCGGGAAAAGTGGACAGAGAAGTGAACATTTACTTTATTCAATCAAATAATTTGTCAATGTTTAGCTTAAATAATGCTGTTCATAGTACGTGTTGCAATAAGGCACTTTATAAAGCAATGTGCCTCACTGCTGTAGAGGCAGCACTCATAACGAGCCTACACAGGTGAGCCAGTGTTTAGGTGGAGAAAGCACCATATTTATCTAATCCTCAGGTGTATGAAGAAGTGACAGATAACATGCTGTATTGGGAGTCCCCCAATCCAGAACATGGCTCTCAGGAAGTCCCTTACCTTATTTGTGGCTTTATGTTATTTATTATAGTGGACAGGCTATTTGGGGGTTGTGGTGGGGGGGGGTCCCTGATGTCTTAGCAGAGAGTCTGAGCTTAAGATTGCCGGGGTCACTAGGGGCAGCTCTAGTAGGAACACTCCAGAGTTTCCAGAAATCGTTTATGATTACAGTTATAATGACAGCAATGTCCTCGGAAATTGGCTTAAAGACTCCTTTTCAGACAAGCTTAGAGTTGGGAAGATAGGACAAGGGGGAAGAGAAACCCAAAATTGTGGAGTGAGAGGTACAAGTGGTGAGATGGAGGGAATGCTGGGGAGAATTGTGAAGATCAGGAGGTACACCAGCCCAGGGCCATCTTAACAGCACCATAGGCCTCCAGGCAAAGTAGTGCACTGGGGCCCATCTTTTGATAGCAAAACAGAAACATACATAGGCATCAGAAACATTGTGGGCCCCTGTGCTCCTGGAGCCCCCGGTCAGTGACCATTTGTTTAGACAGCCCTGCTTGACCAGCCAAGTAACTGGGTGATTTGGGTGCTTGAAGAAGGCCCTAAGAGGAACTGGGTTTTGTTATTTATGTGCTTTTTGAGGATACCCATTTTCATGGAATAAATTTCTAAATATACTGTATGTTGTCACAAAAGCAGACCATAGACATAGAAAGGTTTGGGGCAGCCACCCATATATTGAGCCTTGGCTGCAAATGGGTTTTAAATTGATCGAGATGATCACAGGTTCGAGTCCACAACAGAACTGAATATAACAGGAAAAGATGGCAGCTTTAAAGCCCAGGACCAGAAGTGACATCATTGGGACTGCAACCGGAAGTGATGTCCTCTGGACTGGAAGCGACGTCATCACTGGCACCGGAAGTAATGTGTTTTGTCCTCAAAGTGACATCATCCGTGGCCCCATGACTGGAAGTGGCCATCTGGGACTGGTGCCGGCAAAAAAATGGAAGCGAAATCATCACTAGCGTCGGGATCTGGCGAGATTTCCCGTGGATGGTCTGCAGAAGATTGAGAAAGAGAGATAATGCAGCTCACCACCCCCTGGTCTGGTGTGGTGGTACTGTTCTTAAGGCCTTTCAGATGTCTCCCAATTGCACATGTGGAGTTATGTACTTAACAAAAAATGGTGAAATAACTTAAAACATGTTTTATATTCTAGTTTCTTCAAAATAGCCACCCTTTGCTCTGATTACTGCTTTGCACACTCTTGGCATTCTCTCGATGAGCTTCAACAGGTAGTCACCTGAAATGGTTTTCACTTCACAGGTGTGCCTTATCAGGGTTGTTTAGTGGAATTTCTTGCTTTATCAATGGGGTTGGGACCAGCAGTTGTGTTGTGCAGAAGTCAGAAGTCTATACAATATCTATAGTCTATACAATATATATATTGTATAGATCTCGCTCCTGGTGACTTCTTTTTCTTCATGAAATTAAAATGGAAGCTAAAAGGAAAGAGATTTGCTACCATGGAAGAAATCCAGGAAAAAAAACCACAGGAATTTCTAGACAACAAAAGATGAGTTCTCAATACAGTAGGCTCAAGTATTCATGAAACTTTATGTAGTGCCTTTCACTGGGCATATCATCCTAACGCAGAATAACAAGCAAGCCACACTACTCCATAAAGAATAGCAGAAGATCAGCTATCCTCCAATAATCCATTCAGTTTCTAACCTAGCACTTCCATTTCATGACTGCAGGCAGCCAATTGCTATTTTGGAAACACCGGGTGCAAAGTGGGAGCCTGACCGTGACAGTATGCCAACATATCACAGAACACACTAACACGCTGAGAGAAACTCACAAACATCATACAATGTTACAGTTGTTGAGTAACCTAACGTCCAAGTCTTTTGAGATGTGGGAGGAAAACCCAGACAGACACATGGGGAACACGCCAACTCCACACATAACGCCAGAGCCTGTGTCCAAACTCAGGACTCTGGAGATGTGAGATGGCATTGCTAGACATCCATCAGATGTTGCTTTTTCCAAGTGTCTTTCAAAGAGAGTATGAAATGACTTCACAAAACTGTACAACAGTTTCTAGAACTACAAATAAATTACCAGCATATTAAGATCTGTGGCAGTGGCAGATCAAATCACCCACCAGACTTACTGTCTGTTTTATGCAGCATCTTTGCTCACATTCATGGTCCTAACACAAAATGCCAAAGTGGACATTGTGTGTCATTAATGAAGGTTGAAAATGTTATTTGTGTTTGTCTTAAGCAAAACCAAGCGGCACTGCACCCCCACAGGATATCCAGCCATCCATTATCCAACCCACTACATTCTAACTACAGGGTCACGGGGGTCTGCTGGAGCCAATCCCAGCCAACACAGGGCACAAGGCAGGAAACAAACCCTGGGCAGGGTGCCAGCCCACCGCAGGGCCCCACAGGATATCATTTGCACAAAATGAATGTACTGCCATGACGTTGTGAGGCGCTTTAGCTAGCTTGATGCACATGATTGCATCTCGGGTTTGTGCTTTGCATTGTATTCTTGTTTGCTTTGGCTAGCATTTTGTGAACAGAAGATCAACTGATCACCAAATGGCATAAAGATAAAGATGACATATTTCTTTTCAGCATTTTATGCAAGATTAGTATATTGTTTTTGTTTAGTATACAGTGAAAACAGGAAAGGAGCACCATACAAAAGTTTGGGCACCCCAAGATACTTGAGGTCTCAGATGACTTTTCCCAAGGTGGTCTGAGACCTTCATGAGCTCTGTAGGCCTATGGCTTGTTCACAGTCATCGTTAGGAAACCCCAGGTGATGCAAACTGCAAAGATGTATAAATTCTCAGACTCCTCAGACCTTCTCCCAACTATCAGCAGCCATGGGCTCCTCTAAGCAGACGCCTAGAACTCTGAAAAATAAAAGAATTGAGGCTCACAAAGCAGGAGAAAGCGACAAGAAGATAGCAAAGTGCTTTCAGGTTGCTGTTTCCTCAGTTTGTTATGTTATTAAGACATGGCAGTTAACAGGAACGGTGGAGGTCAAGTTGAGGCCTGAAACACTAAGAAAACTTCCTGAAAGAACTGCTCATTGGATTGCTAGAAAGGCAACTAAAAACCCCATTTGACTACAAAAGACCTTCAGGAAGACGTAGCAGACTCTGTAGTGGTGGTGCCATGTTCTACTGTGCAGTGACACCTGAACAAATGTAACCTTCATGGTAGAGACAGCAGAAGAAAACCATTCCTGTGTCATAGCCACAAAAAAAAGCACCTGGAGTTTGCAAATGAACATCTAAACAGCCCTGATGCATTCTGGAAATGAAGTCAAAATAGAACTTTTTGGCTACAATGTGCCAATGGATGTTGGTGGAAAAAAGGTGCAGAATTCCAGGAAAAGAACACGTCTGCAACTATTAAACATGGTGATGAATCAATCAGATCTGGGCTTGTGTTGCACAGAGTGGGGACATGTCGTTGGTAGAGGGAAGAATGGGTTCAAATAAATAGCAGCAAGTTCCGGAAGCAAACATCACACCATCTGTAAAAAAGTTGAAGTTAAAAAGAGGAACAAGATAATGACCCGAAACACACCTGAAGATCTGCAGTGGAATACCTCAAGAGGCGCAAACTGACAATTTTGCCATAACCCTCACAGCCACCGACTTTAAACATCATTGAAAATTTGTGGATGGATCTCAACAGAGCAGTTCACTTAAGTTGGCCCAAGAATCCTGCAGAGTTAGAGGCCTTCTGTAAATTAGGACGAATGGGCGAAAATACCCCAAGTAAGATTTGAAAGACTCTTAGCTGGCTACAAAATACACTTACAAGCGGAGATACTCGCCAAAGGATGTCTTACTAAGTACTGGCCATGTTGAGGGGGGCCCAGACATTTACTTCAGGCCCTTTTCATTTTTGTGGTATTTTGTACCTGTGAATGATGGAAGTAAAAAATATAATTGTGCTACAAATATTATGGAACTATGTCATCTTTGACTTTATGCTTTTTGGTGATCAGTTCATCTTCTGCTCACTTAACTTTTCACAGTAACAGACAACTTTTGCATGCCACTGTATTTCATAATATGTGCAGTTTGTAATATTTGTGAATCACACAAATTGCTGCCAAATATAATAAACTGAGAGAATTTCATGCAGTATAAAAATGACTCAGTAAGTAATTTTCGGAATCTTGCTCTTGGATGTCGTATTCTGGCTGCCTAACTATTCAGTCATTCTGTCATTCAATTAGAGAAGTGATTACGTGATTACCTAAGCTTGTAACCCATTGGGCCTCGGCCATAGTGTTACCTTGGGTTGTGATTTAATATTAGAATTCTAGTCGTGTGAAAACTTGCTGCCTGCATAAAAGGGATGAATCCTCATAATCTGCCAAAACCAAACACGCATACTGTAAAATGCACAAGAAGGCCGAGTTTGTATCTGGTGTGGCTGTATTGTTTTTGATAGCTTCTGTGGAGGGCATAAAAACATCTGGCAGCAGAATGAGAATTTTGGTGAGAAAAGCTACTGAACAAAAAACAAACAAAAAAAAAAAAGAATTCATGTTTCTTGTTTCTTCATTTTGTGATAAAAGTCCAAATGACACAATAGTCTGTTACATTTTCAGGTTGGCACCACGATAGCAGATCTCAAGGACTAACTGTTAACTGGCATATGTTTTAGGTCGCAGCAGCTGGAGGAGGAGGCGTCCAGTCTGAGGGAGCGAATTAAACACCTGGACAACATGGTCCACTGCCAGCAGAGAAAGGTCAAGCAGATGATCGAGGAGGTGAGAAGCACAGGCAGTGAGGCTTGACTCCTTAAACGAATAATATGCACAAATGAGACCCAAGTCAGCGTGAAAAGAAATCAGTGTGTGGCTAAGCAGGAATATTTAGATTTACCATCTGGAAGGATGACACAGTGAGCAAAAAACAAAGGGCAAAGTGGCCCTAGTGCACATGTGCTGAGCATGACACTTTGAATCATTTATTTTATTGAGTTTCTTTATTTGTTCTTTACCTAAATTGGATAAATAGCATATGCCATATAAAAAATACCCAAATAAACTAGAAAAATCAGTCCAGAAAAGGTCATTACAACACCTTTTCTGCAAATAAAATGTTTTCTATTATAGTGTCTATTTGTATGTACTGGATAGACAGGCAGACATATAAATATATTGTACAGTAATATATGATACAGTACATTGTACGTAGATATAAGAAATTACTCTAACAAAGATACACTTCAATTTCTATAGCATAGGTATACAGTGCCCTCCATAATGTTTGATTTACCCCTCTGCCCTGTGTCTGTTTAAAATCTGCTTAAAATTACAGTTCAAACTATTCAGATTTTGTGACTAAAGTGCACATTGTAGACTTTCATTTAAGGGGCATACATTTTGGTCACACCAAGTAGAAATGACACTTTTTTTACATGGTCCCCCCACTTCAGGGCACCATAATATTTGCAAAGAACTGCCAGAGGCAAGCAACTTTTGTGCATAATTTTTACACATTTTTTGACAATTCCTTGTAAACACTGGGCTCCTACAGAAATACACACACACACTGAACACACTTTGTGACAAAAAAAGCAGTGATCTCATTTACATGGATATCGTCACAAGAAATCAGTTAAGTGAGGAGCTGGCTCACCACTGTTAGGTGTTTATGTCTGTTATGACAGACTCTAAAGAGCCGTGCAGTGTTTTGTAATAAAATGATAGTAAGTGATGGTATTAGTAAACCAGGGACACAACAACTGACCGAGAAGGCCTAGATGACATATTTGTCAGTTGTACAAACAATGAAGTGAGTTTGATGGGACCAGAGCTTTGATTCTGGCGAGATCTGGTGCTCAGCTTAATGTATTGGCACACATGGTGGCCATATGTATGAGAAAATGCTGGCGACAATGGATGCAACCCTAACCCTAACCCTTTGAAGTTCAATTGTAGGAGGCTCAGAAGCCCTCAGAAAGGTAGCCACCAGATGACCAGAGGATCAGGTGGCAGAACTTCTCAGCATGTTGGTCGACACTTTCCTACAGCTATGTGTTGCCTTCCCTGGGTCAGTAGGCAATGCTTCAGGTCATGTGTCAGTTTAGAGATAAAGAATTCCATTCTTGGCATTCATTGTAACATCAGACACTGATCACTGACCGCTGCCAAATGGGGCTTGAGCAGTTGGGTTATCTGCAAGTAATGAGTCACGTTTCTGTGATGATGCTCACCAAATGAATAATCTGAACATCATTCTTAAGTGGTACACCATTAGCCTAGGGTCACAGTTAATATCTTGTTAACTTCAGTCAGACTGCATAATAATACACCTAGGATAGTCTAGAACCCATTATAAAACCTTAAGTGACAGGCCTACCTGTTGAAGTTTTTGAAAATGACAACACTCACGTAGCTGTGGCAGCCATATCAGTCGATTGCATATGTGACAAAGGCACACTTTCTGCAGTAGGACCCACACCATATTTCTTCTAGAACAGCAACTGTACCTTCTTTGGCTGGATAGGAGCTGTCTTCTGTATGACTCCATGCCACGACACAGCTCTTTTATCCCTAAATGTACGCTTGTCCTGGATCATACACTGTGCTTTATTCTAGATGTAGACAAATTTTGTGTAACTGTTCTGTTTACTGATTTTTATGTGAATTGGACTGCTGCTCCTGTTAAGTTTTTCCAAGAGTATTTATGTAAAAACTTGAATAAGGCTCACATAATTTAGTTTATTGGAGAATATTTTTAAATGCCATCTAAGTTGATGTTCTTTTAAAAGTGCTGCATCATATATACCTTTCTATCAACATACCTGGCCATGGCGCAGTGGTACAACGAGTGACGAGCAGTGTTTGAGCTTCGGTTTCATTTCTTGCAACACTAACCGGGTCTTTGTGAGCAGGTTGAACTGTGCATGTACAAGTCTAGCCTATGATGAATGATTTTTCACTTGCATGCTATTAAAAATATGCACTCACCAGCCACTTTATTAGGTACACAGGTTCAACTACATGTTAACGCTAATATCTAATCAGCCAATCACTTGGCAGGAACTCAGTGCATTTTGGCATGTAGACATTTTCAAGACGACCTGCTGAAGTCCATACTGAGCATCAGAATGGGGAAGAAAGATGATTTAAGTGACTTTGAACGTGGCATGGTTGTCGGTGCCAGATGGGCTGCTCTGAGTATTTCAGAAACTGCTGATCTACTGGGATTTTCATGCACAGCCAGAGCTTACAGTGAATGGTCTGAAAAAAAGGGAAAATATCTAGTGAGTGGCAGTGCTCTGAGCGAAAATGCCTTATTGATGCCAGAGATCAG
This sequence comes from Polypterus senegalus, assembly GCF_016835505.1. Classification (NCBI taxonomy): domain Eukaryota; kingdom Metazoa; phylum Chordata; class Cladistia; order Polypteriformes; family Polypteridae; genus Polypterus; species Polypterus senegalus. The sequence goes on along the minus strand of NC_053165.1, from coordinate 146,196,729 downwards.
AGCAGAATGGAAAGACTGGTTCAAGCAGATAGAAAGGCAACAGTAACTCAAATAACCACTTGTTATAAGCAAGATATGCTGAAGACCATCTCTGAATGCACAACACGTCAAACCTTGAAGCAGATGAGCTACAACAGCAGGAGACCACACCAGGTGCCACTCCTGTCAGCTAAGAACAGGCAACCGAGGCTATAACTCACACAGGCTCGCCAAAATTGGACAATAGAACATTGGAAAAATGTTGCCTGGTCTGATGAGTCTCGATTTCTGCTATGACACTCGGATGGTAGGGTCAGAATTTGGCATCAACAACATGAAAGTATGGCTTCATCTTGGCTTGTATCAACAGTTCAAGCTGGTGGGGGTGTAATGGTGTGGGGGATATTTTCTTGGCACACTTTGGGCCCCTTAGTACCAACTGAGCGTTGTTTAAATGCCATAGTGGAGCTGAGGAGTGTTACTGACCATGTCCATGCCTTTATGACCACAGTGTATCCATCTTCTGATGACTACTTCCAGCAGGACAACACCATGTCACAAAGCTCAAATCATCTCAAACTGCTTTCTTGAACATGACAATGAGTTCACTGAAACTCGCTGTACTCCACAGTCTCCAGATTTCAATCCAATAGAGCACTGTTGGGATGTGATGGAATGGAGATTCGCATCATGGATGTGCAGCCAACAAATCTGCAGCAACTGAGTGATTCTATCATGTCAGTATGAACCAAAATGCCCCGAGGAATGTTTCCAGGACAGTGTTGAATCTGTGCCATGAAGAATTACGGCAGTTCTGAAGGCAAAAGGGGGTCCAACCTGGTGCTAGCAAGGTGTACCTAATAAAGTGGCCAGTGAATGTTACTGTGGTATCTTGATGTTTAATTTACTACAGGGCTTATTCCAAGTCTATGGATCCACCTATTTTTTGGTTAATGTTACCTTTCTCAGACGATAGGCAGAGGTATAGAAGGATAGCTAAGGACTGCACACTGGAGCAACATGGTATATTCCTCCAGCTCACTATGAGGATACTCTGGTCTGGACTCCTACAGAGTTGTCAGGGAGTTGTAGTTTGTCCCGACAGCCCTGTTGGTGGGCTGTAGAGCTACTAGGGGAATTCTCAGGAGGCAGTCTCACTGCTTCAACGAAGATCTAGCTGACCTAGAAGGAAGTGTTTCTGTGTTGTGCTCCTTATGTGTACCCTCAGGTCAGACTTCCAAAGGAGCCCCTGTTGAGAGTAAATCGTTGCAAAGGCTTTCTTAGTAGAGAAGAATATAGAAAAGAGGAAAAGGACAAGGCCTAAATTACTAACTTGTCTGTTTTTGCGTGTTTTGTTCTGTACCCTTCTCCAACCATTAATCCCCTTTATTGGGTCCTTCAATAAACTCCCATTTGTTTTTGTAGCCCTGTGTTTTGAGTCAGGGCTAATCAAGAACACCCCAGCTTTTTCACAACATGTGTTAATACACCTCTGAAAATGTTAACATATATTTGTATTTACAGATTGAAAGGCTGAGAGACAAAATCATGCAAAAAGATTTATATATTGAGCATCTTCTTGAGAGAATATGTGCCGTGGAATGTGAGGTAAGTGCTCTTTTCACAAGAAGGGTAATAATAAGCATACCTAAAGTTAAGCCTACTGAAAGAAAGAGCTGTACATGTTAATGGCTTGAAGCAAGCCAACAGACTGCATATAGAAACGTTTGGTAAGAGAATGAAGAAGTCATCTGCAAAAAAGAACATTTAAATCAACCAAAACCTGTTGTATGCCAGGGTCCTTGTGTTCTAGAAAGCAGAGTGACTTGTTATCAATGTAGTCCGTGATACTTGGTGTGAACTCCTAGGCCTATGTTTCATAGTTCACTGACAATGCTGTCATTCGGAACATGTTAATGAAACATGACACATGTATTCTTATACCCACTTAATCCAATTTTATGATCACAGATTGGAGATCAGTAATGATAATAGTGAGGTATAATATTGTGTCACCACTGGGAAGGTGAAATCTAAATTGCCATTTTTACTGTGTATAGAAACAATCCTAATTTAGGATGACCAATATTGAATGTTGCCTTTTACTTAAGTACATATTTGTGCAATATACTGTACATTAGTGTTTTAGAATATAGCAAGGCTGCGAGAGAGAGAGAGAGAGTCAGTCTGCTTTATTGTAAGAGACACTCTTGTAGTTAGAAGTCCAGTCTGACACTGTTACCAAAATTCATTCTTCTTTAGCTATACTGGCTAAAGGGGATTGTCCTACACCCCTAAGGCCCCTTACTTCGAGTACTGTCAATGCTGTCTCAAGGAAGTCTAGTAACTGATAGGAGGCCTTCAGCTTGACTAAATTCCTTCCAGAAAGAAATGGTGCCATGACCCGAACACTCTCAGGAGAGAGGTAAGGGCAATGCAGCAGAGAGAAACAGCCCACAGTTATAGCTGGAAGTCTGATCTACCAGTGTATCAAAATGAGTTCTCCTTTAGCACTACTTGCTAAAACATTTGTTCTATAACCCTTAGCCTGAATTCAAGTTCTGCCATTACTGTCTCAGGGAAAGTGAGCAGCAGAGTCCAATTAAATGATGATTATAGGAGGAGGTCTTTATACTCTACACATTGAAGAGGTGATGATATGCTCTTTCTGTGACAGCCGGTTGGCTTAAACTATATTGATTGAGTAATATGAAGTCTAGAGAGACATTTATGAAAAAAACCAGACCAAACAGTACAAAACTTGGGACTGCAATAGGGGAAGACCCTACTCGTTGATGATGGGTTTAGAGAATTATTGTTCCATGTACTGAGTACAGTGGAAATTCTTACATCGTGTGCTTATCAACATGCAGCACATCGCCACTCTCCTATGCAATGATTAGTGAGTGTAACTGCCTTACCTTGAAACTTCTTTTCTTCTTACCTAAAAAAGCTTGGAACATATCTCTATTATACATCTTATTTGGTATGGTGGCCTAGCAGTATGGAAGAAGTGGAGTGGTTCTCATACAGATGTGAGGGAGTTTTTTTAAAGGTTGTACCAGAAGCTTTGCAGGTCAATTACAACTTTCTTCATCCAAGTCAGACTGCAATGAAAACAAAAATACAGAATATGTCCCATTCTGGCTTAGCCACAACCCCTTCCATTGCCCCTGTTAAATTAGTTCCTGTAAAGACAGAAGAATTATCAGACCTTCAACAAATTAACTAAATAGCAGCAAGCTATCTACTATATAATAAAACGCTAAGGTGTGTGTGTCTGTGTGTGTGTGTCTGGTACCTCAGACATTGGTCAGTTTGGCGTTGGTGATGCAGTTGAAAGAGGAAGTGTGAGTGGGAGACACGTGATGCAGAATGAAAGTGCAGGAGGCCCGCTGAGAGTCGCCTTCAAAGATAAGAAGTATAAAAGCAAACAAGAGGTTAGCAAGGTGCCTCAAAATGACAGTCTGAGAAGCAGGCGTTATGGGAAGGCGCTCAACAGGGGCACACCAGGTAAGACAAGTTTAGAGACACAAGTGTATGTTGAGGAAATGCACTTAAGGTACACATAGGGCATATCCATCCATCCATTATCCAATCCGCTATATCCTAACTACAGGGTCATGGGGGTCTGCTGGAGCCAATCCCAGCTAACACAGAGCGCAAGGCAGGAACAAATCCCGGGCAGGGCGCCAGCCCACCACAGCACATTGGGCATATGTTTATTTTTTTTGTATTACCTGTGGCTAGTTCGGGTAATAAAAGAAAAGAGGAATGCAATTGGAATCATGGCAAAGAAGCTGCATAGCTAAAAAATTAACAATTTGGAATATCTTAAAAGTAAGGTAACAACTGGTATGCATAGAAACTAGTAAAGACTATTTTGAGAGTTTGTTGGAGAGTTTCAGAATTGTAAGAGTGTGGAAAAAGAAATGAACTGCAGTCATTTCAAATCATAAGACTTCAGTGAAAAGTGGTACAGGTGATGTCAAGCCATGCACAAAATGTCCAGGATAAAAGTGGCCAACTAAGTCTCCTGGTGTAAATCCAAGCAAGCATGTCACTTCAGGAATTTAGAATGATGTCAACCAAAAAAAAATTAAAAGTCGCTGAAAATGGCTCAAGGAAAACCTGGGCACACATGTCCAAAGAAGAAACCAAGGCGTTAGTGATGGCATTGGGTGGTCTCAGGCTTGGTGCAGTTTGCACTGATTTATTTATTTAAAACCTACTTTTCCCAATGCAGGGCCAGTGGATCTGGAGGCTATCCTAGCATCACCAGGCACAAGGCAGGAATAGACACCACTTACATTGCATTCTCATTCACACTCCTACACTCACTAATATGGTGAAGAATCTCTGGGAATTAAATGAAGAGAAAAGCAACAGGATAGAATCTTAAAATAGTATTTTATTCCTGAGTTTTCAACAACCTGTCAGGTATCATCATCATCAGAGGAATATGATTTGACATACAGGAGTCAAGGCAATATATAGCAAATGAGAAGGGGGGAGTAAGAGGTGTGGATTAGTAAGGTGGAGTTTAGATGGTGTTGGTCTTAAAGTCTTTTTGATTATTTGGATGTTCTTCTTTTTAAACCTGCTTTATGATTTTATTTGTAAGCCAGCTTCACGCTTTTGCAATTGAAATAATGTTCAAAGTTATATCGTATATGTAGCAAAGCTAAATAAATGTCCAAGTATTAGTTTTATACATTCAAGGACAAGGGTGGGAAATGAAACCAAATATTTTGCAAGAATGAAACAAAAGACACAAATAAACATCATTTTACAACATCACAACTATATGATGCAACAATGAGACGCTGTGAAAAAATTTGCCATTCATCTAAAAATATGCAGCAATGCGTAAGGGCTTAATCATTGCTGTATTTAAAGGGATAAATAGCCTTGGACATGACGATGAGGTGTGAGGAGAAAAACGCCTACAGAAGAAAAGGGTTTGGAACATATGATAACTTATTGTAGTCAGCTATGTGTGAATCCTATAAATTGAGACTTGAAATAATAAATATGAGAAGGCCGGCCGCTTCATGTGGAAATTACTGTTTGAAGGCAAAGGTTCAAGTTCAAGTGTTACATAGACAAGGGTGATAAGACAGCCAGATCTGTAACAAACTGTAAATGACAGCATGTAGAAGACTAACAACCATGACTGAGCAATAATGCAGCATGGGAATAAGATAAAAGTACACATGACACATGAGCATAAAACTTGAGATCGAGACAGTGAGTGTTAACTATAATTACATAGTTACAAGCAACGTTGACAGGAGCAATGCATTTTAGGGTAACTATTCATTTAGTACCACTACATTTTGGCTTTCAGTATTACAAAATGCTGAATTATTAAACATAAGTTATGCATTCGGCTCCTACATACAAGATTGACAAAGGTAACCAGCAATGAGCAAAGGATTTTGGAACTTACATTGATTTAGGATTTTTACTATTCACGCAATGTGCTGAGGCAATTAGAAAAGGATAAGCAAATGTTATTTAATACAGTAAAATGGCCAAATACTAACAAAATGGACTGTCTGCCCAAATTTAACAATGTACTAACAGAACTGCCTTTGACATGCTGTATTCAGTGTGGTCATCAAAATGTTTAAAGACATGGCAACAAATTAGACCGCATAGAGAAAACCAACAAAATGCACTTTTGGAGCCCAGAGCGTTTGCTACAGTGGCAGGCTGAGGGATTGTCATCATTTGGAAGAGAAGGCTGAGCATTGACCTCATTGCACAGTGATCTAGATGACTACTTTTGGTTAAATACTCGAGAATATTAATAAAAATTATGAAAATGTGCTTTCACGATGAGATTAATATTAAGCAAAATAAGCTCGTGCTTAGGGCATCGAGGGAAAGGGGTCACCACAGACATGTCCCATTGCCAAATCTACGATGGACCGACCATATGGTGCAACTGACCAGGTTTCCACAAAAAGGGTGTCAAAAATAAATATTTTTTGTTGATTTGATGTCTCAAACCATTGCTTTGTGTTCTTTTTTAAAAAAGTTTACTGTAGTTTTTGGAAACATATTCAGCCCTGGGAGAAAAGAAAAAAAAATTAGCCTAAAAAGAGTTAAATAAAAAAAAATGACATATACAGTATTTACAGTAATAAAATAGTAATCATTGAGGTTAATGATATACAGTATATTCAACTTGGGACTGAAACAAAATTAGAATCTGGTAACTGGCACATGGTCCACTGAGGCTCATGTGATCGTTCTTGTCTTGGTCCTGTAGGCATGCGGGTCATATATATCAGGGTACCAAAATCTTTTAAGCGCTTAGGGCCACAAAAGGTCTTAATCTGGCCCAGGATGCTTTTGAGGTAGCAACTAAGAAGAATTTTTCCAGTGGGAGGTGTGGTCTGGGAGCATGCACTGATTCAGCGCATTGCTGCACCCACCACATGTCAAACCACCTAAAGGTCCCTCTTTAGGACCTGAGTGCAGCCGTGACACCTCAGCACCACACAAGTTCATATAGAAAGAAACAGTGCGAGTTTTTTTGCAGTGGCTGGAGTGCCAATCCTGCCACCAACTCCCACGTTTTCCCTGCAGGTTGGAGAACCTGCTTGAAGGGCTGGGTGCCCAAAAAGGGTTTATTAAATCTTGAATAAATCAATTAATTAATGTAGAAAGCCTCGTAAGTCTGCCCTGAATGAGACCTTGGGACAAATTAGCTATTGACCAGTCATCTGAGCTTGACGGACTAATCATTGTCTTCTTAGTATGACTTTGCATAAAGGATGCTAGGTTTCTTCTGGATATTCTGGTTTCCTCATTAAGTTCACATCAGTATTGTCAGTATTATTTACAGTATAATGTAAAATATTTGCTGCTCGTTCCTCTGGTGTAGAAGCGCACAGTGACATTCGACTCCAAGGTACAGCAGCACCAGACCTGATTCCAGGGGGTCATTTAGCTGAACCCCTCTCCCATGCTGTTGAGTGTGCTGTTACTTGTTGGGTTTGTGAGACTTTATCACACCCAAAAGTACTTCAGATGGCCCCTTTACCATTTAGATCTGGAACCAGGGTTCAACAGCATGGTAAAAACATTATTACAACAAATAAATGACCATAAAAAAGAAAGAAAATTCTCAATATAAAAATTCAACATCTATAAGGCAAAACAAATAAGTATCAGGGAATACAGTTAATTCATCTCTTAATTATCAGTAAAGTCGAATAAGGAGTGTAAGTTGGATGCGTTCCACAGGGAGTCTTGGCCACAGGTCAAGCAGCTAACTGAATGGGAGTTCCCCCCTTTTCAAGATGTATCATTTTTTAGATTAATGGGCATCTCTGAATGGGTCCCGATAAGAATTAGAGTTGGTATTTTTGTGAAGAACTGTAATCCAGCTACAGTTTATTCCTGCCTTGTGCTCTGGGTTTCTGGATTGGGCTGTAGCTCTCTAATAACCTGCAATGGATTCAGGGGGTTAAAAATGGATGGTGTGCTTGTTGGAAGAATTGCAGGGTCACACAAGGGGAAATACTGGGGTGTCAACCTGGTCTTCTCCATTTAATAAACATGAGTCCAATAAAACCCACGCTCTCAATGACGCTAAATAAACAAATTAAATTAGCATCCTACCGAGTGTCGTTTCTCTCGGGTCTATTGCTCTATCATGCGGTAATCTTCTTCCGGGAATCATGGGATATTTAGCAGGGAAACCAGAAGGGGCGGAATCAGTTGCTCTTACTGGGCATCTTCTCCAAACTGTGGAGGGAGAAACAGAGGATAAGGTTAGTGCTAGCGCCCCCTCTAGACGTGGGGTGGAAGTTCTTACCTCAGAAGAGCCTGGAGGATGTTCCATAGACGGACAGGTGTAATAATGGATAGGTGGACTTTTTAAATAAACTGAAATTTAAATTAATGGTAATGACTGCTGATTGCATTGCATCATTATTCTGCTTTAATTATTTTTCTTGTTTGCATCATTTAAAACTTCTAGTTGAGCTAGTTGATATATTGTATTAGTGTAAAGGGAATGCACCTTTAATAATCTGGTACAGTAAGCAGAATTTCAAAGGGGATCCCTCTTGGTGTATATATGTACTATGTGTATTTGTTTTATATGTTTATTTTTAGAATAAAGAGCTACAAGACAAGCTAAACTACTTACTGTCCAGAAACAATGTACCAAGAAGTCCTGCTGAAACCAGAGAGATTGGAGCTGGCTGCGACCTGACAGACAGGTAAAAATTGCTCAGTTTGTACAGCACCATTATTATCAAATTCTGATTCATCAAAGCCCTTTTTGGAATAACTATCAATCCTCAATTCGTACTACACCTTTTAGAGCAAATACTATCCTCAAACATTTTTATATGGCCTCTTTCTAGTCGATATGGCACCAAATCTTTTTACAAATCAAAACTCTCAATCATTATTGTATATGGTATCTTTCGCGGTGAGCACTCATAAAGTAATATAACACAACATGACTTGACATTTTCAAACTCACCTAGGGTTGTGAGGGGTAGACCCTCCAGCAGCAATGGGCATAGTCAAACACAGGGCCCACTCATTCAAACACCTGCCCTCACACTTTACCAGTTTAGAATGGCCGTTGATCCAAACACACATATCTTTGGATGTGGCAGGAAAACCACAGACTAGGCATGGGATATGAACCCAGGGTGCTGGATCTTTAAGGCTATAGTGGCTAACACTGCACCACCATGTCACCCAGACTGCTTTAAAAAATAAAAAAAGGAGAAAAAAGTAAAGGCATGTCTCATGACAAGTATTCTCTGGATTCAGATACAATACAACTGAGGTTATGAGGCAGGCAGAGAGAGAACAGGACTGCACTTGAAGTCAAAAGAGAAATGAATATAAAATTACAATGATATTTTAACATTTTAACTGTGTAAATATCTTTCACATTATTTCTTTTTCCTATAGCATGCCATCTCTCTACAAACTAAACCAGAGTAAAGGTGAATATACAGCTATCAATAGTACAGCATAAGTTAATGAAAGCTTTTTGCACAAAGCAAACTTAACCATTTCTTGAAAGTACAAAGGTTATCAGCTTGTTTGCTGTTGGTTTTCTACTTCCGCTTGAGCAAGTCAGCAAACTATTTTCCATTTGATTAAAGAAAAATGTACTTTTATTTCTTTAAACTAATGTGCAGTTTAGAAAACAGTGTCACAAAATATTTGCTGATTCCCTGCATTATTCACATCTTGCATACTGAAAGCTGTCAGATGATTATTCAAGACCTAATACTCGATAAAATGTATTCTCAAATTAACAAATAATACACAAAAAGCATATCATTTTGATTATCAATTAATTTATTAAAAAACGTTTTGCAATATGGAGATGTGAGAACATATACTGTATGCCACTTTGGACTCAATATCAGGTGTGACCACAAGGGGGCGCAACTGAGTCCCAAACCCAAGACACAATAATACCAAACACGTTGCTATTTATTTAAACAAAGCACTTCTCCGCAATCACCTTTTTAGAAATCAGCCACAGTTACACAAAGAATATGCAATTCTTCCTCCTTCCGTCCTCTGCTGGCTCCTTTTAAGCCACCCTGGGAATGCTTCTGATGCCACTCCATGTCCTCCAGGAAGCACTTCCAGGCCATAAAGAGAGTATGGAGGTCCTCTCCCGATTGCGCCATCTGTCGGTATGTAGGTATCCGGATAGGGCTGCACTTCTGGATTCTCATCTCCCAAGCACCCCTGTGGGTGTCCTGACTGGGTTGCTATACAAGGACCACTGCCACCTGGTGTATGGTCAATCTGTTATATCATACAGGCCTGGTACAAAGTTATCTCTCCGTCCTGGCTGCCAGTTCGCTTGTTGTTCCGCACTGGCTTCCTGTCTGGGTAATAATAAATCATCCTTCTTCCAGGCTGGGATACACAGGTTATGACATTTTTAGCAGCAAGAACTGCAACTAAACATTTTCTGTAGTTAGTGATCACTGGAGGATTTCTACCCACTGCTTTAGCTCAGTTACGTTTGTTGGTTTTTAAGTATAAACATCCTTTTTCACAGCCTTCCATAATATCTTAATGTAGTTTATGTCTGGACCTTCTAAAAGATTCTTAACTCTTCACTTGTCTTTTGTACAGATGCACACCGGACATCTTATTTGATCTGTCCAGTCAGGTACCTGAAACATAGTACAGGTCACCCATATACAATACACGACAAGACCAAGGAGAAGACACTACAAATACAGTACAGAACACTTACATGACTAGGCAGCATGTTGATGGATGTGTAATGTACAGTTGACTTATCTAACTGTGGTGCACATTATTTAGAAGAAGGACTGCAGAGGGGTCAAAACTGTTCTTGAACTTGGGGGGTACTAGCTTCGATACTAGTATACCTATGGTCTGACCTCAGTTTGGTAAACAGCCTGTGCCCAGGGTGAGCAGGGTCACACACAATTGCATCAGCCCTGTTTCTGCAGTTTTTGGTATTTATGGACTCTACTGTGGGAAGAACAGAGCCAGTGATCTGCTGTGCCTGCTTCACCTCCCTGTCTTTTTGTGGGCTGTGGTGTTCTTATAGCAGGCTGTGATCTTTCCTGTCAGTATATTTTCAGTAATCCTGGGGTAGAAGCTAAGTACATCTCTTGCTCTTTATTCATTCTAATGTGGCCAAGCTTCTGTATTCTGCATCTTTATCTTGCTGTGTAATCTAAGATTCTGGTAAAGAATCATTTGACGCAGAGCAGAATTTATGATTCCTTCAATTGTCCAGATCTTCAATGCATAAAAGCGTCCTCACACCATAACAATGACACAACTATGTTCGCCTGTTGGGATGAAAATTGTTCCAAACCTTTCTAGGATCACTTGGGCATAAACTCTCATGTTCTTTGGTGAGAAGTCATTTCTACTTTGCTGTGCTGGTATTATATGGTGGAGTCATCAACACTGCAAAGACAGGAAAAGTCTGTAGACCTCCAGATGTTTTTCTAAGGATCTTTTTAACTACCTTGCACTTTGAGAAATTTTGGTAAAGTGCCCTCTCTGGGGTAGACTGACCACTGTCCCAGACATTCTGTGTTTGTAAGTATGGCTTTTACTTTAGTAGGCCTTTAGAAAGGGCTTTGTGTCCCTTTCTGGACTACTAGACACCAACATCTTTTCTTACTGACGTTTTCATTACTTTCTTTTGATCATGAGATGATGTGTCTCTTGATACCATGTGCTGACAACTTCACTTGGATAGTAAAAAAATCAGTCAGCATTTTATTGGGCAGAGGTAGCCTGAATTAGTTCATAAACCTTTTCAAATAGCTAAGCCTAGTTGTGCCGTTAATTTGGCTGAGCAATCAGTCATTCCTATCTGGTGATTGCAAGTTTGATTATCTTGCACACCTAACAAATACACTTTATTCTCATGTTTTTTTTTCCCACTCATATGAATTCTGTATATATAACTAGCACTGACAAATAAAAATACATTGATGCAGAAGATCAGATGAGAGACACAGGCTTTCATGGCATTGTATATATAAAGAACCTTTTAGGACATGAAAGGTACAATAAAATTTGGCTTCAGAGGTTGCAGCTACCTTTTAAGTGCCATTTTGAGACTTGACTCGATGATCTAACCATTGCTTGATCTAGAAGTCTCTTTCTCCAAGGTTACATTCCATTTCGTTCATTCCTGTGAAGTAGTATTTATTTTTGTTTCTTTTCCAGCATACAAGTACAGCCACAATCCCAGACAGAGGTACCTGTTCAAAGAAAGAAGACAACCATATCTACACCCTACATGCGTCTTATGGAACTCAGTGACAGGAGAAGTAAACAAAAGTAGACAAAGCGAGTTTCAAAGCCTGGCTGCTTCCTGTGAACTCATTATGTATAATATTTTGATGTATATATATTTGTGGAATGACAGATATTTTTGTAGCTTATCACTAGAACTGCCAATATTATAGTTATTTAAATAAGCAGTTTGTTTTGTATACACTGAACATACAGATTACAAATAATGCCATTCTGTAAGTGAATTCTTTAAAACTGTTGGGCCAAGGTAATGGATATTCATGGAAATTATAATCTATATATATAATTCACTAAGGCAAAACAACTATGGAAAGCACGCCGGAAGGGGCATGGATTCACTAAGCCGCCAACAAGTAAGACACCTTTGGCGCACACAGGAAGGAGCCACGCCCACCAACTCCTGGCACCTCCGAGCCACGTTGACTGCTCATAGAGGCATGTTTCTCGCGGAGATGAATCGGCATATGCAGCGTGTAAAACGGTTTGCGAGGGGTATCCCATGGGATCCTTAAAAACAATCCTTTCCAACTGAGGTTAAAACACAATGAAGTAAGCAGTCTTTAAAAACCGAGTTTGATTACGCGCGACGGGTGCACCATAGCAAACTGTTTTACACGCTACATACAGCAATTCACATCCGCGACAAACATGCGTCTTCTTAGATGCTCCTGCAGGAACACGGAAATTCTACGTGAGTCACAGGTGCATCTGGACTGTGCAAAGACGACTCCAGTGACGAGTTGGAGGTGGGCACATGAGTGATGGCGGTCCGCCAGTTTTTAGTCACGGACGATTGTGTGTTGGTTCATTCTGTGCATTGTTACAATGTTGCTTTTCTTGCTGATTTATTACATTACTGATTTTTCAAATGTTAATTTTCTCCCTGTGCTTAAAAATCCAGCCTGATTATGCGGCGTATGGTACGCCGCAGGTTGGCTAGTGTAGTATAATTATTTTTCAGCAACTGCATAAGTATGGTCACATTCAGCTACATCTTGCAATTCTGTTACTTGCACTGTAAAGCACTTTCTAGTAGGGTACACTGTGAATGAAATTATATTGAGAGAAATGATAATTGGTCTAGAACTTCATAAAAGTATTAATATCACTTATCTGAAGAAGATATGAGAAAGATAGTCAGCCTAACATATTAACAATATGCACTATGAGCAGATTTGTTATTCATGAACTTCAGTTGGGTTTAAAGTCAACAGATGTTAACATTCTTATACTAAGAAAATGTTTTCCCACAGCTGCTGCAGTTACACCATATGGACAGCAGATGGCGCTACATGGTTAGAAAACCTGTTGTGAAACGTGTCCATACTAATTTGCATGTTGTGTCCTCAGGAGTCCAACTGTAAGGCATAAAACATATAATGAAGGCATGCTTAACAAACTTATTCTCTTAAGAATTTAAAATAATTTAAAGACATAACAGTATTTATGATTTTCCAAAGTTTAATGTGCAGCATACACTGTATACCTTAACCCAGGTGCATTGTTATTAATGTAGTAGAGTCGCTTTGTAAATGGGAGTGTTTAATATTATACGCTATACATAATATATAATTTTGACATTGCCTTCTTGGTTTATAAACAATATATTGTAAATGAAGGTATTAACAAACTTTATGAAAAGCTTCCTAAAATATTTATATTAAAATGTATTTTTTATGCTACTGCACTTTCTTTGACTTGATATTATTGTTCTTTTTGTCACTGGTCAATCAAGAATACAACTTTAAAAAAAAGCAATCGGCTTAAAAATTCTACTTCTTCATATTGTCTTTACTTAATAATATTATTACAAATCATAAAAGATCCTCCTCTCCTCACCAATATGTTTTTTAAAGTCCGTGACTTTACGCCCGTTTCCACCTTCATTCCATCCGCATCACTGGAGATTACGTCTTTATGTCTCTGAGTGTTTAGTGTTTTATGGTTAGTGGGCTGACTAAAATGTGTAACCAATAACAGACTTGTACAGGAATGGTGGAATTGTGTTCTTCATTGTTCATTCATGTTCTTTTATTTTGTCATTGCTCATAAACTGATTGTCTGATGCGCACAAAATGTAAACCTGAAAGATTACTTGGTGCAATGACTTAAAAGTGCTGCCAGAAGAGGACATCTCGTTGGAATGAATATTGAGCAAAGCAGCAGCCAGGTTTGCAATTCATGAGCTGTCATTTTGTAGTACTGCTTGATGATAAACACCACTTGTGAGTATAACACTGTTTTAGTTAAGACTTATTTATGTGCACATGGCTCTGGCAGATTAACTGACTTGCACTATTGGAGGAACAAACACTTGCCGTTTCCAGTACAGAATGTTAGCCAAAAAGTCCAAGCCAGCTAGAAAATGTCAAGCAATAAACATACGGGCTAATAAAATTGTTGATGCAATAAATTCCTTACTACGCTCTATGTATGCCTAATCAGAAAAACTGGCACAAGTCCTGCAGTGGTGGCCGTCACATTCTTGGAATGAACGTTTTTTAAACTCTCTTTTTAACTTCAACTTCACAAGTCTCTCCATGTCTTTGTAGGCCTTCTCTTAGCATTCTACTTTCCACTGGCATGCAGGTCAAGGTCATTTGTGACTCTGCATTGGCACCATACAAGTGAGAATGGGTGTGTGAATGTGTGCTTCCTGTAACAGACTGTGAGTGGCCCATCCAGGGTGGTTTCCAGCCATATTCCCACTGCTTCTGGGATAGGCAACCCTAGTTTGGAACAAGCAGATTTGAAAAAATAAATGAAAGAGTAGTAAAAGATAAAAGAAATATAAAACAGAGAGATAATAATGGTACAAAAGGATATCAGTTAAATGATATGCTTAATCCAACTCAGGATCAGGGGCTGTCAGCAGTGGGTACCACTCCATCACAGGGCCCACTCACGCAGTGTCAATTCAAAATTATTAGTCAACCTAACCTGGAAATCTTTGGGATATGGAAGGAAAACTAACACAGATACTAGGTGCATGTGCAAGTCCCACATGGAAAACGACAATGCTCTGTATTTAATGTAAGGATGCTGGATCTGTGATGCAGCTGTGCTTATCACTGTACCACCATAGAATTTAAGTGTGTCCACGGTTCGCCCCGTGATGGTACTGGCTTTCATGATTAATTTTCTCAAGCCTTGTGCTTCCTTTGAGCTCAGGATGCTTCCCTAAGAGACTGCAGCGTAGAACACCACACTGGCTACTATGGACTGGTAGAACATTTCCAACAGCTTGCTATACACATCAAAAGACCTGCATCTCCTCAATAGGTACAGTCTGCTCTGGCCCTTCTTGTCCAGCGGCACTGTGCTGTCAGACCAATCCAGTCTGTTGTTTATGTGAACCCCCAGCTGTTTGTAGCTCTTCACCACTTTCATGTCCTCCCTCTAAATGGTGACTGTTCTCAGAGGCTCCTTGGCATATTAGAAGTCCACCATCAGTTCTTTTTTCTTGTCGATGTTGAGTTGCAGGTTGTTATCCCTGCACCACAAGGCTCCTGTACAGTACTCTGACTCATCTCCATTATTAATGCAGTCTATGATGCATGAGTCTTCTGAGAATTTCTATAGATGGCAAGCAAGCACTGGTATTGTGCTGAAAGTCCGTTGTGTAGGAGGGAGTAAACAGGAAGGAAGACAGGACAGTCCCCTGAGGTGCTCCAGTGTTACATACTATCATTTCTGACACACAGTTCCTCAGCCACACAAACTGCTGTCTGATCCAGGAGAATGTGGGGGCATCAAAATGCAAGGCCTTGAGCTTTTTCCCCAGTCGATAAGGAAGAATGGTGTTAAAAGCACTGGAAAAGTCAAAGAACATGATCCTGACTGACTGATAGATTAAATATAAACTCTAAAAAGAAATAGATATAAATTCAACTGTTAACACTTTATAATGTCTTACATTAATTCATTAACAAATACTGTATGTAATACTTAACAAGTTATTAATGGGATTTAAACATATACCACAATCAGCCACAGCATTAAAAACCACCAGCCTAATATTGTGTAGGCCCTCCTCATGCAACCAAAACAGCTCTGACCCACTGAGATATGGACTCCACAAGACCTCTGAGCATATCTCTAGCAGCAAGATGTTAACAGCAGATCATTTAAGTCCTGTAAGTTTCAGGATGGGGCCTCAATTGATCAGACTTATGTTTCCAGTACATCCCACAGATGCTCGATTGGACTGAGATCCGGGAAAGTCAATGCCTTGAACTCTCTCTTATGTACCTCAACCCATCATCCCTGAACAGTTTAGTTGCAAAATGGCAGGGTGCATTATCTTGCTGAAAGAGGCCACTGCCATCAGAGGAATACAATTGCATGTGGTCTGCAGTAATCTTTAAGGAGGTGGTATGTGGCAAAGTAACATCCACATTAATGGCAGGAGCAAAGGTTTCTCAGCAGAACACTACCCAAAGCATAATATACTACTCCCTCTGTCAACTTGCCTTCTTCCCATAGTACATCCTGCTGTCATCTCTTCAACATTTAAATGACACACACACACATGAGATCATCAGTGGTATTCACTTCAGTTAGTGCTTTTAACCCGATAGATAGATAGATAGATAGATAGATAGATAGATAGATAGATAGATAGATAGATAGAGTGCATCTGGAAAGTATTCACAGCGCATCACTTTCTCCACATTTTGTTATGTTACAGCCTTATTCCAAAATGGATTAAATTCATTTTTTTCCTCAGAATTCTACACACAACACCCCATTATGACAACGTGGAAAAAGTTTACTTGAGGTTTTTGCAAATTTATAAAAAAATAAAAAAACTGAGAAATCACATGTACATAAGTATTCACAGCCTTTGCTCAATACTTTGTTGATGCACCTTTGGCAGCAATTACAGCCTCAAGTCTTTTTGAATATGATGCCACAAGCTTGGCACACCTATCCTTGGCCAGTTTCGCCCATTCCTCTTTGCAGCACCTCTCAAGCTCCATCAGGTTGGATGGGAAGCGTCGGTGCACAGCCATTTTAAGATCTCTCCACAGAGATGTTCAATCGGATTCAAGTCTGGGCTCTGGCTGGGCCATTCAAGGACATTCACAGAGTTGTCCTGAAGCCACTCCTTTGATATCTTGGCTGTGTGCTTAGGGTCGTTGTCCTGCTGAAAGATGAACCGTCGCCCCAGTCTGAGGTCAAGAGCGCTCTGGAGCAGGTTTTCTTCCAGGATGTCTCTGTACATTGCTGCAGTCATCTTTCCTTTTATGCTGACTAGTCTCCCAGTTCCTGCCGCTGAAAAACATCCCCACAGCATGATTCTGCCACCACCATGCTTCACTGTAGGGATGGTAGTTGCCTGGTGATGAGCGGTGCCTGGTTTCCTCCAAACGTGACGCCTGGCTTTCACACCAAAGAGTTCAATCTTTGTCTTATTAGACCAGAGAATTTTGTTTCTCATGGTCTGAGAGTCCTTCAGGTGCCCTTTGGCAAACTCCAGGCAGGCTGCCATGTGCCTTTTACTAAGGAGTGGCTTCCGTTTGGCCACTCTACCATACAGGCCTGATTGGTGGATTGCTGCAGAGATGGTTGTCTTTCTGGAAGGTTCTCCTCTCTCCACAGAGAACCTCTGGAGCTCTGACAGAGTGACCATCAGGTTCTTGGTCACCTCCTTGACTAAGGCCCTTCTCCCTGATCGCTCAGTTTAGATGGCCGGCCAACTCTAGGAAGAGTCCTGGTGGTTTTGAACTTCTTCCACTTACGGATGATGGAGCCCACTGTGCTCATTGTGACCTTCAAAGCAGCAGAAATTTTTCTGTAACCTTCCCCAGATTTGGGCCTTGAGACAATCCTGTCTCGGAGGTCTACAGACAATTCCTTTGACTTCATGCTTGGTTTGTGCTCTGACATGAACTGTCAACTGTGGGACCTTCTATAGACAGGTGTGTGCCTTTCCAAATCATGTCCAATCAACTGAATTGACCACAGGTGGACTCAAATTAAACATCTCAAGGATGATCAGGGGAAACAGGATGCACCTGAGCTCAATTTGGAGCTTCATGGCAAAGACTGTGAATACTTATGTACATGTGCTTTCTCATTTTTTTTATTTTTTAATAAATTTGCAAAAATCTCAACTAAACTTTTTTCATGTTGTCATTATGGGGTGTTGTGTGTAGAATTCTGAGGAAAAAAATGAATTTAATCCATTTTGGAATAAGGCTGTAACATAACTGTGGAAAAAGTGATGCGCTGTGAATACTTTCCGGATGCACTGTAGATAGATAGATAGATAGATAGATAGATAGATAGATAGATAGATAGATAGATAGATAGATAGATAGTCTGTCGCTGAAGCTGCTCCTCTGCCTGGAGATGACACTGTTTAATGGAGGCAGTGGATTCTGCATGATTGACAGGAGTTTGCTTAGCGCCCGTATGTTATCATCCAGTTGACACTCAGAACGACCACCAGAGGGCGAACTGGAGGTGACTGCCAGCATTCTTTATATTTGAGCGCCACTGCGTCCCTGTGCCCCTGTTGCTTTTGAAATTAAATAGAGTGCAAGTGTGTGTGTCTGTCCGGCCCGAAAGTGAAATTTAGAGTCGGGGTGAGACCTCCAGCTCCGAGGATACGCAAGCAAGGCCAGCACACCTGCAAAAGGAAATGTCCTAAGAAAGACAGTCGCTTAGCTGCTAATGCACAAACGATGCAAGCACGTCGGCAGCACGAATCCTCATAGCAGTGGGATGCCCAGAGTAGTTCTGACGATTTCAGTACTTCCTAGGATCGGCTTACACAGTTAGTATTTAGCAGGCGACTGCCAGCATTCTTTATGTTTGAGTGCCACCACGCCCCTGTTGCTTTTGAAATTAAATACAGTTGGCCATTTCCGAGCGTCAACTGGATGATAACATATATACAAGACCGCAAGACAAGGACATTAGTGAGTCTTTATTGTTTGTTAATTTATTTTTATTTTTAAAGCTGTGTTTTTTCTTTACTTCTGTTTCTGTGTTATTTTCCTCCTGGGCAACGCTGGGTGTTTTAGCTAGTATATATATATATATATATATATATATATATATATATATATATATATATATATATATATATATACAGTGGTGTGAAAAACTATTTGCCCCCTTCCTGATTTCTTATTCTTTTGCATGTTTGTCACACAAAATGTTTCTGATCATCAAACACATTTAACCATTAGTCAAATATAACACAAGTAAACACAAAATGCAGTTTTTAAATGATGCTTTTTATTATTTAGGGAGAAAAAATCCAAACCTACATGGCCCTGTGTAAAAAAGTAATTGCCCCCTGAACCTAATAACTGGTTGGGCCACCCTTAGCAGCAATAACTGCAATCAAGCGTTTGCGATAACTTGCAATGAGTCTTTTACAGCGCTCTGGAGGAATTTTGGCCCACTCATCTTTGCAGAATTGTTGTAATTCAGCTTTATTTGAGGGTTTTCTAGCATGAACCGCCTTTTTAAGGTCATGCCATAGCATCTCAATTGGATTCAGGTCAGGACTTTGACTAGGCCACTCCAAAGTCTTCATTTTGTTTTTCTTCAGCCATTCAGACGTGGATTTGCTGGTGTGTTTTGGGTCATTGTCCTGTTGCAGCACCCAAAATCGCTTCAGCTTGAGTTGACGAACAGATGGCCGGACATTCTCCTTCAGGATTTTTTGGTAGGCAGTAGAATTCATCTATCACAGCAAGCCTTCCAGGTCCTGAAGCAGCAAAACAACCCCAGACCATCACACTACCACCACCATATTTTACTGGTGGTATGATGTTCTTTTTCTGAAATGCTGTGTTCCTTTTACGCCAGATGTAACGGGACATTTGCCTTCCAAAAAGTTCAACTTTTGTCTCATCAGTCCACAAGGTATTTTCCCAAAAGTCTTGGCAATAATTGAGATGTTTCTTAGCAAAATTGAGACGATGTTCTTTTTGCTTAACAGTGGTTTGCGTCTTGGAAATCTGCCATGCAGGCCGTTTTTTCCCAGTCTCTTTCTTATGGTGGAGTCGTGAACACTGATCTCAATTGAGGCAAGTGAGGCCTGCAGTTCTTTAGACGTTGTCCTGGGGTCTTTTGTGACCTCTTGGATGAGTCGTCTCTGCGCTCTTGGGGTAATTTTGGTTGGCCGGCCACTCCTGGGAAGGTTCACCACTGTTCCATGTTTTTGCCATTTGTGGATAATGGCTCTCGATGTGGTTCGCTGGAGTCCCAGATCTTTAGAAATGGCTTTATAACCTTTACCAGACTGATAGATCTCAATTACTTCTGTTCTCATTTGTTCCTGAATTTCTTTGGATCTTGGCATGATGTCTAGCTTTTGAGGTGCTTTTGGTCTACTTCTCTGTGTCAGGCAGCTCCTATTTAAGTGATTTCTTGATTGAAACAGGTGTGGCAGTAATCAGGCCTGGGGTGGCTACGGAAATTGAACTCAGGTGTGATACACCACAGTTAGGTTATTTTTTAACAAGGGGCAATTACTTTTTCACACAGGGCCTTGTAGGTTTGGATTTTTTCTCCCTAAATAATAAAAACCATCATTTAAAAACTGCATTTTGTGTTTACTTGTGTTATATTTGACTAATGGTTAAATGTGTTTGATGATCAGAAACATTTTGTGTGACAAAAATGCAAAAGAATAAGAAATCAGGAAGTTTTTCACACCACTGTATATATATATATATATATATATATATATATATATATATATATATATATATATATATATATTCTAAATTTCCCTTTGGGATTAACAAAATTTATCTGATCTAATCTAATATATACCTGCTGTGTTATCTGGCTTTGTCTGAGAGACTTCATAATAAAATTATTAAGGATAAGATTGGGCAACACCTAGCAAGGACAGGAATTATTAGGAACAGTCAGCATGGGTTCAGAAGAGGGATATCAAAGTGGAGCACATGATATTATTTATCTTGACTTTCATAAAACATTTGATAAGGTGCCACATTGGAGGTTGGGCATCAAACGAAAAGAAATGGAAGTTCAGGGTGATGTTTTTAGATGAGAGCAGAATTTGTTCAGACACAGGAAGCAAAGGGTGATGGTGTGAGGAACCTCCTCAGAATTGGCTGAAGTTAAGAGTGGTGCTCCACAGGGGTCAGTGCTAGGGCCGCTGCTATTTTTAACATATATGTATATATACATGATTTAGATAGGAATATAAGTAACAAGCTGGTTAAATTTGCATATGATACCAAGATAGGTGGATTAGCAGATCATTTGGAATCTGTTATTTCATTACAGAAGGACTTGGATAGCATACAGGCTTGAGCAGATTTGTGGCAGATGAACTTTAATGTCAGTAAATGTAAGCAAACAGAATGTTAGGTTACATAGCACAATGTGTGGAGTACAAGTCCAAGGAGGTTCTTTTCAACATTTATAACACACTGTTGAGGCCTCGTCTGGAGTACTGTGGGCAGTTTTGGTCTCCAGGCTACCAAAAGGACATAGCAGCGCTAGAAAATGCAGAGAATAGCAACTAGGCTGATTCCAGGGCTACAGGGGATGGATTATGAGGAAAGATTAAAAGAGCTGAGCCTTTAAAGTTTAAGGAAAAGAATATTAAGAGGAGAACTGACTAAAGTGTTTCAAATTATGAAGATAATTAGTCCAGTGGATCGAGACGGTGACTTTAAAATGAGTTCATCATGAACACAGGGTCACAGTTGGAAACTTGTAAAGGATACATTTGACAGAAACATTAGGAAGTTTTTGTTTATATAAGGAATGATAGACACTTGGAATAATCTACCAAGTAGTGTGGTAGACAGTACGATATTATGAGACTTTCAAAACTTGACTTGACCTCAAATGTTGTAAATCGACTTAGATAAAAGCATCAGACAAATAAGCAATAGTAATCCTAATAAACTATTCTAGCACGTTCAAAACTGAGTGCAATCTGTTAGCAAGACTCGCTACTAAAAAGCGACCAACCACAATTTTTCGGTGCTGTTTGCAGTTTCAACAGCCACCTATGAAATGAATCGGCAAACGCCAGGATGGCAAAGAAGACTTTTGTCGATAAAGTTTTGATTCAGATGCGCAATCGCCGCTGCGTCACTTCCTGAAACATGGCGACATCCATCGGTGCTGTCAAAAGTTGACAACACACTTTGTAACACTGGGTTTGTTTTTTTGTGCATTCGTTTGTCCATTTCCCCGTCACCCCGTCCGTAAATATCATGGCTACACTATGGACCGAACGACAGGGTCATCTTGGTGAACTAACAAAGAAAAGCAAAGAAGAACTTCTCGACATTTTAAACCGGCAGGAGAAACTGCTAACAAACAAGTGAGTAAACAAATCAAGGTGCACGTCGAATTTCAAATCGCTTCGAGGTGAAAGTTAGCTGATCCAGGTTGTTTAACTTGTGTTTTATTATATATTATATTGTTATAGTCTGAGAATCGATGGCATAGTTGGAACCAGTGAGACCCAGTGCGATTATATTGGCATTAGATCTAACCACTTTATCCTGTTTTCTGTTTAGCTTTTAAAATGCCTGCAGTGTTTGCTCTTTTTATCTTGCCTGTGTGGCTTTTCCCGGGCTGTCTTTGTTTCCATCCACACCATAAAGTTGTTCAAGCAGGCAATAATATGACCCGATCCAAGTGTAGTTCATGTCCCCCGCCAAAGGCTGGCACCCCCTATTCTCAGATAATACAGGTCTGCAAAATTAAAATCATAAAAAATGTTTTAAGTGTGAATAGTTATTCTAATTTTCATTCATGAACACTATCTCAAAATATAGCTTTAATGTTTCCAACAGACCACATTTAATTATACAATTAAAAAGAAATGTAATTAAAATATAACAAATTACACAATTTACTCATGTATACAATATTGTTGAAGCAATTTAACAGGAACATATTTAGTCAATCTATTATTTTTAACATATATGTAAAATAAACAACAATACATATTCACTGACTTACATATCACTTCTCTAGGCTGGCATGGTGCTGCTTTCCAGTAAAGCGGTCAGGATTCCCATCCCATTTCCTTCTGTCATGGAGTTTGCACATTCCCCTTGTGTCTGCGTGGCTCTCTTCCAGGTGTTCTGGTTTCCTCCCACTGTTCAAAGACATGAAGGTTAGGTGAATTGGCAACACTAAACTGGTCTGTGTGTGTGTGTGTGTGTGTTTGCCCCTGTGATGGACTCTCACCCTGTCCAGGGTTTATTCCAGTCCTGTGCCCAATGCTAGCAGTGCTTAGGCTCCAGTCACCCCTATGACCCTAGTCTGGATTAAGCAGGTTAGAAATGGCATGACATAAGTGCTCGTGTTTTTGTCAGTACTTTTTTTTTCATTTGGTGACCCATTGTTCGTCCACTTTTTCTGGTGTGTCCAACCCTGCGAATCATCCAGCAGTGGTCTACTATGAGATTGATATCCCAACGTCCCTGGTACCTTTTTTCCATTTCCTTGATATCCTAACGTAATGTTCAGAGAAAAATTTCAAATGCAATCTAAAAAGTGAACTGTAAGGCTCTTCTTGAAAATTAATTCCATAAACTCTACTGATACATTGTTCACAGTTTCTTTATAATCTGGATCTTTATTGTTACCAAAATAATTGCTTTTTTGAATGATACCCAAGCTCAAGTTACAGGCTGTTCATCACAAGTTCCAAATCAGATATCCATTTTCTAATATAAGGTCAGGCAAAATGCCATCTCTTTTTAACATTTTATTGATTTTAACAAAACTAGGTTTGAAACAAATCACCCCCCACCCTTGAGAAAGAGAGCTAGGCCAGCAGAGTAAAACTTTAATAATAGTAAAATATGTAAATAAATAAATGAATAAAAATAAACAAAATAAAAAGACGGCCTTCTTTTAATTTAGCCTCAGAAACACCTGGAAACTTTCAGCACAAATCCATAAATCTGGCTCCATGTTCTGATAGGACTTTGACAAACTGCTTCATTAAATCAAGCTTAATCAGGCTTAACCAGGCTTGAAAATGATATACATGTTATATTATAATTTGGAAAAATGTTACTCACTTAATGAGCTTCTGTTCCAAGCACCTTGGGTAATTGTTGGTATGAACTGGTGTGAATTGTGGTTATAAATTGAAACAGTCAGAGCCTTGTAAGAGCATATGTTTAGTGCAGTTGAGGACAGATTGTAACATTAATCATGTAAAATAAATGTATCCACCATTTTATAATTTGCTTTTTAGTTACATGGACCCATAGACCTTTCATTTTCAGATTAAAATATGAACCAACACATAAATTATGACATTATAAGATACGCATTTTCAATTTCTGACTGATGTAGAAATAAAAACCAAATGTACTCTGATTATTAAGTGACTTTGATTATATTCTGACTGAGTAAATGTTTGAAAATTTAACTTGGAATTAAAGAGAATTCTAAAGTAGAACATGTAGATTTTTTTTCTGTTCAGCTTACACTTCCTTATGCAATGTCAGACTCTTATGAAATTAATTAATACAGACTGCTACAATCCTATAGGAAATACAGCTAATAGCTTTAAGAAGGAAAAATGTCTGACTTGGCTATTAATAAAAAAGAGCAGTCACATTAAAGCACTGTAAAGGCGCATTGTCATAAGTATAAAGGAGCTCCCATGGCGTTTCCTGACACACCTCTGCTGAATAATCCATTGGCTGCAAGTCCTCAGTGTTTGTATGTCTGAGAGAGGATGTGTAGCGTTGTTCATAATGGCAAGCAGTCTTGTTTTTCATTCTGTCCTTCAGTATGAGCTGCAGGGTGTTGAGAGTGCATCTCATAATTTTTTTTAATCTTTTCTTGCCTCTATTTTATTAACTCGTTGTTTCAGTCTGCCTCTCTTGAATTGTTGTTACAGTCACAGCACACTACACTACAGAATAATCACACTAGCTATCACAGAGTTGTATAAAATGTAAAGAATGTCCCTACCCACATTAAAGGTGTACTGTCTCCCAAGACAAAAATAGTCTGTTATGCCCTTTCTTACATGGTTCCTGTGTGTTACGAGACCAGTCCAGCCTGTCATTGATGTGGACCCCCAAGTATTGGTAGCAGCGCACCACCTCTTAATACACTCCTTGAATAGTGAACAGGCACAGAGGCTGTTTGGGGAGGCGAAAGTCAATAACCATTTCTTTGGTTTTGCTGATGGTATTGTAAGTTCTCCACCTGACTCCTATACTCTTGTCACATCCCCCTTGTCAATACAGCCCATTAGTGAAGACTCATAAGAGAATTTCAGCAAGTGTTATAATTATAGTCTGAGGTGTACTGATTGAAAAGAAAAGGTGACAGGATTGTTCCTTGTACTTCTCCAGTGTTGCTCACATCCACGTCAGAGACACAGTCCTTGATCCTCACAAACTGCAGTCTGCCCAGCTGCAGCACTTCAACGTGGTTCACATTTGGTTCCATGAATGTGACAGTAATTTTGTGTTAATATTGTTAATATGGTGGCCTGCACAGTCCCCATATGTAAATCCTATAGAACACCTTTAGGATGAGGTGGAGTGAAAGCATTTATGGCATAAATGAGTACCTGAAAAATCTGCCTAAACTGCATGATGGGGCCAAGTCAACAGGGACCAAAATCCTTTAGGAATATTTCGATTACCTTGCTGAATCTGTGCCTCAAAGAATTTGGGTTGCTCTGGGGGGTAAAAGGAAATCCTGTCAGTTCTTTCAGTACTAATTACATGTATCTATAAAGTGTCCCCAAATGTATTAATGATATTTAAGTCCATTGAAAATGTAGTTGTTTAATTCTTCTTTATTTCTGCCTGTTTTTCGTAGTGAATTTGTGTGGATTATAGTGATATACGGAGGAGATTGTGAGAGAAGAGTATGCCCATAAGTGTCTGTCTGTGTGTCCTTCTGTTGCTGTGTCTCTGTCATTCCAAAAGATGGTACATCACAAACATTTTTAGTCATAAAATGTATTGTATTTCTCATCCCAATAGATGCCGCATCACAAACATTAGCACTGCTTTTACAAATCCTATTCCAAATGGAATATACCAGAGAAATATTCATTGCATGGTTCACTGCGAACATTAATTCTTGGGTCTACATTATATAGATTTCAGCCCACCTTAGATGGGTAGCACAACTAGACTATATAGCATGTGATCAGGTGTAATCTAGTTATTGCACACCTAGTAAACCCAGGCCAGTTTAAGTTATAATTAAGGACAGCTGAAGGGTTTCAATACTTTGGTTAACAAGCAGACCTTAATTAGGCCAGTGCTGCATAATACTTAGCAAACTAGCTTGGATACCTGCTATTGGAGTAAAGCCATCAACTCACTGGTTATTGAGTTGGAGTATCAAGCCACTTTCTTGGAGGGGCACAGTGGTTTCTTAACCAGTTTGGAAGCTGGTCTCTGATGTTAACATAATTCAATGTGTTTGCTAGTGTTTTCATTCAGCAAGGTGTTTCTAAAATTGTGGAATTTGCTGTTATGAGGAGCTCATCCAAATATTTTATTGACTGGAGCAGATCAGTATTACTTAGAACTTATTGTTTTTTTTCTCGGCAGATATTTTATTGACAGACGTTTAATGCTAAATGGTGTAAAGTTAGTAGGTTGGCTGATGAACTTCTTGTCATTTGCACCTTATTACTGCACAGCTGGTTTTAAAAAAAACAGTTGCAAGTGATTAGGGGAATATAATTAATTAAGGGTTATAAACCTTAAGGGACATACCCCACAAAAGTGAACAGTACTCATTAGGGTTTGAAAAATAAATTAAATAGAATGAAAACCCGCAGCCTATTTGGAACGGAGTTGAACACCTTTTTTTATAGAAGCTTAATCAAAAGAATTTGCCGAAAAACGATACCAATAATCATATAAATGAAAAGTCCATCCACCCATCCATTATCCAACCCACCATATCCGAACTACAGGGTCACGGGGGGTCTGCTGGAGCCAATCCCAGCCAACACAAGGCGCAAGGCAGGAAGCAAACCCCGGGCAAGGGTGCCAGCCCACCACAGTGAAAAAAATCTAGTTCAGTAATCAATCTTACTAGTTATTGCTGTTTATTTTGGTCACTGTGTGCCCTGTTAAGTTAAAAAGGAAAAAAAAAATAGTTGACACTGCATGTCAATACTGCAGAAATATAACTTTTGTCAAGCAGGGTGGTTGGTGGTACTCTCAAAGCCTGTGGTTGGACAGCTCACCATCAGTGAATTGTGCTTCGCATCAAAGGACACTTTAGACTCCTTATGCTGCCTGTCTGAGGTGAAGCTGAAGTGCAGCTCTGTCATATAGTCATACATTCCTTAGAAGACTGGCGTCCTTCAACATCTGCAATAAGATGCTGCAGATGTTTCATCAAATGGTTGTGGCGAGTGCCCTCTTCTACTCAGTGGTGTGCTGGGGAGGCAGTATAAAGAAGAAGGACACCTCACACCTTGATTAACTGGTAAGAAAGGCAGGCTCTTATGTAGGCATGGAGCTGGACAGTTTAACATCCGTGGTAGAGTGTCAGGTGCTGAGCAGACTCCTGTCAATCATGGAGAATCCACTGCATCCACTGAACAGGATCATCTCCAGAAAGAGGAGCAGCTTCAGCGACAGACTGCTGTCACCGTCCTGCTCCACTGACAGACTGAGGAGATCTTCCCCCCCACACTATGCGACTCTTTAATTCCACCTGGGGGTAAACGGTAACATTATACAAAGTTATTGTCTGTTATACCTGCATTTTTATCACTCTTTAATATTGTTTTTTATCAGTATGCTGCTGCTGGAGTATGTGAATTTCCCCCTTGGGATTAATAAAGTAGATAGATAGATAGATAGATAGATAGATAGATAGATAGATAGATAGATAGATATCTATCTATCTATCTATCTATCTATCTATCTATCTATCTATCTATCTATCTATCTATCTATCTATCTATCTATCTATCTATCTATCTATCTATCTATCTATCTATCTATCTATCTATCTATCTATCTAAGGAAAATGATCAGTAAAATAGGAGAAAAGTCAGACTAGCCAATATAAAGAAAATCAGACATTGTAATGGCCTAAATTCCAATGAGATGTTGCAGTAGGTTCTCAAACAAGTAGTTTATATTCAGTAACCTTCGTGCAATTCCCCACTAAGTTTGCTTCTCTGCACATTCTGTGAAATCACAGAAATCTTTAGGAACTTCACCAGACTCTGCGTAATGCAGTAGGGATAAAGAAATAGACTAAGTTTTGAGTGAATTATAATGGTGCAGTGGTCTTTTAAGTGTCCCTGAGGGCTAGGGAAACATCAACCAACTATGCTAAGCCAATTATTGTGGTCAAAAATGTGGCCATAGCTGCGAGGAAGCAATGCAAACCAAATAAAATCTAGACTAATAAAAGGCAAAGCCCTCACTCACTCACTGACTGACTGACTGACTGACTCATCACTAATTCTCCAACTTCCCGTGTAGGTAGAAGGCTGAAATTTGGCAGGCTTATTCCTTACAGCTTACTTACAAAAGTTAAGCAGGTTTCATTTCGAAATTCTACACGTAACGGTCATAATGGTCAACAACGTCCGCCATGTTGAACTTTCTTATTTATAGCCCCATCTTCACGAAATTTGGTGGGCGGCTTCCCTGCGCTAACCAAAACTGATGTACGTACTTATTTTGATGGTATGACGCGACTGTCTGCCGCCATATTGAATTTTCCAACGTCGCTAATTCTCCAACTTCCCGTGTAGGTGGAAGGCTGAAATTTGGCAGGCTCATTCCTTACAGCATACTTACAAAAGTTAAGCAGGTTTCATTTCGAAATTCTACGTGTAACGGTCATAACGGTCAACAACGTCTGCCATGTTGAACTTTCTTATTCATGGCCCCATCTTCACGAAATTTGGAAGGCGGCTTCCCTGCGCTAACCGAAACCAATGTACGTACTTATTTCAGTGGTATGACGCCACTGTCAGCCGCCATATTGAATTTTCCAACGTCACTAATTCTCCAACTTCCCATGTAGGTAGAAGGCTGAAATTTGGTAGTTATTTCGGTGGTATGATGCCACTGTCGGCCGCCATATTGAACTTTTCAACAGTCTTTGTTACTTATGGGCCCATCTTCAAGAAATTTGGTACACGGGTTCCCAACGCTAACTGAATCCTACTTACGTACATATATACGTCCATAGCCTGCAGCTCGGTCACCGTGTGAGGCGGCGTTGAGTCCCATATCCCAACGCCTCCCACGTTGTTGGCTGCCTTCCTATATAAGGCCGTCCGTCGCTCCAGTCTCTACATTCCCTTCCTTGCTTCGCCACGGGATTCACTTCTCCCTCCTGATAACTACTGCCTTTTTATTTAATCCACGGCTTCTCCGCTGTTTTATTGTTCATTTATTACAATTATAGTTATTGTGTAGGTATTTTAGACTTACTTTACATTGTTCAGGTACCCATTTCCTTTATCATTCCAACCGTACCCCCATTAACATGTCTATCGAGGTGATCACCATCGATCAAAGAACTGTCACTTACCGAGTGGTTTCCATGGCCAGAGATGGCACCTACCTTTTCCATTCTCTTTGTTACATATTGTACGGCTATATCAGGCTCACTCTTGATATCTGGAGGAACATTGTGTCTTATGCTATATTTTATGTTTTATTTCTAAAATATGAAGTGCAATATAAATAAAATTTATTATTATTATTATTATTATTTATTGAATGACTGGGACAGGTTCAAGGTGTGGACTGATGACGGTACAGGAGATAATTATACTACACAGGAGCACTATAAGAGTGAAGTGCTTAAGCCCTTCACCTATGCATCTGCATGTGAGTTGATGGCTGCTGCTGAATTGTTCGGTTATCGCTTTCAAGTGTACCGAAATGGCCAAATATTTTACACCTTTGGACAACCGCCAATGCCTCTTAAACATCTTAGATTCACAGGTGACGATTTCAGTAGTGGACACTTTGATGTTTATGTTTTACTCTCAAAAGCTGGATGTGATTTTATCGATGAAACTGGTTGTATACTTACAACGCTTGACAGATGCCGAATGTCACTTCAACACAAGTCCTACAAATACTGCCGTAATTGAAACAAACCATGAAACTCAAATTGATTATTACAGCAGCAATCCAAGATGTCAGATTTGAAACAAGATTACTTTTCACATAGCCAACTGTACATTGCATGCTCAAGAGTAAGCTCAGCACACAGCTTGGTCATATTACAACTAGAGGGCCGAACGCACAATGTGGTATACAAAGAGATCCTTAACAAATAATTATTGGTATATTTTCCCTCAGTTTAAAAAGGTTTAATTTTCTTCTTAATAAAACTTTTAAGGCAGTACTTCGCCGCTGCGAAGCGCTGGTATTTTGCTAGTATTTCTATATATCATTGCACTTACAGAGTTTAGTCTTCAGGATGCTGATTGGTAGTACCTTACAGCATTTAGTGGCTCCCTGCAACTGGCACGTCTTTTTTGTTTCTGATCTTATCTGTGCAGATGTTTTGCTTTTTTCTTTAATCAAGAAAACAAAAACACTTTATAAATAGTACTAATCTGTTGTTATTATTATTTCAAAGGGTCTTGTGTGTTTTCTGACTCTGTGAGGGGGAGGGCATTTGCCTGCCTTGTGCAATTAGCCTCATGGCGTGGTGGCAGGTGATTGACCGCTGAAGGATCAATGTTATATCCTCAGTGACAGTGCTTACTTCCCCTTTGAACTTTAGTTTACCAGCATGTGCATTCCATATATATATGTATGTATGTATGTATGTATGTATGTATGTATGTATGTATGTATGTATGTATGTATGTATGTATGTATGTATGTATGTATGTATGTGTGTGTGTGTGTGTGTGTTTTATCATGGTGGGAAGTATTATGTGAATTTCCCCTTGGGATTAATAAAGTATCTATCTATCTATTGGATGCCTTTGTTGGTATCTAATCTATCTCTGTTGATGATCATAGCATACTTAATCCAGCAGTGAAGGCACAATATACAATGAGTCTTTAGAGAATAAAACAATATTTTCCTAATGTTCTCATTATGATTAAGCTAATGTACCTTTCAAATAAAACTACTTTTTTTAACACATGCATAAAGAAGAATCAGCCAATGGCATAAAGTTTGAGGTGGAAGAGGCCTAGAGTACACATGTGTGAAAGTTATGCACATGTGTGATCAGGTAGTGACATCCCCAACCAGTATGACTGCTGCAGCTTTCTGACTTCATGCTGGCCTTGCAAAACTATCATGGGGCACTGAAAAAAATGTTCACCTGACTCAACCACACAGCAGATTTTCAGGAAATAATTTAGAAAATAAGTCAAACCTAGCAAATTCACTGCAAGAAATGTTGTTGCAAATTTCGCCAATCAACCCTGTTCATCGGCAGAGCTGTAAATGTCTCCAGGTTAAAGCAAGTCTGCAAGGAAAAATAGACCAGAGTTCCTCCATAGTGCTGTGAGACATTAAACTATAACTATAGGAAATACTCAGTTGCCTTTATTGCTGCAATAGGTGGTATAATCCATTATGAAGACCAAGAGGGCAATTACTTTTTCATATAGGATTTGGATATTGCATAACAACAACAACATTTATTTATATAGCACATTTTCATACAAAAAGTAGCTCAAAGTGCTTTACATAATGAAGAATAGAAAAATAAAAGACACAGTAAGAAAATAAGTCAACATTAATTAACATAGAATAAGAGTAAGGTCCAATGGCCAGGGTGGACAGAAAAAACAAAAAAAAAACTCCAGACGGCTGGAGAAAAAAATAAAATCTGTAGGGATTCCAGACCATTAGACCACCCAGTCCCCTCTGGGCATTCTACCTCACATAAATGACACAGTCCTCTTTGTATTTAGGGTTCTCACGGAAGGACTTGATGATGATGGTCACGTAGACTTCTGGCTTTTGATCCATCCATAATTGTTGGAACATCATGATGCTTTGAGTAGGTGGTGGTGGCGCAGGAAAAAGAAACAGAAGAGAGAGTAGGGGTCAGTACGGGTTTTAGAGCCACCATGAATAGTTATTATGATGAATTGAACATACAGAGTATCAGGATTAAGTTAAAGTGAAGTTATAAAAAGACCATGTTAAAGTAATGTGTTTTCAGCAGTGTTTTAAAGTGCTCTACTGTATCAGCCTGGCGAATTCCTATTGGCAGGCTATTCCAGATTTTAGGTGCATAGCAGCAGAAGGCCGCCCGCCTCACCACTTCTTTTAAGTTTTGTTCTTGGAATTTTAAGCAGACACTCATTTGAGGATCTGAGGTTACGATTTGGAATATAAGGTGTCAAGATATTCCGATATATAAGATGGGGCAAGATTATTTAAGGCTTTTTAAACTATAAGCAGAATTTTAAAGTCAATCCTGAATGACACAACTTACTTTATCAAATTAATGAAATAAATATCACTATTTTATATTTTGTCTTATGATCCCCTTGATCTAATTTTTAGGCATTGGTTGAAGATCTGATAGCATTCACTGTGAAAAAATGTGCAACAATGCAGAACATCAGATGGGGAGCAGATATTTTTATGGCAATACTGTATATATCCCTCTGCGGTGGGCTGGCGCTCTGCCCGGGGTTTGTTTCCTGCCTTGCGCCCTGTGTTGGCTGGGATTGGCTCCAGCAGACCCCCATGACCCTGTAGTTAGGATATAGCGATGTATGTATCCCTTATTGAAATGTTATGTAAGGAATATTGTGATATGTGATATTTGAAAATGGACCAAAGAGCGATTTCCTACAGAGAGTAGTTGCATTCTATCAAAGGCGAGTGGGTACATTTAAAGGGGGAAAACCTCAGGTTTTTGTTTCAGTTAACTGTCCATAGTAAATCATTTTTATTGTTTTTGGAAGCATTTTTCCTTTTTGGCAGGGAAACTCCATGTTATTTTTAATACACTTCCTTAGAATCTCTGTGGTTTTACTTTTATCATTAAAGAAACATTTGAAAGGAAACAGAAATTCATTTAATGATTTGTGTACGGAGTTTTCTGGTAACATCTACTAACCTCATTCCATCTTTTCTGAATTTTAGGAGGTTTATCCAGTCACTTCCTGATAAAGGAAAGAAGATTTCAGATTTTGCTGAAAAAATCAAAGCTGCTCTTGCATATCATGAAGACATGAAAAATAGAACAGAAATGTTATCTGCTGTAAAAGTTGAACTTCATTCTAAATATCCACAAAAAAACACCAAACCAAGTGTGTTGGACGATAGCAGTATTCATCAGGAAAATGGCAAACCAACAGCACTGATTGGAAATTGCACTGTGCAGCCTGAAAATTCATCAACAGCCGATAAAACAATGAAGGAGTTTGATTTAACACAACAAGGACACTGCAGTGCACCACCATCTCACAGTAACAATGGGGTTCATAGTGATTCACTCTCTGTTTGCTCTTTAGAGGAAGAAACAAACAAACAAGAAGAACAACTTATTAAAGCTTTTGAGAAAGTCACACTGGCCAATTCCACAGCTGTTCATGTAGATGAACAAGATGTAAAAGACTATAATGAAGAAAGGTGGTCAGATGACCATTTAAAAACTGATAGCAATTTAAAGTTGCATTATGTTCAAGTTCTAGAAAAAGCACAACAGAATGCAGTTAAACCCAAATTCAGGCCCAACCAGTAAGTAACTCCTAACCAAATACACATTCTATATTAAAGTATATTAGTATGCTTCCAGTCTGGCATGGTGACTCATTGGGTGGCATTGCTATGCTACTGTGCATGCGCCTCAGATTATTTCCAAGGATATGCTGTTTTGCTGGTTCTTTATTGGCTTAGTATGTGCATAAACATACACTCGGTGAACCATTGGCACTCCCAGCATGTTTTGCACCTAGTTTATACCCAATATTGTCAACATACCATAGGTCTCCATTCCCATTAGTCCATAGAGAGTCCTCTGAAATTGTATGGATCTAACTTCTTCTCCCTAATGAAATACAAAATCAGAAAGAAATGCTGAAATTCAACTTTTATCTCAGTTCTTTGATGAATACAAAACTGTTTTAGGTTTATTGTTGTACTAAAATACCATGTTTTAGTGATGTCATGCATTTCTGACTTTGCAGGTTATCACAATCTCAAAACTGTTTATCATCTGCCTCCTCATCGCCAAGCTATTCTCCACAAGGGCCAGAGTCTCAGCTTTCAAAAGAAGAAAGAAGACTTGAAGAGAAGAAACATCTGGATGACATCACATCGGCTAAACTTCCTCCACTTCATCACATGCCAGCAATGTTACTGACCTTGGAGGAATCAGCTGCACTTCAGATTTCACAGCAGAAAAAATATGAGGTATGGAGTCATTGTTACACACCCTGGGTCTTTAAGGCTGAAGGGAAAGTTTTCCAAATTTGTCCATGCCTAGCTCATCAGTTCATAATGGCATACTATTTTGTGGAAAAAGAATGACATAAGGTGTTAGAGTTGACAGCGTAGAATTGACAGTAGTCAGCTCCACATCCCTAAAACATACAGATTTAGTTCATTGATTCCTGTAAGTATAAATAAGTGTAGAAACTGTACAGTGTATGTTTTATTATAACATGCTATGGACTGGCATCACTTCCTTCATTGGTTTCTGCCTCCAACATTTGCTGCTAGCTCACTTTGACATTGTAGGTAGACAATTTGTAGAAAAAATTGTTTTGATTATCCTAAAATTTTAACTTTTAAGTTTTAAGTTACAGAGTGCTATCTCTGTGTCACTGGAGTGGTGTTGCTTCACTCTTTGGCCTGGATCATTCCCCATTTGACTCAATTCTTACTTTGAAATTAAGACTCTGACTTACCGACTCGTATTGCTCAAAAATCCCAAAGACCATGAAACCTGGGGGTCTGATTTTAATGGTGGTGCATTCAAATTAATGGTGGTTTTAATCACATTAAACAGATTCCTCTTTTCCTTTATTATATTGTATATGAATTAGATATAAAGATTTCTAGGGCCTGTCTTTGCAGATAAACCAAACCAATTTTATATGTGTAGTTTTTTTAATGTTAATAATTTGTATTATGTGTTCAAACTGTTAATTTTCAAAGTACCCCAAATTGTGTTCAAAATTGAATTGTGTTTTTCTGTTAATGTCAGTCAGCTGATGTCAAAATAACAGTTAAAAGATCATACATCCTAAATGTAATTGTTTAGAAAAATAGATTAACTGACCTAGATTTTTTCATAGTCAAGCTGCAGTCTTTCTTACTCGCTGTTAGTGGGATGATGTAAGGTTTGTATAAGTAAAATGTATTTTACTATCGGGTATTCTAGGTTGCTATGACAGGAAATAAGTGCAGCCAGACAAATTCCTCACTTACTTATAACACACTCACATTTCAGGTATAATTCATGGGGGAAAATAATGAGCCAATACTTGACTGACAAGGACTATTACAGTTTAGGAAAGTGCAGGGCTCTGATTGTAAGACGAGTTTTGATTTTGTGTTTCTGTGGTATTGATAACTTTGTTTATTAAAGTAGTATAATATTGCAACTTTTTGTTTGTACAACATACTAAAAAATGGTTTTGAAAAAAAAAAAATTATCAGCCTGTATAAGAAAAAAAGGTGACATTTACTTTTAAGCGATCATGCAAGTTATAAGTTTGTTTTCTTTGAAGTGATGTCTAATTTTTGAATATTGTGTCTTTATTTCTGTTTTTTCCTTTTTTTTGTTCCTTTTCAAAAAAAAAAACATGTAGGGATGCTTAGGAAAGACCAGATTGTTTTGTCTTTTCAGTGTGTTCTACACATTCAGTTTGCTCACGTCATGTATCAAGTAAGCAAGTGAGAAAGGGAGAAATATACTGCAAGTGCACATAAGGAATTTTAGCCCTTTTCACAATACATATTTTGCATCTTCAGATACTTCAGCACCTATTACTCTGTTTTTCAGAATTAAAACTGCTATGAGTATAAGTGCTGTCTGCATGCTCACTTGCTTATGTTGGTATGCCTGGCTAGTTCCCTTCCAAAGCATAGAGCATCCATATACCTCATATTGCTCCCTTGTGTTCTCAGTATTTCCACAGTTACTGGGGCAGGATCTGACCTGCAGGCTAGCTGCAAAATTGCTGAGACCAAAAAGGAGTGGTGTGCCCTATATGTATGCTACGTGCTTTGGAAGACATTGAGCAGGCTTGCCAATGCAAGTGTATGTGAGCATGCAGTGCTCCTTCAGAATAAAAAGGTATAGGTGACCAGGCACTGGAAAAGAACACCTGGACCTGTGATGAAAGAGAGAGTAAGATCAGAAAATAAAAGCTGGAGTTGACAACCCCTCTTTTTCACTAGAGGACCCATGGTTCCAGATAGAAACATAGATGCTGTGACTGTGCTGTCCGTTTAATGTACAAGGACACATGAAAAATTGAGGTGTAATGACACCAGCACCTGCTAGGTAGGCTGTACTCTGGTGTCTTTGGATTTTATGTAAGGCAACCCCTTCATTTTGAAAATAATTCATTGTTTGAAGAGAAGTAACACTGGGATGGGGTTCAAAGCTACCTCATAACCACATCAGTACTGCAATGAATGTAGAATTGGAAAGACGGTGGAATGACACTCAACTGGCCGGAGCATGAGAGATCATGGTCTCTCTTTAAATGTGCCAAAAATATTCAAAACATTTCTTATGTTGAAGTCAACACTGCTGTTCATTCTGATTGCTGCCACGTCAGATCCACAGGGACTACTGCTGTTCTGCTGCTTTGGTTGTTAATTTTTTTTTTTTTTTAAATCATGTGATCAACAGGTCAGCTCTTTCTGCATGCATAAGATGCTCCTATGAACATAATTTTCTTTGTTTAAAATTTTTTTTCATGTGGCTAAATGTTTGAAAAACACATTACTATATAGTCATTCCAATTCATGGATTCTTCAGTATGATGAGTGAAGCATTTACTTTACTACTGAATGCCAATGGCCACACAATATCCTTAATGAAGCAAGTATCTAGGGAACAATCATAGCCATATCTTGACTGTCAGGGATGGCTAGTGTGCACTCTATCAGCACCCAGAGTAGACGCTGTTTTTTAGCGTAGGGTAGGAGTAACACGCATTCATTTTATTCCTGCCTTTTTGGTGTCATCAGGCTATAGCTATACAGTACTGTATTTGAAATATCTGCTGTAGGCTTTTTTTCTGTGTGTGTGTGAAAGCAATTAAAGACATCACTGATAAGCAAAACTCCGTATCTTTATTTTCATACTTCTGCTTTATTAGATTAATTTCTTCAGATCAAGGACATTTCTGTTATTTGTACTGAAGTAGATTGATAAATTTAATTTTAGTTTTTAATTCTAATCTATACCCCATCACACTACTTTCACCACATTCATTATTTCCTTTCTTTTATCCCTCTTCAAAAGCTGTTCAGGAGAAATCACTTCCTTTGCCTTTTTCTTTATTAACAGCTGTGCCATATTTTTAGCATCTGAGTAAAAAATCTTTTTATTGTTTAGTTTAAACCTTCCAAAAAATTATCTTTTATCAGTCTGTTTTCTTTGTTAAATTAAAATCTGCTTGTTTTATATTTCTCCATTTGGCCACATTGAATACATTTATTTCTTATGCTTTTTTCTGAATGTTCATTTTTATTCAAATATATTGTAATACAGCATTGGATTTTATATCTTGACTTGAGATAAGGATTGATTGTTTTTTGTTTGTTTTTAATTTTCACACACTATTAGTATATTTGTTTTTTTTTTCTCTTTCTGGCCTTTTCTCTTCATTTAATCATTTTCAGAAATGCTCAGTGCATTTCAGAGTTACAGAGGAGCTGAATCCTCTTCTGGCATTGTCTCTGTATTATAATAAAAAAATCCTGGGACGAGACAAGACTTTGTAGCTTGAGACGAGATGTGACTTTTTCAGAGAGATACTGTCATGTCCCACGAGATGAGACTTTGTGCCAAGAGATTTAACCATGCCCGGAGCTGGAAATAAAAGACAAAGAGTAGATGACAAAGTAGTACGTCGTAAAGAATTCAAAAACGTTGGCGCAATACACATGCAGAGCAGGTTAGAGATGATGAAAGTACTAAAATTCGAAAGTCTTCAATAAAAAGATAGTAAAGATTGCATTAGTGCAAAAAAATGGAAATTATTACTCGGTGAAATAATGGAACAGCAAAAAGAGATTGAATATATCGTTTGGATTTAAACTTTAAGTTGGAGACTTGTAGATTGTCCAATTCGTGTTGCCATCAGGGAAAAGTAGTGTTTCTTCTCAATGAAGAGGCATATCCGTGAGAATTAAAAGATTTGTTGTTCACATACGGCGGAGACACGAAGTGGCTGGCGCATAGCGTAGGCCAGGGAGGTTGGAGAATGTAGCGAGCAGGGGGCAAAGCCCCCTAGTTCTACACAAGGAAGAAAGCAGCCTTGAATTGTGTGATAGTCCATCATAGGCTTCATTCGTGACACCTAACATTCACTGGGGTTAATCACCAGTTACTCTTACACACGTTTTTAAGATGTGAGAGCAGTACCTGGAGAAAAGCCACAAAGACGGGGGGGAAAAACAAGAAGGAACATAAATTTTGAACCCTGAATGCTGTATCAGTGAGCTAGCAGCTGAATCCATAGCACCGCTGTGCCGCCCTGTTTTCAGCATACTTTATTATGTTTAAGCTGTCTTAATTCTATTCTGTAGATTTTATTTGAATGTTTAGTTCCAAAAATATTTTATTTTTCTTTCTGTATTGCCAAAATCTTGTATTGTTTTCTTATTTCATTACTGTTTCTTGTTCATTTTCTTATTGTTTTTTCTTCAGTCCTCCCCAGCTTTAATTTATTTTCCATTACAAGGTGAATCGTTTTCTTGTTTTTCCGTATTTAGTGTTCCAATGATTTCACCATTCCCTTTTTCTGCCTACATTGACCTTCTACTTGTTCCTTTTTTTCGTTAGGTTTCCGTCTTTGCATTACCCTGTGTGTACACTGTTTCACGTCTTATCTTTTACAATGAATACAATATCTTTTTATTGAAATCCGTCTCTGTTCTGACTCCACCTGACCTCATTATCACTTTTCATTTCTACTCCCTAATTTGCTCATTTTTGTCTGATGCTTCACATCTGTTTTAACTTCATCTATTCTTCACTGTTGAAATAGATAAAATATGAATCACTACATAAATTGGAACTACGATGTTGCTGACAGTCATTAAATACATTAACACTCCTAATGAAATTTAAACATTTCAGTTTTTTGTGAGTTTGTTGCAAAATGTTCCTCATCCCCATAGTTCCAAAAATCTTTTGGCAGACCTTAATAAACAATTTATAGTTGAAGATCCCAGTGTGTGTTCATAAACAGAACTGGTGCCCTATTGAAGCATGCCATCTCTTTTTTCCTCATCTGTACTTAACCAAAAAGGAAATGCACACATTGATAATAAATAATTATTTATTTTTAGCTTTACTTCTGAATTTGATTGAAAATCCCCCATTTAAGTGCACTGTACACACAAAATAATGATAAGCACTGGAAGAAGGGCAAGTGGTGCAGCCATATGCTGAATCACAATGGCTGACCAGTGGCTTTATTTGTGTCTTGTACATGCAGGTGTGTTTTGAAAGTGCTGCATTGAACTGCTAAGTGACTGAAACATTTTGCAGGATTAGGGAGGATTGATGTGTACTCTAATACCTTGCTAGCAGTTAGAATTTTTAATGATCAACATACCTCTACTTACTGTGTGTTTTTGCTTCAACGTATTTTGGTTTCTGCGCTGTTGTGCTGTGGCATTCATTATGTCACAAGATAAGTCCACTCAGGGTGAGCCTTTTGTATCTGCATTTAAATCAGCTGTAGCTGCGTTTACCCCAAATTACCAAAGTTCTGCTGCTTCAGTATGCTTAAGGGGATTCTGGCAAAGCTTGACGTGTTGAATTTATTCCACAGACAAAATATCCATCCATCCATTTTCCAACCCACTGAATCCAAACACAGGGTCACGGGGGTCTGCTGGAGCCAATCCCAGCCAACACAGGAACCAATCCTGGGCAGGGTGCCAACCCACTGCAGGACACACACAAACACACCAAGCACACACTAGGGCCAATTTAGAATCTCCAATCCTCCTAACCTGCATGTCTTTGGACTGTGGGAGGAAACCCACGCAGACACGGGGAGAACTTGCAAACTCCACGCAGGGAGGACCTGGGAAGCGAAACTGGGTCTCCTAACTGCGAGGCAGCAGCGCTACCCACTGCGCCACCGTGCCGCCCCCAGACAAAATATCTTTGTT
This sequence comes from Polypterus senegalus, assembly GCF_016835505.1. Classification (NCBI taxonomy): domain Eukaryota; kingdom Metazoa; phylum Chordata; class Cladistia; order Polypteriformes; family Polypteridae; genus Polypterus; species Polypterus senegalus. The sequence goes on along the minus strand of NC_053165.1, from coordinate 146,156,589 downwards.
TTAAATACTTTAGTATTATTTCAAAGTAAAACAATTCACACAAAAATAGAGAAAAAAATTGATATAGCAAAGAAAAGAAAAGTTCTTGTTTAAGAAAAGTTCTGTGTAAAGATTTAAAAATCTTGTTTCATTTCTTTAAGTTGGCTTATAAAGTTGAACAACAAGATTTATTTATATAGCACATTTTCATACAAATAAAGTAGCTCAAAGTGCTTATTTCCATTTCTAAACGATCAGAAAACTGTATGCTTATCTTTTAGTCGCTGCTAGCAATGGGACCTGTTCTAACCAACTGTATCTTAGTTAGAGCAAGAAAGTTCTATCTCTTACTAACTTAAAGGGGGTATAAGACTATACCATTGTCTTTGGCAATGAAAGAAAATTCCATCCATCCATTATCCAACCCGCTATATCCTAAATACAGGGTGATGGGGGGTCTGCTGGAGGAAAACCCACCGCAGGGCACACACACACACCCCCACCCAAGCACACACTAGGGTACATTCATTAATTTGTCATTTCAATGCTTTTTGTTAGGGCAGCAATCTTCTTGTTTTTCTGCAGCAAATTTCTGTGTGGCCCAGTGTCCCTAGGTGACTCAGTATAAAAAAATACTGCATATGCATTAGGGAGAAGATGTTTTAATCATTCATATTTCCCTTTTAGGAACTTCAGGTGAAGCTTGCTGCACGAAAACTAGCGCAAAGGATGGATTTCAAGATGGTAAGATTTGTTCCAGAAGGTTCATCTGAACGCGTCTATAGAGAAGTTCATGACGATGGTGCCTACAATTCATCAGAAGATGACTAATTATATTTAAAAAAGCCCTTTGTGCAAGAGGTAGATGTGAGACATTTTGAAAACACATTGAAGAAATCATTTTAAATACAAAAAATACTCTCTTTAAGGAATGTGTTTTTATTATATTTGCAGTGTTTAAAGCTATTTCTTTTTAAAAATGGGTTAAGTTCAGCAGACAACAAAGTGCCCCCAAGACTCCATCTTTCACAGTGATTTTTAAAATATATGATCAAGGACATTTACAGTGTATTTAATTATAATACACACATTACAGAGGAGCAATCCTTTTGTTGCAGTATTTTTTTCAGGTTTACTTTAATAAAACAAGAGTTTCTATATGTTGCTTTCCATTTTGCATTTTTGAGTTGTTTGCTTTAGTCACATAGATAGCTAGTGTGAAAGCTTAGATGATAGGCTAGGGTACATTTTCCTTTACACAATTTGTACCTTATTAATCCTCACCAAACAGAAAACTTGTTTTTTTATAGTGAATGTTCCCACTTTAGGAACTGTTAAAAAAGGTTTACAGGTATAGTGGCTGTAAAAAAGTATTCATCCCCATAGAGGGTTTCATATATTTTATTCTTATACTAGGCTGACCCGCCTTTTAAGATGACCGACTTTTAAGTTGACCACTTCTTAAGGCAATTCAATATGTAGATCAATTTGATATTTTATACAAACTCATTAATTTGGTTATATTGCATTTGAGCGCAATTACTTTAATACTCGTAGTTTCTGTTATTTTTGTGATGAAATTTAAGCTTTTTTTCTATATTGAGGTCGCCCTTTTGAACCCCCCTGATATCTACTATGCGGTGAGGCATTTGTACTCCATCAACATTAATTATTTCCAGAGACATAATTTTGTCTATTTTTCCAGCGCATTGCGCACAAAAGTAAGGGAACGATGAGAGCACCAGAACTCTGCTCACGTCATGTCGCTTCGTACCGCAAGCTGCAAGTAGTAAGTCTGTGATAAGCGGAATACCGCTATGCTTTCCACTCACGGGACGGAAGGACAATCCCGACCGCTTTTATATAATAAGAAAGAAGAAGAAGATATCACACAGTCTGGAGTAGAAAATCATCTTTTACTTGGAAAAACTAAACTACAAATCCCACCATGCATTGCAAAATGGACGGGGCGTGTGTGAAACTCCGCGCCTGTGTAGCACTCACGGGACGGAAGGACAATCCCGACTGCTTTTATATAGAAGGACTACACTAAATCACAGTAGATTTAATTTGTCCTTTTTGACACTAAACAAAAGACTCCTTAATGTCAAAGTGAAAACGGATCCCTGCAAGGCAATCTAAATTACTTATAAGTATATAACTGAAAATAATTGACTGCATAAGTGTTAACCCCCTTTAATATGACAGCCCTAAACCATTAGTGGTGCAGAGCATTGGTTTTAGGAATCGCAGAATTAATTCAGTGGAGATCACCAGTCTAGGGTTTCAGTTGATTGTAGTATAAATGCACTTGAATGTGCATAGGCCAGCTTGTGGTTAGTCAGTATGGTGTTCTAACCTACACAATGAAGACAAAGGAACACTTTGGCAACTTCATGAAAAGGCATTTGAAAAGCACAAATTAGGGGATGGAGACAAGAAAATACCCAAGTTACTAAATATCCATTGGAGTCCAATTAAATCAATTATGAAGAAATGGTAAGACTATGGCAAAACAATAAATGGAGCTGGATGACAAATTGGACTGGACTGCCAATACTGATGCTCTATGTAAGAAAGGTCAGAGCAGACTATACTTTCTGAGAAGGTTGGCATCCTTCAACATCTGCAGTAAGATGCTGCAGATGTTCTACCAGACGGTTGTGGCGAGTGCCCTCTTCTACGCGGTGGTGTGCTGGGGTGGCAGCATAAAGATGAAAGACGCCCCACGCCTGGACAAACTTGTTAAGAAGGCAGGCTCTATTGTAGGATTAAAGTTGGACAGTTTAACATCTGTGGCAGAGCGACGGGCATTAAGAAAACTCCTGTCAATCATGGAGAATCCACTGCATCCACTGAACAGGATCATCTCCAGGCAGAGGAGCAGCTTCAGTGACAGACTTTTGTCACCGTCCTGCTCCACTGACAGACTGAGAAGATCGTTCCTCTCCCACACTATGCGACTCTTCAATTCCACCCGGGGGAGTAAATGCTAACATTAATTTTATTGTAATTTTTTTTCATTTTTTCATTTTTATTACTATTTAATTTAATATTGTTTCTTTGTATCAGTATACTGCTGCTGGATTATGTGAATTTCCCCTTGGGATTAATAAAGTATCTATCTATCTATCTATCTATCTATCTATCTATCTATCTATCTATCTATCTATCTATCTAAATCTGCCTGGAGCAGGCCATCCACAAAAACAGTGTAATTGTAATGCACATTATCAAACACACACTCTCCACCATAAATCATAATGTCAGGCTACTGGGATGAAACTCTGCACCAGGCCCTCAAAGGCTTTCGAGGACACAATGAATGAAGCAAAATATGGAGAAATCCTAGAGGAAAACCTGATGCTGTTTGTAAGAAACCTGCGCTTTGGGAGATTTGTTATCCAGCAAGTCAGGCACCATAAGCGTAAAGCTACACAGGAGGGACTTCGGAACAACAATGTTAATATTCAGGATGTGGCTCAGTCAGTGTGCAGCTCTAAGTGCAACTGAACATTTGTGGCTGGAATTGTTGCCAAAAAAAAAGCTTTTCACTAATGATCACCATGCAGCCTGACATTTTGAGCAGTTTTGCAAGAAAGAATGTTGAAAATATCAGTTTGCAAAGTTGATAGATGGGTGTACATAAACTCAAGGGCGTTATGGCTGCCAAAGGTGCATCTACTAAATACTGGCTTGAAAAGGGTATGAACACTTACGTGAGCAATGATTTTGTGTTTTTTACATTTGCAATCAATTTCGACCACTTTGCGGAGATCTTTTTTCACTTTGACATTAAGGAGTCTTTTTCTGATGTTCAGTGTCAAAAAACCAAATGAGAGTCACTGGGATTCGGTGTTGTTTGACAGTAAAATCTGAAAACCTCCACAAGGCTGAATCCTGTGTATATGCACTATATACTGAGAGCAAAAGATTTTCTTAGATTTTTCAGCCAGTTTGTGACAAGTACAAAATCGCATTTATCTTTACTGATGGGTAGTTGTAACATTGTTTTGTTTAATTGTTAGGCTAATTGGGGACCCTCCATTGGTCTGGTGTGTGTGAGTGTGGATGCCCCTCAATTGATCAGAGCCCTGCCCTGCCCTGCCCAGCTATATCCACAAATAGATGTTTTCTGTAATCCTACAAAAAAACAGTTAAAGTCAACTTGTGGTGGACCGATGTGCTCTCCGGGGTTAGTTTTTGCCATAAACTTGATGGTACATGCTTTGACTTCTCAAAGTTCTACAGTGAAAAAAAGTAGATTCTGAGTGTAGATTGTTAAAAGATAAATGGATTGCAACAATTTTAAGAGTAAGTTGGCACTATGAAATATAAAATAGCAGCATTCTTATGATTTCATTTTTCTGTTTTGTAATTTTTTTCGCTATTTCATTTACGGTAACTGGATTAAGTAGCTTTGAAAATAGTTGATTGATGGCTATGTTATGATGTTTTTATATGTTTGGAGGAAAGCACATTTATATCTGTATCCTTCAATTCTTCAATGTTGAATCTACAGTACATAACTCCGTTACATCTTATGGCGTTTGGAGCCTTTATCAGCAAACACCTTTACAGAGGAACCAATCTTGTGTGGTGCAACAGACCACAGCACGACATGGGCTACTGATTCACACTTCTAAGGGGCCAATTTTAAACTGGACAGTTAACCTAATATGCATTTGGGATGTGCAAGGAACACCAGAAAGCACTTGCTCACATACACACGAAGAACATCCCGTCTACACACAAACACACGGCAACTTAGCCACAATTAGACTCTAAAGCTCAGCAGCTGCACTAACCAACTGCTGTGTCACCATGCCACCTATCATTTTCCTCTGTAATTAGCACCTAATTAGTCACATACACATATTGTCTAAGTAATACTTTAAAACAGTAATAAAATTATAAAAATACTTTTATGTCTGTTGACCTATTTTCAAAATCCAGATTTTCTGGGACATCAATAACAAAGTGAGTTCATCATATGGCATTATTCCCAGTCTAGATTTACCAGTCAAGCTAATGTACACACCTTTGGGACGTGGAAAGACACAGGAGTACTGGGAATAAAATGTAAGCACAAGGAGAAAGTGCAGAACCAACAACAACATTTACTTCTGTAGCACATTTTCATACAAACGATGTAGCTCAAAGTGCTTTTACATGATGAAGAAAGAGAAAAAAGACAAAATAAATAAGAATTAAAATTAGGGAACACTAATTAACAGAATAAAAGTAAGGTCTGATGGCCAGGGAGGACAGAAAAAACAAAAAAAAACTCCAGACGGCTGGAGAAAAAAAAAGTAAAATCTGCAGGGGTTCTGTGGCCACGAGACCACCCAGCCCCTTCTAGGCATTCTACCTAACATAAATGATCTCAATCAGTCCTCAGCACGTGGTGGGTTGAATCTCCAGGTCCCTAGCACTAAATGGTAGCAGTAGTAACAAATATAGCTCCCCAGAAAAATTATGTTTAACTCTTTCAGGGCTGATGTCGATTTTTGTCAAAAGGAGGAGTTGACGGTGGTAATTGATTGTAAACTGTGACAAAACCAACCGTTATGTTTTAGTTGGACTGTCGTTGCTAGAAGGAAAGTGTTGACCGAGATTTCCTGCACTCCCAAGATTAGCAAGTTGCCAGCAATGGCAAAAATGGCACCGACATCTGGCAAGAGATCAAAGCGAATGCGTAAAGCAAAACACTCCGTGGATGACGCTTTGCCAATTATCTCTGAACTGGACTATGACTTGTCGGACTCAGATTTTGATACAAGTGATCGAAAACGAATGTGAGGTTCCAGCTTCAGCTGACTGGTCCCCAGCCAATCGTTATAGGGAGGACTGCCACTTAACAATGATAAGATGTAGAAACCAAACTGCAGTGCGCTGAGACTTTGTCCCAGCCACACAAAGACAGCCTGGCAGCAAGCCTGCCACATATTCTTGGCAAACTAGCAGCCATAGCATGCAGCAACAAATGTTTTTTATGTTGATTTCTGTTTGCTTTTCAGAAAACCATGTTTTTTGGAAAAAAATATTCAGCCCTCAAAGAGTTAAAGCCCTTTTTCTAGGCAGTTTGTTTGTTTTTTTAAGAGCTGTAGTCACTTCTGAATATCTTATATCTCCTCAGACCTGTCCCTAATCTGTTTTTACCTGATTTATATATCTGGATAGCATATAGTTTGCAAAATGGCATCCTTTAATTCCCTTCATGAAGTACATTCTATGAGTCTGTTGTGTAAGAAAAGTTCAAGGAAAGATTCATAAAAGAGGAATCCAATTGCAGCATCTCGCCGTTTTCTGAAGTGAGAAGTAAGCTTTCAGTGCATCTCATCTAGTCACTTCCTGAATTGTGAAAAAGAATACACGTTAAATGAATTCTTTGTTTTTGTTCCATCTTCCAGTACTTTCCATGTGAAAACGACCTCATGGCCATTTTGATTGGGTCTTACCCGATGGCTTGTTTTGATATAATTCACATTTGTAAATTGCAGTTAATATGCTGGTTCTCACTCTGATCAGTTACTGTACTTTTAAAACTAGAAAAAATAGTATTTTGGACTCAGTTAATAAAAGAGTATAATAAAGCGATTACTGGTACTAAAAAACAAAAATAAACACAGTGCAGCTGGCCACATATTGGGTTTAGCAGTCATGAAATGATGTGAAGAGCACAATGTAACAATAAGCTGTTCCTGTTGACTGTGTGAATTGCCAAGATTAGGGTTATTTTTCCAAGTGCCTTTTTGCTTCTTTTGAATTCAATTTGTAGAAATCATTTTATAAATATTCTAATGGGCTGTGGAAAATCTCTGTGCACATGGCAGTGTTTAAAGACAGTAGTGCATTAAATAAAGTGAGCCGCACTCACTCACAAGTTGTGTGCCTTTTACAAAAAAGAGAAAAGCCGTCTGAACAGACTGACCTCATTATGTTTGCGCATTGAGGGCGAGACTCAGAAGCTGCGGTGAAGAGAGATTAAATCCAGCTGATGGCTCTGTTGCAGCCACTTCTATAGTAAAAATAAATAAACTAATAATTCATGTTACAAAAGTCATATAAATTATTCTTTTGGGAAGACTAGCCTAAAAATTGCAAAAATGGAAAAAAAAAAAGTTAATGAAATACTTACGGGAAAATAAAAATGACAGCTCAGATTATTTCAAGTAATTTATCAGTTTTCTTAGCAATGTGTGTTAGCTATTAAAAGAGCCACATCCTTTCTCATTAGAGTTTTTTAATGAATTTGTAGATTTATTTTTGTATAGTGTCTTTTTTATTTTTTTTCTCTGCTAAATAAGTGTAAGTAAATGATTAAGATTTGGAGTAATCCAAAACCCTGAACTGAAATAATCATAAAATCCATTATATTTGACCAAACTAAATTCCAAGGTAAGCTGCCTTCTGTGTGGCGTCTGCCTGACCCCTGACCACCGTGAACAGTCTAAAGACTGAACTGTTGGGTCAATAAGTGACTTTAAACTGGCCTTGTGTGAGAATGAGTCCTGTGACGGACTGGCACCTCATTCACACTGCCAACCTCTTTGGAGGTCCAAGATCCTGAACAGGAATAAGTAACTTTACAAATGGATGTATGGGCTCTGAATGCATACACATTTGGCAGTTTGATTTTGTAATTAACCTATGATTTCTTTTCTTCAATTTCACTGACATGATTTTCAAATAGTTTTATGTTAACACTGACAGAAGTTTTAGTTTAAGAAATAACCATTTAAAAAGAATGGAACCAATGATTATTAAACTTCTCAAATTTTCCTTGAAAAGGTATGTTTCATCATTTTAGCTATACTGACCCATTTTTGTGTTTAAAATCTGTAAAAGCGCCTACAATTTCAAGTATTCAAGATGAAACCTTGTAACATTTCCTACCTTTCCTCCAATTAAGAAAATGTAAACATCCCATAATTTGTAAAGCTTCTAAAAAATATTTTATTCTGCCATGACTTTCAGGTCAGTTTTCACCCACCATTGACTTTAATGGATTCTCCGCTGCATTTAGGGTAGTTAGATAGACAGATATGAAAGGCACTATATAACAGATAGATAGATAGATAGATATGAAAGGCACTATATAACAGATAGATAGATAGATAGATAGATATGAAAGGCACTATATAACAGATAGATAGATAGATAGATATGAAAGGCACTATATAACAGATAGATAGATAGATATGAAAGGCACTATATAACAGATAGATACTTTATTAATCCCAAAGGGAAATTCACATACTCCAGCAGCAGCATACTGATAAAAAACAATATTAAATTAAAGAGTGATAACAATGAAGGTATAACAGACAGACAATAACTTTGCATAATATTAACGTTTACCCCCCTGGGTGGAATTGAAGAGTCACATAGTGTGGGGTCTCCTCAGTCTGTCAATGGAGCAGGATGGTGACAGCAGTCTGGTTCTGAAGCTGCTGCTCTGTCTGGAGATGATCCTGTTCAGTGGATTCTCCATGATTGACAGGAGCCTGCTCAGCGCCCGTCGCTCTGTCATGGACGTCAAACTGTCCAGCTCCAGGCCTACAATAGAGCCCGCCTTCCTCACCAGTTTATCCAGGTGTGAAGCGTCCTTCTTTATGCTGCCTCCCCAGCACACCACCGCATAGAAGAGGGCACTCACCACAACCGTCTGATAGAACCTCTGCAGCATCTTATTGCAGATGTTGAAGGACGCCAGTCTTCTAAGGAAGTATAATCGTCTCTGTCCTCTCTTACACAGACCATCAGTATTGGCAGTCCAGTCCAATTTATCATCCAGCTGCACTCCCAGGTATTTATAGTTCTGCACCCTGTGCACACAGTCACCTCTGATGATCACGGGGTCCATGAGGGGCCTGGACCTCCTAAAATCCACCACCAGCTCCTTGGTTTTGCTGGTGTTCAGTTGTAGGTGGTTTGAGTCGCACCATTTAACAAAGTCCTTGATTAGGTTCCTATACTCCTCCTCCTGCCCACTCCTGATGCAGCCCACGATAGCAGTGTTGTCTGCAAACTTTTGCATGTGGTAGGACTCCGAGTTGTATTGGAAGTCTGATGTATGTTGACTGAACAGGACCGGAGAAAGTACAGTCCCCTGCGGTGCTCCTGTGTTGCTGACCACGTCAGACCTCCAGTTCCCGAGACGCACATACTGAGGTCTGTCTGTAAGAGAGTCCATGATCCATGCTACCAGGTATGAATCTACTCCCATCTCTGTCAGCTTGTCCCTATGGAGCAGAGGTTAGATGGTGTTGAAGGCGCTAGAGAAATCCAGAAACATAATTCTTACAGCACCACTGCCTCTGTCCAAGTGGGAGAGGGATCGGTGTAGCATATAGATGATGGCATCCACCTTCTCTGCGAACTGCAGAGAGTCAAGGGCATGGCGGACCTGTGGCTTCAAGTGGTGAAGCAGCAGCCACTCCATGGTCTTCATCACATGTGACGTCAGAGGGACAGGCCAGAAATTGTTCAGCTTACTAGGACGTGATGCCTTTGGGACTGGGGTGATGCAAGATGTTTTCCAAAGCATCAGGACTCTCCCCTGTTCCAGGCTTAGGTTGAAGATGCGCTGTAGAGGACTCCCCAGCTCCAGTGCACAGGCCTGGAGCAGTCGTGGCGATACTCCATTTGGACCCATTGCTTTGCTGGCACAAAGTCTCCTCAGCTCTCTGATTACCGGGGCTGCTGTAATTGTGGTTTGGGGGAAACTCTCTCCTATGTTGGTATCAGCAGAAGGATGGGTGGAGGGTGCAGTACTCCGAGGTGAGAGTGGGTTAGGGTGGTCAAACATGTTGAAAAAGTTGTTCATCTGGTTTGCTCTCTCCACGTCTCTCAATGGTGGCACCCTGCTTCGAGCTGCAGCCAGTGATGATCTTCATCCCATCCCACACTTCCTTCATGCTGTTATTCTGCTAGTTCTGCTCGAGCTTTCTCCTGTACTGCTCCTTCGCCGCCCTGAGCTGGACTCAAAGTTCCTTCTGCACGCGCTTGAGCTCATGCTGATCACCGTCTTTAAAAACCCTTTTCTTCTGGTTCAAAAGGTTGTTCAATACCCATAAAAACGTCCTAAATGTCATCTTGTCAGATCAGAAATGTGAAGGCTTTAGTAACGTGCTCTATCATTGTAAAAAGGATTTCAACAGATGCTACACATTTTGAACACTGCCATGTCATTCGAGTTAGTTTTGATCCACCATATACTTTAGTGGGTTTTTTTACTCTTCATTTAGAGTGGTTGGTTTGTTCACAACCCACATAAACATCTTAAATGGCCGTTTCTCACCTCATACGTATGAAGAGTTTTAGTAAAGTAAGCTAATTTTACAAAAAGCAAAGCATTTCCCAGATTTCTTATTTTTGTATATCTGCTACACATTTTGAACACTGCTGCATCTTTTGGGTCAGGTTGGGTGAATTTTCTGCTGTATTTAAGTTGCTTTGTTTGTTTACAACTCATAACAACATCCTCAATGGTATCTGTTTTAAAAGTTATGATCATTGGTACTATGGGTTAAAGTTATTAATCAGCATAAAACAAGTTTGTGGGGAAAAAAGAATTTCCAGGGAACATAAAAAAGTCCAGAAATCAGGTCAAAAAAGACCCGTAAAACACAGGATTGAGTCCACACTTAAAGATGTAGTGAAGGTTACAATATCTAGGATGTCATAATACAGAAGTCGTTCAGAAAGTGTTTAACAAATAACTGGGTATATTGCTTGGCAACCTATCAATTTCCCATTGATGAGGGAGATCGATGAAGCCTATCCCATCTGGTATTAACCAACAGAAGTGCTACTGTGGCACAAATTACAGAGAATTTTAATGATTGTTCTGGGATTAATGTGTCACGATATAGAACCCTGCTGCATATGGGACTGTTTACCTACAGGCCATTCATTGTGCCTATTTTAACCCCTGTTCGCCATTGGAACTAGACATTGGATCAATGGAAGAAGGTTGCCTGGTTCAATTAATCCCATTTTCATGTGGATGGATTGATATGTCTGCATTGTTTGCCTGGGGAAGAAATGGCATCAGGATACAATGTAGGAAGAAGACAAGATGATAGAGAGAATGTGATGCTTTGAGCAGTGATCTGCTGGAAAACCCTGGGTCTGGACGTTGAGGTGAACATTAATTTGACGCAAACCACTTACCTAAACAGAGTTGCAGTTCAGCTACATTCTTTCATAGCAACGGTATTCCCCGATGGAGGTGGCATCTTTCAGAAGGGTAATGCGCCCTGCTGCACTGCACAAACTGTTCAAAAATGGTTTCAGAAACATGATGAAGAGTTCAAGGTATTGTCTTGACCTCCTCATTCTCCAGCTCTCATTCCAGCTGAGAATCGGTGGGATGTGTTGGAACAACTAGTCTGGTCTATGATGGCTCCACCTTGGAACTTAACAGGAGTCAGAGGATCTACTGCTAATATCCTGGTACTAAAGGTCACAGGACATCCTTTCTGACGTTATAGTGACCACAACTTGGTGGGTTGGAGCTTTTTTGGTGACACATGGAAGAGCAACTGATGTTAGGCAGGTGGTCGTAATTTTTTGGCCCATCATTGCATATTCTGCAAGCATCAGCACACCAAACTGGATTTTGAAGATGTGATATTTAAGCTGTCATTCGGGAATCTGTAAAAAAGGTAAGTTGCAATGGACGACCCAAGAAGCCATGTTCATCTGATGAATGTTATTCAAAGACTATTTTCTTATGGGATAGAAGGAAGACCAATGAAGCATTTGCTTAGCATCTAGATCCAAGAGTACATACTTGGGCCATGTGAAGTAATCATAAAAGAAATGGTCTTACAACTAAGAAACCATTGTTAAGGAAAGGCAACAAACAGAAGAGACGTCAGTACATGAAAAACCATAAAGCATAGAGAATCAACCAACTGCAGAAATTCTTATTTAATGATGAGTCCAAGTTTGCATTTTTATTGGTTCACAAACACACCAGGATGTTAGAGGACAAGCTGGTAAGAAATACATTGATGTCTGAACTGTGGTTCAGTAATGCACACTAGGTTCAAATGCCGTTTTGATCACAATTTGTGCAGTTTGTGCTTAAAACTTTGTGTCTTCCTAGCCCAGTGGCCCAGTTTGACTATGAGTGAGTGTGATGGACTTGGCACCACAATCAGCACTCAGCAGGGTTCGGCTCAGGCTTCCACTATCCTCAACTGTATTCTTGTGCTTTGTATTAAAATCGTACTTTTATCTTCTTGTTTGCCCTCCAATTCATTCTAACAGTTTTATTGCACAATTCTTTATTTATAATTGGTGTTTTAAATCATATTTATAATTCATTTATTTAGTAGACAGCTTTATTCCTAGTTACTTAAAAATCAGGTATATGAATAGAATTAATATTACAGTATGTGTTTAGTGTTGGCTGAAAGGTAGCTTTTATTTGCTTTTCTATCTTTTCATTACGTTTAATAACATCATCACATGCCTAAGCCAAATGCATATATATATATATATATATATATATATAATATTATTTATATATATATCTATATATCTATATATTGTGAGGGATTGCCGGCCGTGTATCCCAGCCAACAACCCCAAACTGCCAGATGGAGCCATCCCTGCAACATGAAAGGGCCCCGAATTCCAGCAGGGCATCACGGAACTTGGAGTTTTTCACCACAGCCTTGCTGGATACCATGGGGGACACCGGAGAACGCTGCAGGGAGGCCCAGGGACTTATACTTTCCTTACAGCCCGGAAGTAATTCACAATTGTGGAAATAGAAGGAATGATATACTTCCGAGCTGAAGAAAAAGAGAATTACCTGACCCGGAAGTGTTGGATAATCACATGGACTGAGGGCTCAAACACTTCCGGGTCAAGGAATATAAAGGACTGTGGGAAATCCCAGACGGACGAGCTGAGTCGGGAGGCAGAGTGGCTAAGCGTCTGGGAGTTAGGAGGATTGTTATTGGTTTATTGTTTATTGAGTATTGTGGAGAGGAGCGTGCTTTGTGCACATTATTATTATAATAAATAATAATTGGACTTTTTATCTGGTGTCTGACGAATGGTCTGAGGGTACAAGGAAGCGGAGAAAACCCTAATCTGTCACTATATATATATATATATATATATATATATATATATATATATATATATATATATATATATATATATATATATATATATATTTATATAAATTTATTTTTGTATAAATTAGATCTTTTGCCATCTTTATGTATAAGGCTTTTAATTAGAAAACAATATGGACCTGTTTCTGATTAGAGGGAAAGTTTGTAACACTAAAGTGTCCAGGTTGATTTTCTATTTAGTACATTTAGATCCATTTGAAACTGTTGTAATGTTGATTAATGACAATATCCAATTAACAATGGTATATCTTTATTATTTTTGTTGATTAATCTGTAGAAAGCACCTTGAGTTGCATGTAAATGTATGATAAGGCACTATATTATTAATGTTATTATTAATATCGTTAACATTACCGGGGAGGATATGCACAATGTAAGAGATTTGTTGCAGAACATGACTGTTGCTAATTGAAATGCTTCTTAATGTTATATTTATTTCTAAGGATTTTAAAGCCATTTGCATATCTAGAAAAACATATCCAAGGTATGAAGATGGCAAAGGGAATTAGGCACCTGGATAGAGCAGAATTACAAATTATAGTTAAGCATCTGGATCACATTTGGGTTGTGTTTCTCCTTTTAGCACTTCGTCTTGATTACGCGGTTTCCTATTGAAGCCCATAGCTGATACAAATGACAGCTTGAGACATTTTTTTTCCTTCTCTGTCTTCAGGAAGAGATAAGATAGAAGAAACCTAGGCGTTCACAGAAATCCTCTCATTATTTTGATTCAGACATAAGCAAATTTCATTTTATGAGCCTTTGGCAGGAATTTTAATTAAAGGAAGGTAAAGGAGAAGAAACTTCAAAGTTCAAAAAAACAAGTATGTAAGGCAGAAAAGATACACAGTGATGCTCTTTGATAACCCTGATAATTGACATTAGAACTATGTGGGCGTTGCTTAAATAAACATCTGGACACTGTGTTTAGACATTTTTGCTGACGGACTCCAGACATATCTTTCGGACATGCAATAATAAATATTTCAGCAGGCTTGAAGGATCTTCCTTAGATACTGTTCTCAATTATCTAGCTTACATAAATATGGAGACTGTTACCAATTTAAGTATTAGATTTCTTTTGAAGCTTTCGGCATCCGGCCTGTGCTATCACAGTATATCGTAGCTTTTGATATGGAGATAATATATAGATAAAAACCCCTTGTTAGTCTAATTAAGATGAATGCCAGTTTGCTTTATGGTTTTTTATTGCTTCGGTATTTTGTTCTCTTTTTGAATATGGTTAGATTCCTGGGCTTCAGTTGGACTAGCATTGTAAACATCTCTTGCTGGTCTGGCTTGGTTTTAAACTTTTAAAAGGCAATAATTGCATTTACTTAAAAAAAATGAGGTGACATCTGTTAAGTACAATTTAAGTTTAGCAAACATTTGTTGTATATATTTAAAAAGGTACATGTAGAGCTGCTTATTTGTAACTGCCTCCCTTTTTTGAAACAGGTATTGTTTGATTTATTTGGATCTGAGTGTTTTATGTCCATCCATCCATCCATTTTCCAACCCGCTGAATCTGAACACAGGGTCACGGGGGTCTGCTGGAGCCAATCTCAGCCAACACAGGGCACAAGGCAGGAACCAATCCCGGCAGGGTGCCAACCCGCAGGAGTGTTTTATGTAATATATATATATATAATTATTATTAATATTGTTATTATTTTATTTTAGTTGTACAAGCTATTTAGCTTGGCGGCACAGTGGTAGCGCTGCTGCCTCGCAGTTAGGAGACTCGGGTTTGCTTCCCGGGTCCTCCCTGCATGGAGTTTGCATGTTCTCCCCGTGTCTGCGTGGGTTTCCTCCCGCAGTCCAAAGACATGCAGGTTAAGTGCATTGGCGATCCTAAATTGTCCCTAGTGTGTGCTTGGTGGGTGGGTGCGTGTGCCCTACGGTGGACTGGCGCCCCTGCCTGGGGATTTGTTCCTGCCCCGGCCCTATACTGGCTGGGATTGGCTCCAGCAGACCCCTGTGACCCTGTGTTCGGATTCAGCGGGTTGGAAAATGGATGGATGGATGAATAACACTTGTTAGCAGGTAGAATAGCCTTCTTTCCTCAGAAATAACAGGCTCAATCAAGTACTGTAGATCCTATTTACACTTCTACCACTTTGGCCATTTTCAACACGTCGATAAACAAAAACTTTGAATGCCTTCAAATAACAAGCCCTGTTGCTATTGCATTAGCTAAGTTTATTGTTAGCTCACTTGGTACAGTAAATAAACGTTTGACTAAGTGCTGGTTGCCTCTCAGTGCCCTGAAAGCCATTTTGCATTAAGTATCTTTCAGCTGGAGCTCCCAGATACTTTTATTTCTGTATCTTATGACTTTGTTTATAATATCTAACTATGGAGTTGGGATGTTAGCAATTAACCCTTGTTCAATTAACTTACATTAAGAATTTAAACTAATCTTATGGATTATATGCTTAAATAGCAGGGGTACCTGGCGCTGTCCAGGGTAGAATAAAATGCAGGTGCAGTCAATAAATAATTTCCCAGGGGGAAACCAAAATTAAACTAAACCCATGATAGGGAGCAACTTTGTATACCTTTGCCAAGTCCCAGAAATGCCTCTGAGGGGCACTTCCCGAATAAAGTGTAAGTGCAGCCCACTAAATAAAAATCCCCAAGGAAAAATATTTCAAACTAAAAATAGCCTTTAGTCATCAACTTGTAAAAACTGGGAATCTTCAAAATAAAGCAGAGATGAAGCCAAGAGTATGGATGTACATATGAGACAAACACACATTCAGCTTTATATATTACTTATACATTTGAGCTGGGAAATTGAATTGTCTTCCTGCATGCCTAATTAAGGTAAATATTGTCATATATTGCTTATTTAAATAGACCTGTGAGGGCAGCATTTAAACTGCATTTCTCATTGTTTTCAATCAGGAAACCTAATTTGTTAAACCTAAATTGGTTCAGAAGCATTCTGAGCTAAAGAGTGTGGAAGTTTGCTGAAAATTGTGATATACTCTGCTGAGATAAAAGACCAGCTCATCTATAATGCATTGCCACATACAACAAGTGTACGGTTTGTGAGGTCAGAGTGCAGCAATGTACAATATAGGCAGCATTGGCAAGGAAAAACTGATGGACGGCGGTCAAAGGAGATGGTACAAGGAGTACAATGAAGTAATGAGACATGCTGCCAGTCAGCATAGTTGATGGTAAAGGTTTTAATCAGGTGTTCAATTATCTTCAGCCAGTGTACCATGTTTCTAGAGGCATCATCACCAACTACAGAAGAACAATTTAGAGAGAAAATGGTTGATCAATAACTGGTCAGAGTGGGTTGGCTGCCAATTGTGAAATGTGATCAAAACTTACATCCTTACTTGTGTACAGTGCATCCGGAAAGTATTCACAGCGCATCACTTTCTCCACATTTTGTTATGTTACAGCCTTATTCTAAAATGGATTAAATTCATTTTTTTCCTCAGAATTCTACACACAGCACCCCATAATGACAACGTGGAAAAAGTTTACTTGAGATTTTTGCAAATTTATTAAAAATAAAAAAACTGAGAAATCACGTGTACATAAGTATTCACAGCCTTTGCTCAATACTTTGTCGATGCACCTTTGGCAGCAATTACAGCCTCAAGTCTTTTTGAATATGATGCCACAAGCTTGGCACACCTATCCTTGGCCAGTTTTGCCCATTCCTCTTTGCAGCACCTCTCAAGCGCCATCAGGTTGGATGGGAAGCGTCGGTGCACAGCCATTTTAAGATCTCTCCAGAGATGTTCAATCGGATTCAAGTCTGGGCTCTGGCTGGGCCACTCAGGACATTCACAGAGTTGTCCTGAAGCCACTCCTTTGATATCTTGGCTGTGTGCTTAGGGTCGTTGTCCTGCTGAAAGATGAACCGGCACTCCAGTCTGAGGTCAAGAGCGCTCTGGAGCAGGTTTTCATCCAGGATGTCTCTGTACATTGCTGCAGTCATCTTTCCCTTTATCCTGACTAGTCTCCCAGTACCATCCCCACAGCATGATGCTGCCACCACCATGCTTCACTGTAGGGATGGTATTGGCCTGGTGATGAGTGGTGCCTGGTTTCCTCCAAACGTGATGCCTGGCAGTCACACCAAAGAGTTCAATCTTTGTCTCATCAGACCAGAGAATTTTGTTTCTCATGGTCTGAGAGTCCTTCAGGTGCCTTTTGGCAAACTCCAGGCGGGCTGCCATGTGCCTTTTACTAAGGAGTGGCCTCCGTGTGGCCACTCTACTATACAGGCCTGATTGGTGGATTGCTGCAGAGATGGTTGTCCTTCTGGAAGGTTCTCCTCTCTCCACAGTGGACCTCTGGAGCTCTGATAGAGTGACCATCAGGTTCTTGGTCACCTCCCTGACTAAGGCCCTTCTCCCCCGATCACTCAGTTTAGATGGCCGGCCAGCTCTAGGAAGAGTCCTGGTGGTTTCGAACTTCTTCCACTTACGGATGATGGAGGCCACTGTGCTCATTGGGACCTTCAAAGCAGCAGAACTTTTTCTGTAACCTTCCCCAGATTTGTGTCTCGAGACAATCCTGTTTCAGAGGTCTACTGACAATTCCTTTGACTTCATGCTTGGTTTGTGCTCTGACATGAACTGTCAACTGTGGGACCTTCTATAGACAGGTGTGTGCCTTTCCAAATCATGTCCAATCAACTGGATTGACCACAGGTGGACTCCAATTAAGCTGTAGAAACATCTGAAGGATGATCAGGGGAAACAGGATGCACCTGAGCTCAGTTTTGAGCTTCATGGCTAAGGCTGTGAATACTTATGTACATGTGCTTTCTTAATTTTTTTATTTTTAATAAATTTGCAAAAACCTCAAGTAAACTTTATTCACGTTGTCATTATGGGGTGTTGTGTGTAGAATTCTGAGGAAAAAATGAATTTAATCCATTTTAGAATAAGGCTGTAACATAACAAAATGTGGAAAAAGTGATGCGCTGGGAATACTTTCCGGATGCACTGCATATAATTTGATAAAGAAATTAGGTTCACAGACCCCAGCAGTGCATTCGTTTTTCTTTTACATCTGGCCACTGGGCTCAGCATTTCCTGATCTTTGCTAAGATCAATTTGTGCAACAATTTCCACTTTCCCTTCCAGAGTTTTCGATTGCCTTTCATTGACTCACAGGAGTCCTCCCTCCTCCACACACAGGCATTCACTGTGACCACTGCAGCAGCATTTACCTTCTTGATTAGCCAATATTTCCAGAGACCCACTTGCTAAAATTACAAAATCAAAATGAAACACACAAGTAAAGTTCAAGGAAATCTATGTTATCTCGGATGACCACACACGCATGTACGCTTCCAGTCTGATATCCATTATGACATGATGCAGTGACTCCATAAAATGGGGTTGTAAAAAGATGCAAATATTGAAACTGAAACAAAAACATGCATGCTAGACATGGATTCTGAACTTCACAAAAATATAATAATTATGACAAAAACCCATTTAAATAACAAATAAAAAATAATAAAGTAAAATAATCAGAACACTAAGGCTATCAAAGATATTTCCTCCAATGGGTTTTAGTGTAGAATGTTCCTGAAACATGTGACCTAGTGATGTGGGCAAAAGATGTAGGTATATGTGAATCATGAACAGTTATGGACGGTGTGCTTGGTGGATATTGAACTACAATATATTTTATAAATGGCTGAATTCCATTTCTATTGTATAATTTTAATTGAGAGATCCATTTCCAATGTATCCCTAAAATCACCAAGGGCTAAATTCCTTCAAGTTTGTGATATATTATAGAAAGGTTGTCTAATTCTTTATCTATACTAGCTAGTATCACCTCAGAGAATGATATTGGTGAAAGATCAGGGAAATTGGGTAGGTCACTTTGGACAAACTTTCTAATTTGTATATGGAGAGAGCGCCATTGGAAAATTCAATTTGGAGCATAATAATTCAAAAGATGCAGATACATTATCAATATATAGACTAATGTATAGGTTAAAGAAAGCCAAAACAAATGATTACTAGTGATGAGCAAAATGATTTATACAAAATTGAATTTTCAGCAAAGTTCAAGAAACAGATTGCATATCCATCCATTTTCCAACCCGCTGAATCCGAACACAGGGTCACGGGGGTCTGCTGGAGCCAATCCCAGCCAACACAGGGCACAAGGCAGGAACCAATCCTGGGCAGGGTGCCAACCCACCGCAGAACACAAACATCCACACTCACACCAAGCACACACTAGGGCCAATTTAGAATCACCAATCCACCTAACCAGCTAACCTCCTGGAGGAAACCCACGCAGACACGGGGAGAACATGCAAACTCCACGCAGGAAAGACCCGGGAAGCGAACCCGGGTCTCCTAACTGCGAGGCAGCAGCGCTACCACTGCGCCACCCTGATTGCATATCACTTCCAGCAAAATTTGTGCCATTGAGACAAGATGAAGGGTGTTTAGTTTGTGCCTGGAAGCATTTCCGTGTGTTAATCCTGCATGTGTCTGTCATTTAGTATTTAAATAAAGATGTCTAGTGAAAACTGTCACATGTAGACATTTTTTTGAGCTGCCACAAATGTTCTGGTAATATGATCCCCACCTAGCCAATTATGATGAAAATCTTGGAGATTACAATCCTAAAGATGTATCAGAGACAGAAATGAAAATTGAAGCTCTGCAGCGCCTGGGAGAGTACATTTCCTCAATTTCTTCAACAGGAATTAAAGAAAAAGGAAAGGGCGGTGTTCCTTTGGGTGTGGGCTTTATTTATCCTGTGTAGTGAGAAAACGTAGTAAAACACACCATCATTCACATTACTGTGTCTATGTTTGAAATATCTGCAGCATGTCACATTTTAAAAAAATGTACTACACTCCTCTGCAGTGGTGTGAAAGAACACAAGCAAACATTGAAATGTGAATTAAGCTTTAGGGTGTAGTATTCCCTGTTTTCCAACCAAGAAAACCCCTCGAAACCTCCAAAAAGCTCTTTTTAGTAAATTTGCAATTGCTAAATTTACTGTGAACTTGTATGTAAACTGAAACTTGCCTGTTTTGTTCATCACTAGTGAGTAGCATGCATTGAGCTAATGTGTCCCACAATGGTTCTGATCTTTAGTGAATGTTGAACCACTGGATTCCTGGTAAATAGACGATATCTAGTATTGACTGGAGCACAGAGCAGAGCATGCAGACAGAATTTCCTTTCCAAAGCTGACCAAAGAGATTTAGATTCTTGGACGTCTGCCAATTGGCAATATTTTATTCTACAAATATTTGCAGCCCAATAATTAAACTGAATCTGCCAACTTCCGCTTTAGGTCTCTGTAGAGGCGGCGCCTTTTTTAATGTGTGGCCATACTGAATTCCAGATAAATGATGTCACAGCTGAGTCTAACATCTTAAAGAAGGATTTATTGATATGTAGTACTGTATACAGGGATACTTGGAAGGGGATTTAGGAGCTTGAGGAAGATATTTATACTGAAAATTCAACTAAGTAAAGTTTGTTATTTTGGACCCACATGTTTCAAATTGGGCAAATGCTTCTGGGTGACACTGTTATTTGTCACTGAGTGTGTACATGCATACATCAGTTCTGGATAATGGACAGATCAAGCCAATACATGCAGTAAAGAATAAGGGTGCCAGTCCATAACAGGGTATACACACACACACACATAGATGGTCAATTTAAAATCAATAATTAACCTAACCTGCTTGCCTTTGGGAATGTGGGCAGAAGGCCCATGTACAAATGAAGAGAATGTGCAAACTCCACATAGAAAACAGTTAGGTTCAGGATTTCAAACCAGGATGTTGGATCTTTGAGTAGGCAGCATTATTTACTTAGCCAGCATTCTGCACACTGAGTATATCTATATTATCTGTGTGTATTGTATACATCCAATCAGCCATCCATTTCCCATGCAACCTTTACAGTACAGAGTGGTAGTGGGTCAAAGCCACTTCCAGCAACACCACACTCAAGGCAATAAGCACTCCTTGACAAGTCATCAGGTCATGGCAGGAGTGTATTATGTAACATATGTACAGTAACTGCAATTAATCCTGTTTATTCTAATTCAGGCAGGAACCAACCGTGGATGAAATGTTAGTTCATCACGGGATTCATTTACTCTTACACTGGGCCAGTTTAGAACTTTAAATGAACCAGACACACACAGGCATGAAGAAAATGTGCAGACTTAACATGCCTAGTGACTGAGCTGTGAGACAGAGCACTAACCACTGCACCACCATGCAGCCCCATAGCATGTAGTACAATGAAAATGTTGCAGTAAGGCTATGACTTATTAGTATACAATTTTAAAGCAGAAATAGCTTTAATTACGTAAGACTTTGTGTATTACTAAAGCTAAGGGACTGTTTTAGTTTTCTCAAAAAATATTTTTTTCCTAAAATATAAATGCCTCCTTATGTCAAAGTTTGCATCCATCAAACCAATATTTCAGTAATTTAATTTCCAGGAAAACATGTGCAGTCAATTAACCTCTTTATGAAATGCCAACAGGTTTATCTCATTAATCTTTTGCTGCTTTATCACAGCCATGCTGTGTGTCACCTGGTTTGGCAAGATGGATGCCCACCTGGAAAAAAATACCTAATTGCATTCCTACAACTTAAATTTAAATATTGTTTCAGTTTTCCACAAGTTTTATATGTTTGCATAACAAGGAAAAATTGACCTTATTTCTTAACATACAGTACATGTATAAAACACAATGAGAATGACCGGTCTGTGTAGTTTGCATGTTCTCATCATGTTCAAGTTTTCTTTCTCAGTGTACTAGGGTTATATCTTATATTCCAAAGATACAGTATGCCCATTAGGTTAATGTATGACTGTAAACTGCCCAGTTGAGAACCAGTGAGACCTGTGAAGGACTGGCATCCCACCCAAGGTTGTTTCCTTCAGTGCACCTCATGACCCTGTACTAGAAATAGTAGTTTAAGAGAATGGATGGATGAATATCCCATATGTGTTTCTGTTAAAACAGTTGCTACGTTACTCTGACCAATATCTATCTCCTTATATTTCATTATACAATAAACATAATAATAGTACTTAGGGCACCATTCACAATGACAGGTGATACATAACATACTGTAAAAATTACCTTTGATTAAAAAAATGCTTGTTCACTCATATCTGAGTGTGTTCCCTTTTCATAAATAAGAGTGTTTTTTCCATTGGTAGTTTACTTAGCAATACTTCAGTTGGGAACATATGAGTGGACGCGAATTATGCCACATGATTAACGTGAGCTGTTTTTTTCGTGGACTTTTTGATATTGTTTGCTGTTTTCCATTGTTGGCCACCATAGATGCCTATTATATCAAAAACCTGTTACTTTTGTTCTTCATGAAAACATGAGATTGAAATTTCCTGTTAGCCATCACTACAAACTACATGAGGTAAGTAACATATAAAATAAAATTATAATTTTTGGGTGGAGTATTCTTTTAAGTCAAGTCATTGATAATCTGAGCCCATCATCTTTATCTTGGAAAGTGTTTACTGTGTAGAAAAGATATAGACTAATATATAAAGATAAAGAAATGAAAATCTCCCTTACAGACACTGCCTGGTGTCTGTTAATATGACATTGTAATAAAATTGTAAATGAAAGTCTGTTTTAAATCTAAAATTATCTATCTATCTATCTATCTATCTATTATAGTGCATTTCACTATCTATCTATCTATCTATCTATCTATCTATCTATCTATCTATCTATCTATCTATCTATCTATCTATCTATCTATTATAGTGCATTTCACTGTTATCTATCTATCTATCTATCTATCTATCTATCTATCTATCTATCTATCTATCTATCTATCTATCATATAGTGCCTTTCATCTATCTATCTATCTATCTATCTATCTATCTATCTATCTATCTATCTATCTATCTATCTATCATATAGTGCCTTTCATCTATCTATCTATCTATCTATCTATCTATCTATCTATCTATCTATCTATCTATCTATCTATCTATCTATCTATCTGTTTGACTGCCTATCTTTTAGTTTATTTATTTTAATTTTAACCTCATCAACACTCTTCTCAAAGTACAAAAAATGAAAATAAATTGTTAAACTCATTTCTCAACTCAGTGGTATAAAGTTTTCATTTGTATTAGGCCACTGATAAGATTTCCAGGCTGAGCGTGAAAGAAAGAATGAAAGAAAATAAATAAATGTTGCAATCTGAGGAGGCGGCTGATTTTCAGAACACGGATGCCACAGCACCCCTGCCCTGCCCTGCCCCATCCCACCCCTTTCAGACTTTTGAACTCTCCACTGCTTTACTTTTCATTAGGGTGTTGGACTGAGCGCATTTAGTGCCCTGAAAGACTTAGGTTCAGTCATTTGTTTGCTTCAGCAGTTTGGGTGCATGCTAGTTTTGGGAAAGGTTATCCTACAGCACATGGTAATCATACATTTTCCTCCTCCTCAAATCTTCATGTTCCTTTAAAAAAGTGAAGTTTTGCCTTTTCCATACAACTTAAGTCCAGTTCTTAATGAAGAGCAGGCAGAGTGGTGTGCAGAATAAGGCGTTCAAACCCTGAGCCTGTTGGTTTCAATCCTGACACTGTGTGACCACTTCACCTGCCTGTGCTCCAACAGGAAAAAATAAATTTGTGAGTCACTGTGATGGACTGGCATCCTGTCCCGGGTTTGTTCCTGCCTTACAGCCTATGCTAGCTGGGATAGGCTCCAGCATCCTCCGTGACCCTGTTCAGGACTAAGTTGGTTAGAAATTCAATGACTGACCTTGGATAAAAGCGCCAGCCAAATCAGTAAATATAAAGAGCAAATTTGAATGTAAAAAACTGAAACCTAGAAATTTCATGTGTGCATATAGCCATTTTAAAAAAATTTTTTAAAGGAACTCTTTTACCATTTTTTTTTTTTTTGTACATGTAGCAACATAATGCCTTTTCTGGTATTAAAATAAACCTTTAAGTATTCCCAGTGTTTAACAAAGCTGTCTGTCATAACATTATTATTTCATTATAAAACTAAGTAAAGCACTATGATCATAAGAAGGATATGATTGAAGAATAAGCTGTGTTAAACTGAATAATAAAAAAGATGAAGCAGCTTGAGTTAAGGTGTGTAGGATTAATGTAGTGAGCAGTCTAAGACAGCAGATGGCACTAATGTTATACTGATGACAGTGAGTCATGTGTCACAAAAGCAGACTACCCATACACAGCAGATTGTGTTTTCTTAGATTTACTTGAGTTTGACCACACTGGGGCAGAGTTGTAATATCTGCGGCCATCATAGTAGCTTCAGTAATTGGGACTGCTTGTGAGCCTTTAAGCTAAAACATAAGTGGGTCGGGGGGTGGATGTTTTCAACTAACTGTCTGCGAGCAAGTAAGCTAAAAAGAAATAATAATAATAAATGGGCCCAAAGCCACAAGCAACATGGTCTGGAGGTCTTATTCTGCATACATTTTCTCATGCCCTTTTTTTCGAATTGATGTGTTAGCTCAGCAGAACATGTTTCTGAATGGCAGATTTGCTAAAGCTGCACTCGTCTGCAAGCAGGCGTATACATTGTTGTTCTTCTCTCCCTGTATCACGCTGAACATAAAAACCTCATAACCTTATATGCACAATCCCAACACTACTCAAATGGTCATTTGGATTACTATCAATAGAAGGAATGGCTAGGTAACTGACAAGCCTTTTCTTTCAATAATGTAATAAAGGCAGTCAAGTAATTTGAATGGGATACCACATTGCTGCAATCCAATGGCTGCACGTATTGACATACTAACAAACATGGGTACCACTTCACAGTTGGGGTTATGTAGGTGCCTCCAATAGTCAGTTACTGCTATGTAGTGAGCCCGTAACAAAGGCTTAATTTAGTCTAAAGTAGACTTGTAAGAAACTAATAATAATTGATCTTTTCTTAACTCAATTTTCTAGTTGTAAAAACTTGATTGCTTTGTATGGATTGTAATAAAATTATTAATAAAAAAAAAAACTAATAATAAGAATACTTTAGAATAGAGGCTACCTATAATACACCAATTAGCCACTTACTGCTGTGCATAAAGGCCTTAACAAAGTATGTGTTTTTCAGTCATAATAACTGCTATAGATTATTTAGTACAGTGCATCCATTAATGACTTAGTGCTATGTAATTAGACCATAACAAATGCTTTCTTTATGTTTTATAGCAGTTAGTGACTAACAGACATTCGGGTAAGCCTTTAAAGCCACTATTCTAGAGTGTTACCAAAATATTCTCAATATGTTTCAATAAAATATGACATATTTCATTTCAGTATTGGAACTCCAAACAGTAGGTAAGAAAATGCAAGTATTTACGTGTCAGTAGTTCTTGCCTTTATGGTAACATTCCCTTGATGTTAATAACTGAAAGAAGTGGTTACCTGGAAGAGTATAGTGTTTGATTATACACTGCTCAAAAAACTAAGGGAATGGTTAATCATGACAGTCTAATGGGATTAATAAAGTATCTATCTATCTATCTATCTATCTATCTATCTATCTATCTATCTATCTATCTATCTATCTATCTATCTATCTATCTATCTATCTATCTATCTATCTATCTATCTATCTATCTATCTATCTAATGCACCAAGTCAGTGAAGCTTTAGGGATATCATTCTGTCCAGTTAGGAAGCATAAGCGATTTTGAATCAGCTTCACCTGCTTTGATGCAATTGAAAGTGACAACAGGTACACTGGAGACGCAACAGCAAGATACCCTCCAAAAAAGGAATGGTTTTGCTGGAGGTGGCCCCAAACAATTGGTCTCTTCTTGTCTTACCTGACTGGTTCTTCTCTAGTTTTGCATTTTGCTACTGTCTGTGTCACTACTGGTCTGTATGTGCCGTCACAAGAAGGTATGCTGTGTCACCCAGCACAGTCTCAAGAGCATGGAGGAGATACCAGGAGAAGGGCTGTTACTCGAGGAAAGGGTTGTGTGGGCCAGTCAATGGCATCAACGTCTTTGTCATCCAGGAACTGCCTACACCCTCTGGTCACATCAGTCTGGGCATTGTCCTGCACCAGGATGAACTCAGAGCCCACTGCTCCAGTGTAAGGTCTGACTGTGTCTCTGAGGATTTCGTCAGCAGTCAGGGTACCATTGCCTAGCACTTGGAGGTCGGTGCGACTCTCCAAGGATATGCATTCCCAGACCATCAATGACCTGTTGCCAAAGTGGTCATGCTGAATGATGTTGCAGGCATTCACCACTGATTTGGAACTGGTTTGTGAACCTGCCGCCATCTGTGATGCGAATAGGTCGCCAATGATGGAGCTGCCAATTGTGGTATTCTCTGGCGATTGCCGATCGAGCTTCACAGTGATGGGCTGTGAGCACATGTCCCACTAGAGTAGGGGTTTCAAACTCTGGTCCTGGAGGGCCACATTGGCTTCAGGTTTTCATTCTAACCATCTTCTTAATTAGTGACCATTTTTTGCTGCTAATTAAGTTCTTATGCCTTAGGTTTAATTAGCTTGACTCAGACTAATTAGCAGCCAAACAATAATGAGACACAAAACAAGACTCCACATGTCCAGCTCACCTTTGCCCGTCATACAATATCTGAAAATAAAGAAAGGTTAATGTCTCAGTAAGGCTGATCTCTCAGGTCACCAAAACGTTTTAATGGTGTTCTCATAAAAAACAGAAAATCAACAGTTTTGCAAATGTCTACTGTGGCAGTACGAGAGCAGCAACTAAGCATGGAATTAAATAACGGGTTTAATTAGCAGCAAGTATCGGCTTCTCATTAAGAAACTGGCTAGAGTGAAATTGGTTGGAGTTTGAAGCTCCAATTTAGATGATCATCTGTCGGTTCATCTCACATCTCATTTCTGTTTGGCTGTCATTAAGCAAAGAGAAGAATCAATTCAAACAACAGAATCTTTAAAAACAAGGCTAATAAAATGAAGGGAGAATAAGTTAATTAGCAGAGAAAACTGGTCACCGATTAGGAAAAGGGTTAGAAGGAAAACCCGCAGCCACTGCGGCCCTCCAGGCCCGGGGTTCGACACCCCTGCACTTGAGAATGTTAGGCCCTCACGCCACTTCATGGAGTCTGTTTCTGACAGTCTGGTCAGGGACATGCACACCAGTAGCCAGCTGGAGGTAATTTTGTAGGGTTCTGGCAGTGCTTCTGCTGTTCCTCCTCACACAAAGGTGCAGATATTGGTTCTGCTGTTTGGGTTGATACTTTTCTACGGCCCTGTCCAGTTCTCTTTGTGTAACGATCAGCCTCCTGGTATCTCCTCAATGCTGTTGAGGCTGTGCTGGGAGACACAGCAAAACTTCTTACGATGACAACGTGCGGATGTTCCATCCCGGTGTAGCTGGACTACCTGTACAGCCTGAATCAGCTGCCTCATGCTACCAATAGTGACAATGACACCGCAAAAAGCAAAACTGGAGAGGAAATATTCAGGAAGTATAAGGAGAGAGCAATTTCTGTGGCCACCATTGTCTTTTTTGGGGTTGTCGTGCTGTTGCCTCTCCAGTGCACCTGTTGTCACTTTCATTTGCACCAAAGCAGGTTAAGCTGATTCTCAATCTCTTATGCTTTGTAACTGGACAGACTGATATCCCTGAAGCTTCACTGAGTTGGTGTTAGACTGTCATGATTAAACGTTCCCTTCATTTTTTTTGAGCAGTGTATTTCCAGCAAGTTTTCTGACCTGTGATGCAAATTCAACCTTGTTGGAGTCCACAATTTTTTCTGCTGTCAGAATGAAACGCTGCAGTTTATGTTTTAAGGGATATAACACTACATTTTATTAAAGGGGGATTAGTCTTTTGGAATAATACTGTGCAGGCACCATATGTCATGAACTTTGGAGTTCCTTTAAACTAAGTCCTAAAAACTGCTGCAAAAAGCCCCATAAGAAGAAGGGTCCGTCAACCTTTAGTTTGTATGACAAAGGGGCAAATGATTATAAAAGATTTATTATCAAAAATGTTCTGTATCACAAAAGCTCCAAGAAGCATAAAAGACCCAGGAGGAGGTGCCTTAGCACAATAGGCAATCCACTGGGAACATGGTCCCAAAAACATAAATCCAAAGAGAGGTCAAGAAAAAGAGCAAAGAGGTAAAATAATCTCTTAGAATATGTGATGGTGCATTGCTCTTAACGGTGCAATATTAAATAAAGATTGATTGATAATTTGTTTGATCATATACAAATAGACAAAACATTTGCTATAAACCTTTGCATCACAGACCACCATTTTCCCAAAACACAGTCTGTTTCATAACCAGTAAAAAATATCAGCATGCATAAATTAAACATATACTGTTTGCTGTGCAAATGTGCATCAAGTAATTTTTTTTACTTTATTTTTATTAATGAAATTCCTCCCTTGGGAAGTTTTTTTTTTTTATCATTTTCCCTTTACGTTATTTTTATTCAGATGTGGAAATGTTATTTGACTAAGCGTTGTTAAGGTATATATCACACTTCATGCAGCAGAGCATCACACCAAACTTTAAGACCCCCCAAAACATGATGACCCTGATGGGACGGGTCACATTAAGTGAGGATCACACTGAGCAGGGAAAGGCCAACTGAGTTCAGATGGCAGACTCCTACTAGCCTTTTAATTGGGTTGATATAACTGGGAGCAGTTACTTTTTCACATGCAGTTGTTGTTCATTTAATAAATGAAAAAAGTGTAATATTAGATTTTGGTTGAACACCTGAAAACATTCTGTATAGAAATTTGGAAAAATACAGTAGATAAAATCAGGAAGGGTCGAATTCTGCAAATTGTTTATTACTTTCAACTTCCAGCTCGTTGCTTTGCTATCAAAGTGCCTATTTTCAGAAAACCTTTAGGAAAGCAGGAGTTTGGAGAAGTCAAATACATTTGGTAAAGGCGCTATATCTCATGTAACATTGAACCTCCTGCTTGAAGCTGTGCTGTCAAAAGCGTACCTCCATTTCTCTCCAGTAAAATTGTTGCGGCGCCTTTAAGGAAAAGATGCCTGGAAAATGCAAACATTATTATCTTAGCGGCAGACTGAGCTTGTTTCTTTCCTGCTGAGCATTGGGCTGTCGTTTGACAGCTGCAGAGAACAAGCAAGAGCAACGTCTACTTCTGTCATGTAGTCGTGCATTGGGGGTGTGTCGGTAGATGGTGTACCTGCACGTCATACTCATCGACTGATCTAAATCACCCAAGGCCTGGAACCTCTAATGTCCACAAAGCTGCCAGAACCTTGGATCTGCTGGCAGTACATGAAGCAGCTGAGTTTAATGTCCTGTCAAAACTTCAGCACTTGGAGGAAACTGGCACCACAGGGATCCGCAGGCCTCGCCAAGTCACGGCAGGAGAGAGAAAGCAAAGATTCCCAAGCAAATGTGTACTGTATGTTAGGCATGCTGCCGTGTTCACGTCAGAGTTCTTGGTTCAAGGGCTGGATGCAGGAGACTGAGCCCACTCTTGGGCACACTGTTCTGTGCCCATGTAGCCCACTAGAAGTTGCACTATACAGTATATGATTCTGTGACTTGCTGATCACACAGTTGTCTTGCTTTTTCAATCATAGGACTTGTGTGTTGTTTGTCAGAAGAATGTGTGCAAGGGTACAAATGTGTTATAGCTGGGATCAGAATTAAAAATGGGTCTTCCATTTGACTAGAATATTAACAAATTGAAAATCAAATCCAGGACTATTGAGCCCAACATTAATGTACATGAGAGCTAACCAATAACTGTGCATATAGAATACTAATAGATATTAGATAATTCAATGAAAAGGCCTTCCACCTCATGATAGCTCATGAGATAAGGAGAGCCAAGGCTTATTTTGGTGGATCAGGAAACAAGGCATCAACCATTACTGGATAAAATGCTACTCCACTGAGGAATGTACTCACTCAAACGGGGAAAATTTAGGATTCAAGTTAAAATAACACAACACTGCAATGTAGTGGGTTGCCAGAGAACTGGAAAAAATATACACAAAAATGATGAGAATGTGTGACCTTTCCAAAGACAGTGACTGGGCTAGAAATCAAATTCAGCTAGGGCTGTGAGGCAGCAGAGCTACCCATGATGCAACCAAACCATCCAATATTCATACCATCCATCCATGCATGTTATATCCTACAATACACTGAGAAACACATTAGGAGTTTGGTGTGAGAATATTATTGGTTGGTATTCACTAGTAAAAGGGTGACCCGCACAGCACTGTCAAGCTAAGCCTGAATAAGCCACATGGACCTACCTGGTGGGTTTATCAGTAGTAGAAATTGATCAGACAGATCTAGGTGGACTAAAATTTAGCAAATGCTGAGGTTGTGGGTTCAAATTCTGCTACTGACACTGTGAGACCATGAGTAAGTCATTTGATCTGCCTGTGCTCCAACTGGAATACCAAAAGAAATGTAACTAATTGTATCATAAATATTATAAGTTGCTTTGGATAAAGGCGTCAACCAAATAAGTAAATGTAAATGCAAAGGAAACAGGGTCTTGGTATGTGGACTGTCACTTCCCTGGTGGTCAAGGATCTGGAAATGAAGAGTGTAAAGAACCAACAAGATATTAATTGAGCGCACCTCTACACATAGAATAGACTTTTTCATCTGCAGTGGTCTTTTCCAGGCTCTTGAGTTTTATTTAAGGAGAGGCCTTTGCTAGGTGTGAAGATGCTCATATGGGCCGCATCTGGGGCCTCATGTATAAACGGTGCGTACGTACAGAAATGTTGAGTACGAACGTTTCCACGTTTAAATCACGATGTATTAAAACCTGAACTTGGTGTATAGCCACGCACATTTCTACGGTACATCATACCCTGTCGTATGCAAGTTGTGCACTCGGTTTTTCAGACTGGCAGCACCCAGCGTCAAAGCAGTGCTACTGTAATGTGTGCTTATCCTTTCTTTTTCACATTCACATTCCTGACGCATCTTTATAAATACACTGAAACTAACCGCATATTGTTTATTAGTGTAATGCATCTGATTGTAATTAACTTGTAACAATATAATGGTCCAGGGAACAGCCATAGTATTCCAAATACCATAACTGCTTTAGCGTTGTTACTCTCACTGCACCTTCTTTTTCTTCTTTCAGCTCCTCCCGTTAGGAGTTGCCACAGCGGATCATCTCTTTCCATATTACTCTCACTGCACCACTCGGAGTATTTATATCACTGTATCTGAGTGGGGAATAACAGCAGCAGCTGATCGGAAAGAATTATCGGGATACAGCATCAAGCACACGCTGCCTCAGCCCCGGCAAAACGCTTCAGAGACTTTCCCGTATGGACCTCGCGGTTCAGAAACAGTTTCATCCCAAGAACTTTAAACACAGTCAGTCAGTCCATCAAGTGCTCCTTGTAGAACTGTTTGTACTTATAAGTACAATCACCTCACTGTAAACTTGCACTACAGTTCTAATATTGCACAACCTGCGGCACTTTATAAAGCGCGTATTTACATATGATGACGATATCATTTTTAAGATGAAATGCAGCAAAATATGTTGATTATATTATACAGATAAAACTTTAACTTCATTTAAATAATCTGTATTGTTAATAATTAAACATGTGAGGACACGGTGCCACAGCGCTAGCTAGTTCACGGATTGATCCTGCCTTGTGCTGTATTCTTGTTAGGCTGACACGACACTGGAAGATAGATGGATAGAATAATTAAACACTGTGGAACTGGCCCCGCACACAGACAGACGGACATCGTTTGTCTCACCCAACACACGTTTATTATATACAATATGTACAAGAAGTTTAGTGCACGTCCCAGTGCCTCCAGCACCGATCCCCCAAAGTCCAGGCCTCACAGTCTCTGGTGCCTTTGTCCTGGCCGCCTCCACTCCACTCTCTCTCAGTTCCGTCCTCTTCCACCCGACTCTTGCCCCCGACTGAAGGGAGGCGGCCCCTTATATAGCTGCTTCCCAGCAATCTTCTGCGGACACACCCCTGTGTGGCGGAAGTGCCGGCTGTACACCCGGAAGCCCTCCGGGTGTCCCCAGTCTTCTTCCCCCTAGCACTTCCTGGTGTGGCGGAAGTGCTGAGGTCCAGGGTTCTTCAGGCACCGGGGCGCCGCCTGGTGGTGGCCATGGGCCCCTACAAGGTTGGGCTTCCAAGCCCCCTACCCATGGCCCCCAACACAACCAGGTGGTCGCCCCTTCGTGGTCTGGAGGAGGCACAAGCCCTCCTCCGGTCCTCCTGGGCGTCCTGGGTGGGCTCCACCCCCAGCCGCATGCAACAACACATACTATGAAGATATTTCAATGTTCCTTAAAAGTTTTGAAGAATCGTCGTTGTAAGCTTACAGATGGCTTAACGCCTATTACAGAGCTGATTGTGTGGTGATTGGGTATTTGGAGAAAGAAAAGTAAGGACAGGAATTGGAGGTTAGTACGTTTGAAAGAGACAGTACTGCTGCAATAATTTCATCGAAGGTTGCGCACAATCACTGCGCCACCTTGTTCTCCTGTTTAATAACATTCTTTCGTTTCTATCATCATGAAAAAGATATCACGTATACATTTTAGTATTTTAATTATTCTGAGAGCTGTAATATTACGAATGTAATGGATTCTGTGCCCTGTCGGAGGAAGAGAAAGCGTGGAAGCACGTAGTGATTCACACACATAGAGCACATAGAAGATCAAATACAAAACGAAGCATTTAACGTGCTGCTTTAGTTACGATGGGATTTGAGAAACTAGTAAATTAAACAATTTTAAGATGAAGTTTATGATGTTCTACTTTAATGACAAAATAAACTATGTGAATAAAGTGGAAATTTCGAGATTAAAGTTGAAATTTCGTGCTTTTTTTCCCACTGTGTGCCTATTTTATTTTTTCTCTGTACCCTAATAAGCTTTCATATGACACTCAGACGGTGGGCTACGACTCGCCTTTCCACGGCCACTTTGATATGCGACAACTTCTTTTTTATTTCAGGCTCTGTGTGACTTTGTGAACTTGAGCTTTCAAGTTTCTCCGACACTCTGTCACTCGATCAACTTCCTTTTGTTGTTTATACCACTTTTTAAACCAACAAATAGTACATTTTTCCTTTGCCTCCACTTGGTATTCGCTGAAATTCGTATATTTTCCCCCGTGCTTTTCCCATTGTCTTTTCACAGAATGCTGAGCTTAAGGGCTATTTATATTGATTTGCATATTCAAAGAGGCGTAATTCTGGGAGGAGTTGGGGCGGGACAGCAGGCGTGTGCACATTCCTGCTTTTGTGCTTATGCCATGTTATAGTGTGAGTTCTACGCACAGCGTTATACATGAGGCCCCAGGTGCTTTGTTATTGCACATTCGACTGGTGACAGTTGTTACAAATGCAATTCAAATTGCATGAAGAAAAACTCATCCATCCACTATTCATGTTAGAGGTAGTGGGTTAGACATTTAACAGTGTTATGAGTATTGACTCTTTAGTTCTTTTGGGAAACTTTAATGCATATAGGAGAATGAAAGATTCTTGGAGGGAT
Organism: Polypterus senegalus; assembly: GCF_016835505.1. NCBI lineage: Eukaryota > Metazoa > Chordata > Cladistia > Polypteriformes > Polypteridae > Polypterus > Polypterus senegalus. The sequence continues at coordinate 146,122,889 of NC_053165.1, read as the reverse complement.
ATGACTGTGAATCTGACCAGTCAATTTCTGCTCAATTACTGGAGAACAAATGTCATGTTTGAAGTCAGGGATGCTAGTAGGGATATCTGGTACCAGAGCAGATTAAGCCAAAGGTCCCACTTGTGTCATCTGATCTGAAGCCATTTGGTCTCAATACTACCCAAAGAGACAGGCGTTGAGCCATGAAATGATCAGCACTTGGTTAGACGACTCACACAATTAGTCAGTGTATCCATGGAATTTCTAGCAGACTTCTAAAGTTCAGTGCTTAACTCTTGGAAAGCTTACATTGCATTTCAGAGAAGTATATCTTTTTGATTTAATTTTGTTTTAATCATCAGCGCATGCTCCCAACCTCTAAACAACACAGAGTCACATAAACACAATCACACATAAAGTATTATAGAGACAAGCTGATTGGGATGGATTGCCAGCACTGTGGCGCCTATAAGTGCCATAGATGTAATATACAAAAACACAAAATAATAAACAGGAGAAAAGACAAACACAATGAATTGTTATGGTTTAGCCAGAGTGTTATGTAAATTGTTATTTTGCATGTTATTTTTATCTTTTGCTAGATGTTATTTTGTATCTTATGTTATTCATGGTTTTGCCATCATGGGCTAATTATTCATTTGTTTATTTTTTGGGTTTATTACTGTTGTGTTACAAGCAGGGTATATGTGCATTTTCCTTTTTTTGTTCTTTTTGTTATTTCTGCAGTCTTATTCTTTTTGTTTTCATGCAATTTCTTTCATGTTTCTTTATAATTCAGTACTTATTGAGTGTATATTTAAGTGTATTTTATGTCCTTGTGTTTTGTGTGATGGTTTGGGGCCACTTTGACATCACTGTTGAAAGACTGCCTTTAGCCCTCATAAGAGAAGGTTGGGTAGCTGGGTCCTCAATGGCGTAGCGTAGTGGGGGTGGCAGGGGCGGCCCACCACGGGCGGCACTTTTAGGGGGCGGCAAAATTTCACAATAAATAATAATTTAAATTGAAATACCTAAATAAGGGGGTGGCGAAATTTTCCTCCGCCCCGGGCGGCTGACACCCACGCTACGCCACTGCTGGTCCTCCAGTGGTTCCAATGTCACATTTCTGTCTTGTGTCACTGGGGGCATTACTGCCCATCATTGCCTATCTTACAGTATACCCCATTAACTAGACAATTAATATCAAGAACAGCATTCAAATATCTGATCTGCACAATGAGGCTCTTGTATAATGGCACCTGTCTCAAACCCAAAGCCAGTGTTTGCCCAAAAAGACAAAGTTGTTACCAATTTGTTGTTACCTTATCCACAGCCCAGTGGATAAGAATCTGCTAAGCATAGTACAGAATAGAAAGACATGAACAATAAGCGATTGAATCGTACATTGGCGGCTGTCATGAGATTTACAAAATTTGAGACATGAAAAGACCCTGAAAAAGATTTTGTGAGTGAAGGGATCACCAGGAACTGTTGCCAAAAAAAGTGCTGTTCCACCATTATGCACGTGTGCTAGTGTCTAGCAATGTGTGCAAGCCCACTATGATGACATTATGACTTTGTTGCCATTTTGAGAACACAGGAGTTAAAAGATTGCATTAGCTACACAAACCAACAAGAAAATGCAAACCAGTGGAAAAAAATACACAAATACAGTCATATGTAAAAGTTTGGGAACCCCTCGTAATTCTTTGGATTTTTGTTTATCATTGGCTGAGCTTTCAAAGTAGCAACTTCCTTTTAATATATGACATGCCTTATGGAAACAGTAGGATTTCAGCAGTGACATTAACAGAAAATATGCAACATGCATTATAACAAAATTAGACAGGTGCATACATTTGGGCACCCCAACAGAGATATGACATCATTTTCTACAAAAATCTCTTCAGTTCAGTTAAACTTAAGGTTGCGGGTGGTACTGCACTTTGCTGGCCAGGTTGCACACACAGTAGTCCTCTTCTGCTACCATAAAATTACATCTGCTGGACAGTTGGCATCCAGTTGACTCCTTTCTTCAGAAAGTCAAACATATTTCTCTATGCATGGCCACTCTTGCTTGTGTATCTTGCTTTACTTTAGCAACTTTTGGACTGGCATCCTTTTCCAACTTTGCTACAGATGGTAACTCTACCGTCACATTACCCATAGGAGTAAAAGGGATCAATCCAGCCTTTGTTACAGTCACACTGTGTGTAACAGGGTTCCTGCTGTGGAGAAGAAGTTAGAGGCAGACCAAAAGTATAGAGAACATATAGAGAGCACAGATCAAGTGCTTGCAATGGGTTACCAAGGAAAAATGGACATTTTGGTATTGTTTTCTTGGGTGCATATAAGCTCAACATTTTGGATGACAATTGGTGCAAACGTTTGTCCATTGTGAACGATAAGGGGCGCCCTCGCTCCCTTGAACCCCTGTCCACGACTCCAGACACCAGGTAAAAGTCCAAATGTTGACTTTATTTTTCTCCCACAGTGCACAAAGCACACTCTTCTCCACAATACTCATATAATTACAATAATAACCAATAAACCAATCCTCCAGCTCCCAGACGCGTTGCCACCCTTCCACCCAGCTCAGCTCGCCGTCTGGGAGCTCCCACAGTCCTTTTATATCTCCTGACCCGGAAGTGTTTCTGCCCAATAGTCCACAAGTCCTTATTCCTTCCGGGTCAGGGTAAATAGTCCTTTTCTTCAACCCGGAGGTCCGTCGCTCTTCCTGTGACGAACCTCCGGGTCACAGGGCACGAAGAAGCCCTCGGTCCTCCCTGCAGCTCCCTCCTGTGGCCCCCACTGCATCCAGCAGGGCTTTGCATAAAAACTCCAATGTCCACGATGCCCTGCTGGTCTTCTGGGGACCTCCACGCTGCAAGGAGGGCTCCACCTGGCGGCTTGGGGGTATTGGCCGGGATAAATGGCCGGCCATCCATCACACCATTAAGGTTGCCAATCACTGATTTATGACTCTTTGTTCACTGACAAAGTGTATAAATGGTACATCTGGATGTCAGTTGCCTGTGTTTAATCAGCCTTGTCAAATGAGACCCAAAAACTGCATTCCAATGAGAGGGCCTGTGAGGAGTAGGCAATGCCTGTCTGTTGTACAATGTTTTGTTAAATATTATTTTTTAATATTGTTATTATTCATGTTATACAACATATTATGTGTTGAATATTATTTTCTTTATTTGTTGTGTTTTTAATATGTTTAGTAATGTTCCCGGTCCAATTACAATACATTTTGAGAGGGAGGGGCCACTATGACATGACCACTGAGGGACCGCCCTCCACCTTTATATTTAGATACAGGAAATGTATTTTAAGGCATTAATTCCACATGCATCTGTCTGATAAGAATTTCTAGTGAAAATAACATCACTGGAAGTAAGCATGCCCTCAGCTACAATAAGATGGCTGCTAGGGAATGGAAAGGGGAGGTAAAAGGGGGTTTGGCAGCAGCAGCTTTCATGTACTTACTTTTCCTGTGAAGAAAGCACAATAATGTGCATGATGGTGTGCTTTAGTGTGTCTTCCTGGCAAAAATTTGCAACAAGTCACATTTTTCAAAAGCTTACTGCACTACGTTGTGGTGTGCAGAAACAGAATTGATTTTACCAGTGTGGCATGGATTTACAGCTGCAGGGAAGAACATAGGTAAATATGGAAGTGTGAATGAGGCTTTAGGGAGCAGAAATTCTTGTTTTCTATCCAAAGAAAATGCTCTAAAACTCAAAAAAAAAAAAAAAACTGTAGTGAATTTAGTGTTTCACATTTGAAACACATTTTACTGTTAGTTTCATAAAACTGTATGCAGATTGACACTTTTGACACTTGTTTGTTTAATTATTTACTGAGACCTAGTTCTGGAATAAAGCCATTGTTTTGAGTTTTGTGGAGTCTAGAAAATCATAACACTTTGAACAGTGACTAAAGAAATGAGACAGCAGAGACAGATGGCCAAAATTCAATTCTTTTGCTAGGATACTAGACTCACTCTGTGGGTTACTGAATTGAATTCAATATACTGTGAAGATCATATAGCACAGCCACTGTTACCCTGGATTGAGAGGAGCCAGCTGAGATAATTTAGGAGTCTACTGAGCTCTCTGGGTACCTCTCACAGGCAATGTATTACACAAAGGCCATTAGGACATGCTTTATACCTCCCCGATGGCCTACGAGCAAACGTGCATTACTCGAGAGGGACTTAAAATTGATGCTGAGAAGAAGATAGCTTGGTGTACTCTGCTGATTTTGTTACTAACATAGCCCTCTTGAGGAAAACTGGATGAACCTGTCAGTGAGTTTAACTAGGCAAATTTAAACCAAGTGATGAGTGGGCAAGGCAAGGAGAAAGAGAGTGACTATACTGAAATAAACCTTTGCAGAAGCCTGTTTGTAAGCTGTAACTGCTGGATAAAACTTTTGCCAGCAAGTATCTGTAGAAAGAGGGCAACACTTTGAGTATGTGAGATGGCTACAGCTCTGATAAGATAAGTTCTTAACAGAGAGAACCTAACTTCTGCCAGGTCAGCTGAGAGCAGAAAACTGCTCTCCATGATATCTGGACATCTACCATTACTCCTAGCCCAGCATCACCTTCTACGGTATTGAGATATGGTGGTAGGCCTAACTAAGGATGACAACATAAAGGCAAAGTCACATTCCATATTGGAAACTCAATATTGTGAAGAAGCAGCCAATCATACTTTCTGTTGTTTGTAGTCTACAAAACATAAAAATGTATTGTTGAATGTTTACATAGTCAAAGTGTAGATTAAGATTTGAGCCAGACTATTTTTTGTTTGTTTACAAAGACCACATTTCAGCTATGTAGCTTCTTAAATGCTCCTGGGCAGTCCAGGAAGTGTCTATTTTTGCTTACAAGATTCCTACTCCCAATCTCCACCACTAAATATGTCAATCAGTGCCATAAAGGATGGTATTATTGGCTTGGCAACACTGACTCACAGCCAGTGAGGCCAAGAGCATCAAAACTTGCTTCACCCATCTTTTCAAACACATGGAAATGGTTTTCAATCACGCATTGGCTGGGAGAAGAGAGACAGAGATGACATACTTCATATCACATTGCCAGCGTCATGAGTCACAAGCCCCTGCTGACTTATTATCACTTCATCTTCTTCCTGGCTTTTGGTGCATCTTTTCTTAAACATTTTATATTCTGAATAAGAGAAACCTGGAATCAATTATGTTCATTAATTCACTGCAATATGTTAGCAGTTCTGATCATTTTCTGAGGATTTGCTATCAATCGCGCCAACTCACTTCCTATCTGGGGTCACAGTGCTGTTGATTAATGTGTGTTTACTTCAGGATTATAGGACAAAGCCGAGTATTTAAAGGTAGGGGGTGCAGGTTTTAACTGCTATGCCACAACTATAAAATAACTCAGGTCACTGGCAAGCCAGAAATCTATCAATCATAACGCAAAAAGTACAGCACATGGTAAGAACAGGAAGGATTCTAATTTTCTTTTTTGTTGTTAATTACCTTCATGAAATAATTTATGGATGTGTAGTTTTTATTTTAGTAATGCGACTCCCATGCTACAGCTTATCTTTTTCCCCTACTCACTTTGCAAGCTGTTTAGTCAAATAGACAGTCCAAAATACAAGCAGAGAAGAGATGGTTACTTTAAAGGATTTGTTTGCTGTTTTATTTAATTATCTCCATTTATTTGTGATAGCTTGTTTCATGTATAATACTGCAAAGGCAACACCGTTATTTAATTTGATTTTATATATATATATATATATATATATATATATATATATATATATATATATATATGTATTTATATATATGCATTGTGGAAATCGTACCCCCAGACACAGACAGACGGACACCAGGATGTATAAAACACACTCCTTTATTTTCCTTTGAGCACCACAATGCCTTCTCTCACCAACTCTCTTGCTTTCTTTCTCTCCTTCTTCTTTCTCTCTTTTTTTCTCTCTCTTTCTCTTCGACCTCCTTCCTCCTCCTCACAAGCTTCGTCTTTTTCCTCCCAACTCTGGCTCGTCTGCTAGAAGGAGGCGGCCCCTTTTATCATGGCCCGGATGAGTCCCAGGTGCTCCCCTTGACGTCACTTCCTGGTGTGGCAGAAGTGTCAGGAAAGCACCTGGAAGCACTCCGGGTCTTCTTGGAAGTATTTCCGCAGCACTTCCTGGTGTGGCGGAAGTGCTGCCATCCAGGATTCCCTTACTGTCCGGGCGCCCCTGGAGGTGGCCACGTCCTCTCAGGAACGTCCCAGGTCCCTCCTTGTGGCCCCCAGATAGGCCCGGGCGGCTGCCCTCTCGTGGCCAAGGAGTAATACTGTCCATGTCGGGGACTATCCAGGCGTCCCGGCCGGGCAGTGTCCCCAGACATCCTTGACAACATATATAAATAAAAATAAATAAAATGTATTATTATTATTATTATTATTATTATTATTATTATTATTATTTCAGGATCAAGAATGACATAACATTTATATCAAAGGCAGCAGGGGAGAATCTTTCTAACGTTCCAGTAAATCCTTACATAAAGACTAATACTAAAACTAATCCTAATATAAAGACTGAAGATAATATCTATTACAGAATGCAGGTTTGAAGGTTAAAACATGTAATAAAATGTATGCATAACATAACATTCAGGTGTGTTCTAAGACTTTTATTTAGCTGTGTGAACTAAGCCCCGGACACAGACAGGCAGACATGTTATTAAGCACCACCACACGTTTATTAACACTACTATTTACAAAGTCCACAGTGCACACACAACACACTTTGCCCCCAAAGTCCAGGCCTCTCACACTCTTGCCTCACTCTTCGGACCGCCTCCACTCTCTTCTCCTGCTTAGTCCTGTCCTCACCCGACTCCAGCCCTGAATGAAGGGAGGCGGTCCCTTTTATAATCACCCGGATGTGCTCCAGGTGTTTCCCAGCAATCTTCCACCGACACGCCCCAGTGTCCCTGCTCTTCTTCCCCACAGCACTTCCAGATATGATGGAAGTGCGTCCAGGGTCTCCAAGGCACTGGGGCACCCCCTGGTGGTGACCACGGGCCCCTACAGGGTTGAGCTTCAAAGGAACCAGGGTGATCGCCCCCACGTGGTCTGAGGTGGGCATACACCCTCTTCCGGTCCTCCAAGGCGTCCCGGCCGGGTCGCCCCCCCAGGCATCTGCCACAGCTGGTTTAAAAGTTTCATTTTCTAGACAGTTCATCAAAAACTTTGTTATCATAATTTTGTTTATTGCATATTTTTGTAACAATGAGTTATTTTCCAAAGTAATAGTGATAATAGACTGCAATTATATGTATTAGTAGTGTACATAAAATGTTTTAATACCATTTTACAATTTCATGTGGCAGAAACTTAATTTATAGATAGCAGACACCAACTCTTGTGAGGAAAAGATTCCTGTGCTTTTGTTAGTTGTTGGATGTGTAGGGCCTGTGGCTAATTGTAGTTCAAATTTCTTAAACAAAACATTTAAATGAATTACCCAATGGAGATTTGAAATCTGTGCTGACGTCTCAAGCTACAATTGTTGACTGCATCCGAACATAATATATAGTGGGTCATTGTGGTGCTTTGCCAATAAATTACAGTGTCAGAGAAATACTGAATCATTATAAACTTTACATAATTCAGCCATGAGGCTCTTTTCAGTGTGATAGAAATACTAAGTACACTTTTAGCTATTGTATTATAAGGTGTCACTGAGACATTCTTTATGCCCTTCTACATAAGTTAAAGTGCTGTTATTCTTTACATTTATGGAAATGAACATCACGTCACTTACACTCTTCAATTTTAAGTAGCAGGAGAAGTGAGCAGCTGTGATTGAGGTTCATACAGTATAAGACCTATAGACATGTGCATGCGGGATGAGGCAGAGAAAAAAAGGCAGACTTTTAGTATCTAACGAGACCTACTACTGAAATTTGGTAGAGAAAGGGACAGTGCTTTAATAAACAATGTTATTGCTGCCATATCAGATACATAAAGACTATCACTTTTACAAATTGAATAAATAAATATGCATCTATGGTCACTTGTATTAGTATTTTGCTATCACAACTGGCTGTGAAATGAGTAAAAGAAAAATATATGTAAAAAGTACAAGTTAAGTAACCATTCTCAGGGTAAAATTGAAACAGTAAACCAACTCATAGTCAATGTCGCACAGAATGTTTCTCTGTTTTAAGATTGACCAACTTCCACTTTCACCAATGCTTTTCAATGGGGAATTTTGAAAATTCAGAAATGTGTATAGCTTGCTTTATTTAACATATCTCAATAGAAATTGAACTATCCCAACACGTCCTTGAAGAGTAATAGTGCCAAATTTAATCAAAATCAGTTTACTTGGAGCTAAACTGTTTTATGTGGAGAGACAGACAGACACCACTTTTGCATTAGGTGCAGTTCACATTATATATGAATGCACATAATAAGACACTTGTTGATAGTGTAACCATACCATGTTTCCATTAAACTATTTCCAAAGTGAAAAGGGTGAGAGATAGAGAGGGATCATTTGATGTTGAAAGTGACTGTGTAAATAACAACAAAAATATGACAAAGGAATACAAATGAAAAATGAAGGCAAACTGACATTGAAAAGAGTGCAATGGATGCAGTTGAGAACTAGAATTATGAGAGAGTGATGAACATGAAGCAGATTATGAACAAGACAGTGTCAGTGTCCAATCACAATTTACCAATACTAAAAATGCTAAATTATAATTCTCATTCAGGCTTAATATTCAAGAAAGCTACTCCACCGATCAGTGAGATGGGGACCACTATTGAGCTGGTGCACCACAGTTGAAAAATTTTGATGCATGTGTTTGGGATCTGGGAGAGACACCAGAGTACCTGGAGAAAAGCCCACATGGACATAAAATTCAAGACAAGAGTTTTAAAAAACTTGAGACTTTAATATGAATGAATATAAAGGTCAATTGCTTTGAACAGAGCACTGAAAATGTACATACATACATTACATATATTCTGAAACCCACTTAATTTAATTCACGATTTGAATGGAGGGTCCCACACTGGGCTCTATTTACCCACTCTGGTAGCCCTGATATATATTCACAGACAAAGAGAGAAAGAGAGCAGCTTGAAAGTCAGTGAAGCATTATTTTCATTCTTTAAATGCTGGTCTATTACATCGCTATCCACATTTTATCAAAACTAGTTCCTAATTTAATATGAATAACAAGTTAATAATCAAAAATTGTATATACTGTTATTAGAAGGAATTATTCAATTAGCAAGTGCAAAAGAACATGAACCATGGATTTTCATCTCTTAAACTGGTTATGATTAGCAAAAAACAGGTGCAAATGATTAATGAATAGTTTGAAGGAGCAATCTTTTCACATAATTGCGATATTTTGTCCTGTATTGTTCAAGTGGCAACACATCATCTAGAGTTTAAACTTCTATGTGTGTGTTAGGTGTGACTGTTATGGACTGCAATTCTGTTTGGTTTCTGCCTTTTATCTCAAGCGGCTGGAACAGGCCCTGGCCTTCTTTGACTCTGTGTAAGTATAATCAGGATTGAAAAATGAATGAATTACTGGACAAGACAATAGTTTTCCATGTTGGTGACAATCAAAACATCTGATCCTCTCAAAAACATCTTATTGAATGCATCTCGGGACTTTCAAACATTCTTTTAAGTATCTATCTATCCATTAATTTTCTACACAATTCTGAAGACAGGGTTTGTCACTTTGAACAGCAAGCTAACAGAACAGAAAATAAATGAATAACAACATAACATTTTAAAGACACTTAATTTAATTGAGGATTACAGTAACAGCCTTTAGCGGCTGCACTGGGATGAAGGCAGCAAACAGCTCTGGACAGGGTGCCAGTCTATCACAGTGACCACTTTTGCATACACAGGCCAATTTAGAATTGGCAATTAACCTAACCAACATGTTTTTTGTAGGGATGAAAACTGTTGCAGCTATGGGAGGAATCTGCGGACTCCAAACAGATAACATCCTAGCACAGGAAGCTACATTTATGAGGCGGCAGTACTGTGTGGCTAATGGCTAATAATTAAACAGTAAGATTTTTTCATTGCTTTGATGTCTTTATCCATATGACTATGTATATGTGCTACTGAAATAGGCCATGTATTGTAAAAATTGCATTATCTGCACCTCTAGCTGGTTTGTCTTGTAAAGTTAAAACCAGTGAATACTCATCTGTGCATGCTCTGCACCTTTATGTCCCATTGCAGGGATATAGGAAGTAATAACAAACCTGATAATCCGGAATCAGGATAAGAGAAGCCTGTCTTAGTAAAATCAATTGTTTTCCTCCAGAGTGGAATGGACAGGCCTTATCCCCTTATGCCAGTGGTCACTGTTATTCTGTGAGTCATATAAAAAAAATGAAATATCTATCAGCAGTTGTCGCATGTCAGACCTTTAAAGTCTGAACTGTCAAATGAAGTGAAGACTTTTTCACCTGTTCTTGGAGCACAAAAAATGGATATGAGAGAAAAAAATACTCTTTAGCTGTATGCATAAACGGCAAAAGGTTCAACAAGCCACATTGTTTCATCATGACAGATAAAAATGGCTTTTAGTTCAATAAATATGCTTGCACTACTCTCTGCATTATTACTTCAATATTCTTCAAGAACCAAAGAAAAACCACAAAATAAATTGCAATTTTCAAGTTTCTTTTGCATAGGCACTATGAAGTAAGACTACTCTACAGTTTGGCAGATTACCTTAGCCTACTTGCTAGCATTCTTAAACTTTCTACTTTTTTCTACACACGGCCTTCAGGTTTTCAGGAGTTAACAGTGTCTCTTGAGCAATGTGTTGTTTTGCCACAAGGTATACCAGAAAAGCCCACTGTGATGGGTTCCAAGGGCACCCTTTAGGGTTTATACAGCTCAGTTGGCCTGGAAGTAGGTATGGCGAGTAGATGCACACAGTCACAACTTTGAGCATGGCTGATGCTTGTCTTGGGAATTCTGTGGCTCATATGAATGTGCAAGGATTTCATTGTGAAAATCCTTGCTAATGATGATTCACCAATCAAAACGCAGTAATCACTACAGTTCACTCTTTCAACTTTAACAGGTGAAAACGACAAATGCAAAATCTACAACCACTCCGCTGCTACATGTGTATGGATTGGCCAAGGTCACACGTTTCTCAGATATGCATGAGCCACCAACTCAGTCACTGCTAAAGTTTCCAACTGCTGCTTTGTGACTGGTATCTACACCACATAATACCACTATAAACATGGAATATTGAAAGATGCCATTTTAGCATTTTGGAGATAATCTAACTGAGGGCAGACTCATTTGTAGATTCAGAGACCGGAAACACACACACTGGGAAACAATTTGACACATATTTTTAGGAAGTCACTGAGCACTGGAGAGATTCCGAAGGACTGGAAAATGGCAAATATCATCCCATTATATAAAAAGGGTGACAGGGCAGATCCAAGCAACTATAGGCCAGTAAGCTTAACATGCATCACAGGAAAATTAATGGAAGGAATTATTAAGGATAAGATTGAGCAACACATGGCAAGGACAGGAGTTATTCTGAACAGTCAGCACGGGTTCAGAAGAGGGAGGTCGTGTTTTACTAACATGTTCGAATTCTATGAGGAGGCAACAAAAGCATACGATCAGAGTGGAGCACATGATATTATTTATCTGGACTTTCAGAAAGCATTTGATGAGGTGCCACATGAGAGGTTGGGCATCAAGTTAAAAGAAGTGGGAGGTCAGGGTGATGTTTTTAGATGGGTGCAGAATTGGCTCAGACACAGGAAGCGGACTGGGGTGATGGTGCGAGGAACCTCATCAGAATTGGCCGATGTTAAGAGTGGTGTTCAGCAGGGGTCAGTGCTGGGGCTGATGATTTAGACAGGAATATAAGTAACAAGCTGGTTAAGTCTGCAGATGATACCAAGGTAGGTGGATTAGCAGATAATTTGGAATCCGTTATATCATTACAGAAGGACTTGGATAGCATACAGGCTTGGGCAGATTTGTGGCAGATGAGATTTAATGTCATTAAATGTAAAGTATTACACATAGGAAGTAAAAATATTAGGTTTGAATACACAATGGGCGGTCGGAAAATCGAGAGTACACCTTATGAGAAGGATTTAGGAGTCATAGTGGACTCTAAGCTATCAACTTCCCAACAGTGTTCAGAAGCCATTAAGAAGGCTAACAGAATGTTCGGTTATATAGCGCGATCTGTGGAGTACAAGTCACAGGAGGTTCTGCTCAACCTTTATAATGCACTGGTGAGGCCTCATCTTGAGTACTGTGTGCAGTTTTGGTCTCCAGGCTACAAAAAAGGACAAGCAGCACTAGAAAAGGTCCAGAGAAGAGCGACTAGGCTGATTCCAGGGCTACAGGGGTTGAATTATGAGGAAAGATTAAAAGAGCTGAGCCTTTACAGTTTAAGCAAAAGAAGATTAAGAAGTGACATGATTGAAGTGTTTCAAATTATGAAAGAAATTAGTACAGTGGATCGAGACTTGTATTTTATAATGAGTTCATCAAGAACACGGGGACACAGTTGGAAACTCGTTAAGGGTAAATTTCGCACAAACATTAGGAAGTTTTTCTTTACACAAAGAACGATAGACACTTAGAATAAGCTACCAAGTAATGTGGTAGACAGTAAGACGTTAGGGACTTTCAAAACTCGACTTGATGTTTTCTTAGGGAAACACGTGGATAGGACTGGCGAGCTTTGTTGGGCTGAATGGCCTGTTCTAGAGTGTTCTAATGTTCTAATGAGTCATGAAAAACTAAAAAGATAGCACTTTGTAAATACACAAATTACAATTTGCTGTTATATACAGTAATGTTACTGGTCAAAATTATTACAGATGTTATTTAGACATTGGTGCTTTTGGTATCTCATATGTATCATCAAAAGGCAGATGGTCAATTTATTTTCACCATTTGTATGCTTATAATACTGTTACCAAAAACATTCAAATTAGATGTGCAAAAAAACGATGATTACATTTACTCTGGTATGACTTGACTTCTAAAATATTAGATAAAATAAATATATTTGACAATAATAAAAATAGCATTAAGCCCATTGATGACCAATTTAGATCCATTCTTTTATGCAAAAAAGATAACTTGGTCTGCTCTGCACATTCTGTTAAAATCACCACTTTCTTCCACAAAATTACAAAATTTAACCAAGTGACAAGTTAAAATGGCAGTGAGAAAGACAACCATACAGAGAGAACGTTTATGGGCCAAATGGAGTTTGAGGGTAAACTGTAAGTGTAGGGTAAATATTTCACTTCACATGACCACAGCAGTTCCTGCAGAGAGAAGGGAAGACCCTGAGTGTGAGAGAGCTACAATTCTTACAGATAGTGTTCTTACTAGAGGGGACTTGAGTTCCATAGCCTCTGTCTGGTCAATTGAGAGCAGAAGAAACCTGTTCTTCATAATATCTGGCCATCTGACATCCTAGCCAGCAGGACCTCAACAAGCCCTGAGATAAGATAGACCTGACCAAAGATGGAAAAGCAAAGGCAAACGCATAGTCACCATACAAGTTCAAAAGATCGTAAGGAACGCAGACAAGCACACATGTGTATCTGTTATTTGTTTAATATTCACTAGCTGCCAATCTGATCGTACAACATATGCCTTACAAATTAGAGTGTTCATAAGCACAGTTTAAATGGTACTGCATCCAAGGTTTTTCTTGTGCTGTTCCCAATGTTGCCAGAGACCAGGTTTCCTGAATTGGAATATGCAGGTTCAGAAAATTAAGGAATGGATATGCACAGTTTATCCTCTAGGGCACACTTATCATTTAATCCTAAGACACCAATTGCCCTGGTCAGTCAAACCCTTTTCATGAAGAGTTGATTTCGGGAATTAGACATTACAGCTGCCCAATGTGGTCACAGTCTGCTCTATGCTGTTGTGCTGCAGACCACTACTGTCTTGTCATTTACATTAATTATTACACTCTTAAAAGGTGTCCTGATGCACCTTTCCATTAATTGACATGATTTAAACCTTTAAGTGCGCCTTTGTATTGATTTTATATTTGGCCAGCTATGGATTTTAGTACAGGTCTCCCATTTATAACGTAGCACTTTTAAGAAATGGTTTTCCATTTGAATGGGTTCATTAATTGAGAGGTTTTCTGGGAAGCAATTAGCAGAGAAAAGCAGGGATGACACCTGTCTACCAAACTCAAATGAAAACCCCACAGTGAAAAAAGAAAGAGTTCTGAGGTGACAGGTGAGCTATCTATCATAATGGCTTCTCATTGAAGGCAAAGTGTTTAGGTGTAGCTTGGGGGGAACAAAAACAGTCTGCCAAGCAGCCGCATGCCTCTGCAGCTGAACGGTATTTGTAAAAGCCAGAAAAATAAAATAGTAATCTGTTCATTGTAATCATGGGGCTTGCGGTTCATTTAAATGGAATCCAGCTGGAGGAAGCTGACTTTATTTTTTGTAAGAGGAGCAGATACTTATCTGCAGAACTCTTTCACTTTATCTATACTATATACAATGGCAATGTGAGTGAAATAAAAAACACAAAAAAGAAAAAGATAGAAAATACAATAGGACATACTTTTATGGCCCTCTACTTCTTCCTTTCCTCATATTGATCTCACGAAAAAACATTTAAAAGAAACAACCTTGGCTCTGCAATCAGGGGCAATTACTTTCCATTCTTTTTGCCTCCCGAATCTCTCTCAAAACCCTTGGACTTAACTGGATTTCAGAAATCCTAGGAGTGAATTATTTCAATAGTGTAACTAATAATTGTAGGAAGCCGTAAAGCAAGAAGCTCTTTGGTGCTCTCTTTGCGTTGTGCAGCGTGAAAAATGTATATGTATCATTTCCCCCACAACAGAATGGTGCTCTCATTCCTTTTATCCTAAGGTACCACTCATACCTTCTATGTAGAACAGACTCCATAAGAAAATTTTAAATTGATGTTTAGCTACCCATATTCATGATACAAACACTGCAGTTTCACTATGTGAGATGAAGGCATTGTCTTTAGGTTGGTATATTAGAGGTGGAGTAGAAAAAAAATAACTGAAAATTAACTGGAGAATGGTACTTCTTTCTGTACTCCTCGGGCCATATTTACAATTTCTCTCAGCTATTTAATCATTCTCTGTTTAGTCTAGTAAAAGGCTACAGAGAGGAAGTGTGTATCCTGGACTCACAAGCTTCAAGGCGTAAACCAAACCCTGGATAGGGCACCAGTCCATCACAGAGTACGGTGCTGCACAAATCCACACTGACTTGTACAGCCTCAAAATATAGTCAACAAATTATGCAACCTGGATATTTTTGTAATATGGATGCAAACCGGAGTATCTTTAGCCTATGGTATCTTGGATAAAGGACTATCTGTCTGTCAGACCACAGTTTGTAATGCTCAAGGACAGAGTCTCTGATGTGGATGTGAGGAACATTGGAGCACTGCAAGGAACAGCCCTTTCATCTTTTCTGTTCACCCTGTACACCTCAGATCATAAATATAACACAAGGTCATGTCACTTGCAGAGATTCTCAGATTTTTCATCACTAGTGGGGTGTATTGGTAAGGGACATGAGACAGAGTGTATGAGTCAGGTGGAAAACATTGTTTCTTGGCACAAAGACAATTGTCTGCAAGTTAACATCAGTAAAACCAAGGAACAAGTTATTGTCTTTCATTGACCAAAGAGCCACTATGCCTAGTCACTGTTAAGATAGTGGATGTGGAAATGATGCATTGCTACAAGTACTTAGGGACTGGACTGGAGCTTAGCTGATACATTATAGTGTCACAAAAATTTTCAATGAATATAATGTGCAGATAATATAGCCATGACATTGTTTTTATTGTAATATAATGTAGTTAATGAGTACATATTTGATCATTCTATACTTGTAGAGGGACACTTACATAATTAATTTCCTCTTCCATTCATCTCTACCAAAACAACAGTTGCCTGTAATTTTTCACATTTACATTTAACTTATCTCAAGCAACAGGAGAAGTGAGCTGGTGTACAAGAGGCTTGCTTGTGTACATCTCCCCATGTTTGATAAAGTTTCTGTTACGAATATGTTTAGTTGTCAGGAATGGGTGTTTTATGAGTAAAAAGGGAAAATATACAAAATAAACAAGTTAAAGTGACCTCTCTAAAAGTAATTTTCTCCAAACAAATGTATCTCTGTTCAAATGTAGATGTTACATATTTTGTAATGCTTTTCAATAGGAGGGTTTGAAATTTCACAACTTTATACAGCATGGTGCATTCAAGATATCTCAAAGCAAATTAAACTTTAATGACAAATTTTCTTGAATAATAAGCATGCCAAATTTCAACAAAATCAGTCTACTGGGAACTGAGGTGTGTCGTGCAGTTAGACAGATGGATAGACAGACAGACATGGTGATCGCAGTTGATGCTTTTCCCATTATATACGAATGCACATGAAAAGAAACTATAAAGCCCAATTTACAAACAAAGAATCAAACAACAAGAAGACATGCAAGTTTCAATTTGTGAAGGTCAATAACACAGAATAACTACCACCACAAATTTGGTTTGTTTGAATCCAGAATCCTGTACAACCAGAATGTCTATAACACTGACCTTTATACCATTGTGACAGTGACATCACCAGATGTGACTTCTGGTTGCCCTGGAGATAGCAGTTGTACACAAATGCTCCCTAAATCATGGTTCTCATAAGAAAACAAAACAACAGTGCACCAAGAAATGAATCAAGAATTGAATTCTATGTGTTCTGTAAATGCCAACCAGAAGAAAAAGAGAGAAAATACATTTAGCCAAGAGAAAGAAAAATAAAAAAAGAGTTGCAAATTATAAAACCAGCTCACACTGTTGTAAAAGTTATTTGTTCTGTGTTTGAGACATTTCCACATTTTTATTATTTGTGTTTAACATGCAATTTTCAATGACTTTCATGGTATTCAATTTATAATAATGACATCTGGTTGACATTGTTTTGAGTTTTTTTAACCATTTGTATTGCCATTTTGTGGTATTTTCTGATGTTCGCCAGTCTGTTGTATTATCATTTCTATGCCAATTAATACCATTAGATTACCATCAACATGACGTGTAACTTCATAGCATGGTGACTACTTAAGACAGAGACGTGGCATTTGAACTATTGTAGCTTTGGGATTTCAAAAAAAAAAGTTGTTTGCATGTGCTCAAGTTTATTTTGGTGAGGGATCTTTTCTTGATTGGTTTGGTTTCTGAATTGTGCACTCTCATGTAAGTCTATGATTCTCTCTTGCACCTAAAATAGTACTTCATTTATCGGCTATATTAGTCTTTCCTAGTTGCTGAATGTTCCCCATTCTTGACTTTGAGATTGCCTAGCCCTTTTATCTAATGAACCTTCCATTTGTAATAGTTCAGACGCAGACATTTTTAAGTCTGTTCTTCACACATGCAATGGAAAATTATAGCCAAATGGATCATTAAGAAGCCCATAAAATAGAACGGTTCCAGAGGCTGACAACTGCAGTAATTGACACCCACTTTGTCATTATCTTTGTCATTATTTCTGCTGCTCTCATTAAGAAAATGTATGACTGCGATGATGTGTAAAAGGGTGGTTAAAAGTGTGGTATAGGTCTAGGCCATTGTCAGTTTCAAATAAGGTGCAGGTCTATTGACTGCCTGGCACCCTTGTTACAATTTGGTAATTCCATGCCGGCAATGCACAGTTGTCAGGAGGAGGAAACTTTCCAGATGGTGGGGGACACAGCAGTAGATTTTACCAACTTTATTTGATGATACAGAAATTTGCAGTTTGTTTGAGGCTGCCTCAACAGACACGAAAGATTGTCTGGGCACATTAAGAAAATGAACTTAGCAATTATAGAATTAGCTTCCATTTATGTTAACAAAAGCCTGAATTTTACCCCAAATTAATATTAGTCTTAAACAACTAATTTATAGTGTTGGAAGTCAACCTTATTAGAGATGTCTATTAGACAAGTCTGTGAGACCAAGTGTTTTGTGGACATTAGCCTGCATTTCCCCTTTTCAGGGCCTTTTTGTCGGACTTTTGGCTCATTTTGAACAGTGCTGTAAACTAGAAATCTGTTATTTTAAAGTCACAGTGGGACGAATACTGCAACGGCCTATAACATCTATGAGATATTGGAATTTGACCCTTAGATACTTATGTGGACATCAGGACATATCTAGATGTGAGTATAACAAACCTAAAATTGGTGTGGAATTTCATTGACCATATAATAGGTGACAAGACACACTGAGGTATGGGGAAAAAGGACAGAAAAGTGCAAACAAGGACAATATGAAGGCAAAGTCACCGTAAAAAACAAGTGGGGAAAACCATGAGAGGTTAAAGTGCAAAAGTAATGCTATTACTACAAAATAAAAGAACTCCAAAAATAAACAGCAAAAGATGATGGCAGAAAAAGGGGTGTGTTCTGAGGAAGAACAGGCATTACAAAAATGAAACTAGTACAATATATAATGGTTAAATATGATTTGTCTTATTTACTTTAATGAGTCTGGTCAAAGTGTATTAGTTGAGGCCCTGACAAATTACACAATGTTTCCTGGCCCTGAAAAATGTTTTAAATCTCACAGACAGGCTCTATGTGTTTGAGAGTTGAGAACCAATGAGACCCTATCTGGAAGTACAACACATTGAATGCAGCTACAAGAAATAAAGAATTCAGGCACATTGGACCTAACAAACAGAAGAGAGGCTTGTCTGTCTGGTGTCTCATGTTTCATGTACTGGAAATAGGAAAAAAAAATAAGAAGGCAGAATTTGCGAGTATGCCATACTTGTAAAGTCTTTTCATGGAAAGTCCTAGAAAGTTGTCACAGGACTGTGCAATCTGACATCCTCAGGTGATGAGATCAGTAACTGCAGCTGTTAAATTTGACATCCTTTCCAGCTAGAAGTCATATAATGTGTCATCGGTTTTAGTTAGCGCATCGTTGTTCAGTGTGCATGGTCACTGAAACTAATCAGCAGTTGTGAAAACATGTTTAATGTGGTGATGGTGTTTCAGTGCATGTAGGAAGTCTCAGTCACAATAGGCTATGTGCTAGGTTTGGCACACACAATATGATAACATAACCTCTGCTGCTTCCTGCAGCAGCAATGATTTGGAAGATGTCATAAAATATGACTTGAAACACAGAATGACTTCATGAATATGGTGGCAAAAACAATGAATAACCTGAAAGAATTATCCAAAAATAACCAAAAAAATTCCCCTCCTAAAACTGCCATGCATATAATGCTTTACCTTATGATATACACCTTTTGGCACCAATGTTGGTCTCAGCCCTTAGCTGAGTAACTCATCTTTTACAATGCACACATTGTATCAGTCTCCATTTGATCTATAGTTTCTTTCCGAGTACCGGACTGCTGGTGGCTTGATGTCTTTTGTGTAATGGCGCATTCTCAAAACACCAGTGACACTGCCTTGTCTTAAAGCATGTCCTACTTCTGATTTGTTCATGTTGGCTTGGGAAGTAAACCTTCATTACATTTTATAGTCGATAGCTGACTCTCTTAAAAGATTATTAATCGTTCCACAATCAGAAAGAGACATCCTACTTAATAACATGAAAAACAATGCAAGAATAATTTTCTCTTTAAAGGGTTTTATTTAATAGGTTTGAAGATTTTATTTTATGGTATATTATGTTAGGTTTTATGTTTGCATTTTGCATGGAAAGTTTTTGTTTCATTAAAGTAAAAAGCATTGCAATCTGTCTCCTTACATTACCAGAACATGTTTCATGCATTTTGTTTAGGAATAGGAGCAGATTGATGAGCTTGGGATCCAGCCACATGCACAGTCAATTAACTACCAGGCTGTCATCTGGGAACATCCAACAGCACTGGATATGTTCAGTATATGCTCAGGTAGCCTCTTGTTATTAAATCCACCATTGCTTACTGAGCATTATCTTGAACAAAAAATGGCTTCCTTCTAGGCAAGGTTGCAGTGGCATATTATTTCAATGTTGGTTATTAGATATTTTATAAGTCTGGTGTGAGTGCAGATTTATTGGGTTTTTAATTCTTGTATCATCACAGTAAAATGTTTTTCTATGCAGTTTGTGAAAGTGCATCTAGATAGAAGTGATTGTTCATTTTAAACTCTAAATATGCAGATGCAGGTTAGGTGAATTGGTGTTATTAAATTGGTGTGTGTGTTTTCCCCCTGCGATAGACTGGTGCTCTGTCCAGGTGTAGTTTCTCCTTTGTGCCCTGTGCTTGCTAGTGAAAGCAGATGGATGGATGGACAAAAGTTAATTGAACAATAATTAATCATTAACATCCCTACTGTTGACATATTTGGTACCCACTACCATACTTTGCTCAAAGTCTAGCAAATCTCTTGATTATTTCCTTTCACAACCCTGCACACAGTCATGCTCTGTTAGTCACTGCCTACCCACTTTAAACAGCATGGACTGCACATGAGATGCTGTTACTAATTAAGTGATAATGTAGAAAGAGGAGGTTTACATAATAAAGTGGCTAGTCAGTATAATCTAGGTGTGATATGTACAAATGGTTATCATCAGTTTGTTTAAATACACATTGAAAACGCTACCAGAGGTTGTCGGCCAGCACTCACAGAGTGCAGATCCTAATATGGCTTCACTAAAATTCACTAAAATGAAAATTCAATTCAGTTTTTCAGTTTATTTGCATATAAGTATATATAATACACTTCCATTAATATACCCAGAATTCTGCAAATATTTATAAATATAGTATAGTTGGAAAATGCAACATAATATGTAACAAAAACACAATATATTATATAGATAGATATTTAAAAATGTATACATACATATTTTTAGAGTATTTCTTTAATAGCTTTTTTAAAACTCCTAAATATTAATAGTTTAAAGAAAAATATAAATAAATGAAACTAAGACTGGTGTGATAATTAACATTCTAACAAGTGCATTCTGTATTTTGTTTCATGATTTTTTAGGTTCAGGATTACTTATTTGACTACTTTTGATTTTAACTCATTTTGACAATTTTCCTTTTTTTTTTTTTTAATTTCGTGTCCTTATTGTTTATGTGATGCTCCAAGTAGCATCTCATGACCATTTTGCTCATGTGTATGATGTCACAGAAAGGGAAACTCTAATATGGTGGTGTTCACTGCATTCGCTGTCCCTCAGTGGATACAGTGTCAGTTTTTATCAAATTCTTAGAGGTAGTTAGCTTCAAATCCAAGTAGGCCCTAGCACTAGCTTTTTTGGCTCAATTTGTGACTTTTGACTTTAATTTCAGTTATAGTGTTTTGGTTTTGGTAACGCAATCTTTTTCTGTAACAGTAATAACCCCTCAACTATATTTCTTGCCTCGTGTTTTCATCACCCACTCCTTTTTGCTTACAATAATCTCAGGAGACCTGAGGACAATGAGACAATCAAAAAAACAACATTACAACTTGCAATTCAGGCCCTCATTAAGTCTTCCTTCAAATTATCTTGACAAGTTAATGAATCTGAAAATATTGTCAAAGTAGGAAACACTCAAATCTTCAGTACTCAAAGAAAGTTGGTTCATGCTCTTCGTACAAAATACAGCACCCTAGGTCACTATGGCAAGAGTGTTACCACCTTTTTCATGTCCTAAAGTTGTGTATGACTTTGTTTTATGCTCAGATTGTGTGATTTGTGTTTACAATGAAAATGACACAAGCTCAGGGGCGGATTTTCCTATAGGCTAACTAGGCTTCAGCCTAGGGCCTCAAGATCAAGAGGGGCCTACATTCAAATTGTTAGCAAAATTAAAATTACACTACAGTAATCCTTCGCTATATCGCGCTTCGACTTTCACGGCTTCACTCTATCGCGGATTTTATATGAAAGCATAACTAAATATATAACGCGGATATTTCGCTGCTTCGCGGGTTCTGCGGACAATGTGTCTTTTTTCCTTCCTGTACATGTTTCCTCAGTTGGTTTGCCCAGTTGATTTCATACAAGGGACACTATTGGCGGATGATTGAGAAGCTAACAAATCAGAGCATGCAGTTAAGTTCTCCTGACTGAGAAGCTAACCAATCAGAGCACGCAGTTAAGTTTCTGCGTGCTGAATGCAGTGTTAACCAGGAAGTCTCGTCTCGCTCATTCAGCATCAACGTGTTTCTCTGTGTAAAGAGTTGTGCTCTTTTGTGTTTATCTTTGTGCATATTCAAGCCCTTCATTATGGCTCTAAAACGATCTGCTACTGCTTCAGGGGCCGTGCCCAAGCGCAAACGGAAGATGTTAACGATTGCCGAAAAGGTAAACGTTTTGGATTTGTTGAAGGCTATGATTCTTTTTATTTAAAAAGTAGGAAAGGAATATAAGATCTACGGCCGCAGTGTCCTTTTAACCAGGGTGCAAAACGAGTTGTAAGTGGATGTAATAAAGCAGTAGTATGGATGGAATCTGCTTTAGGGATTTGCATTGAAGATTGCCAGAAGAAGAACAACGGCAGTGCTACACAATCGCCTGAAGTGGCTCCTTTGGAAGAGCTGTAACACTCTCCTTTGTTGTGCAGTAAAATTAAACTCATTGTTATCGGACAAGTCACCGTGTCATTGTTGGTGAGTAACCATAATTAATTTTCTACTTACAGTGCTTAGTACATGTATGTACGTTTAGTGTCACTGTACAAACATTTACTGTATACTATTTTTCTTGCGTTGTACGTATTTATTGCTGGTGGCCTGTCTATCGTAATGGCTGTAACATATGTGATATCGGAGTCGCTCAATTATTTTTAAAATAATATTTAGGTTTTACTGTATATAAACAGTGTGTTTATATACATAATTTCAATGAATCTTACCTAATATCTAAGAGAATACAAAGGGATTCTGCTGTATAACTCTGCGGGGAATATTTATAAACAGTATGGGAGAGTTTATAAGGGCTTAAAATATATAAAAATAACCATACAAACATATGGTTTCTACTTCGCGGATTTTCACCGCAACCCCTGTGATTGAGGAGGGATTACTGTATTCTGAAAACAGTGAACACTAAAACACTGAACCGAAAATAAGGAGAAATTCTACACATATGACTAATAAACAAACATAAAAATGTATTGGTTAAGATCAACGCGTTCAGCTCATTGGGTCTGTTCGTTTGTATATACTAGATTGCACCAAAGTATAGTTCATACGTTCACTGATTACTATGGCAAATATTGACGTGCCTTATGCTACTAAGCTCTGGTTTGTTCTTGCATAAATAAAGTGCAGATTGGTGTAGATTGGAACAGACAAACGAACAGACCTATTGATATCCCGACGTTCGGTTATATTCGTGTTACTTCGATAATATGAAACACGTGTTAATGTTATTAGAAAAGATTCTTATTTTAGGATTGCGTACACGATCATTTAATTCTCGCCTTTTGAGTTCAGTAGGTTCAATACTTTAGTGAAGTGTTTATAGACTATTGAAAAATTTTTTGTGACAATATCTTCATTTCGCGGAATTCTAGGTAAGTTCTTAACATATGTTTTAATTTGTATATTTAAAAATGTATATTGCGTGCTTTATTTTATATTTTCATGGTTATTTTATTAACATATTGATATATATCACAGTAATGATGTATTTTATTATCTCTCATGTAATTTACAAACTTAAAAATGGTAGGTGAAAGGGCCTCATAAGTGAAATAGCCTAGGACCTCTTTTCATCTAAATCCGGCCCTGCACAAGCTATATAAAATACGTTTAGCTGTACTTCTTTTTATGCCCCACTTTGTGTCCCAGTAAATACAAATTATCATCAATATACCAATAATCCAGTTGTTCATAAATCACTCAGAATATGGAACCAATGTAGGAAGCACTTCTGTTACACCTTTACATGATAATCACCTTTTCATACCCTGTCAAACCTACACAGTATTTAATTTTTGCAAAATGTCTGGGATTGTATATAGATGATATATAATAATTTCGCTTAATCTATACTAATAAAAGGCAAAGCCCTCACTGACTGACTGACTGACTCACTGACTGACTCACTCACTCACTGACTCATCACTAATTCTCCAACTTCCCATGTAGGTAGAAAGCTGAAATTTGGCAGGCTTACTCCTTACAGCTTACTTACAAAAGTTAAGCAGGTTTCATTTCGAAATTGTACACGTAAAGGTCATAACGGTCGATAACGGTCAACAACGTCCGCCATATTGAACTTTCTTATTCATGGCCCCATCTTCACGAAATTTGGTAGGTGGCTACCCTGCGCTAACCGAAACCAATGTGCGTACTTATTTTGGTGGTATGATGCCACTGTCGGCCGCCATATTGAACTTTTCAACAGTCTTTGTTACTTATGGGCCCATCTTCAAGAAATTTGGTACACGGGTTCCCAACGCTAACTGAATCCTACTTATGTACATATATACGTCTATAGTCTGCAGCTCGGTCACTGTGTGAGGTAGCGTTGGGTCCCCCATCCCAACACCTCCCACGTTGTTGGCTGCCTGCCTATATAAGACCGTCCGTCGCTCCGGTCTCTACATTCCCTTCCTTGCTTCGCCACGGGATTCACGTCTCCCTACTGATAACTACAGCCTTTTTGTTTAATCCATGGCTTCTCCGCTGTTTTATTGTTTGTTTATTACAATTATAGTTATTGTATAGGTATTTTAGACTTACTTTACATTGCTCAGGTACCCATTTCCTTTATCATTCCAACCCTACCCCCATTACCATGTCTATCGAGGTGATCACTATCGATCAAAGAACTGTCACTTACCGAGTGGTTTCCATGCCCGGAGATGGCACCTACCTTTTCCATTCTCTTTGTTACATATTGCACGGCCATATCAGGCTCACTCTTGATATCCGGAGGAACATTGTGTCGTATGTATTGAATGACTGGGACAGGTTCAAGGTGTGGACTGATGACGGTACAGGAGATAATTATACTACACAGGAGCACTATAAGAATGAAATGCTTAAGCCCTTCACCTATGGTTCTGCATGTGAGTTGATGGCTGCTGCTGAATTGTTCGGTTCTCGCTTTCAAGTGTACCGAAATGGCCAAATATTTTACACCTTTCGACAACCGCCAATGCCTCTTAAACATCTTAGAATCACAGGTGGCGATTTCAGTAGTGGACACTTTGATGTTTATGAATGTTTAAACTCTCAAAAGCTGGATGTGATTTTATTAATGAAACCGGTTGTGTGCTCACAATGCTTGACAGATGCCGAATGTCACTTCAACACAACAAATCCTGCAAATACTGTCGTAATTGAAACAAACCATGAAACTCAAACCGATTATGACAGCAGCAATCCAATCTGTGAGATTTGAGACAAGATTACTGTTCACATGGCCAACTGTAAGTTGCATGCTCAAGAGTAAGCTCAGTGCACAGCTTGGTCAAATTACAACTCGGAGGGCCGAACTGACAATGTGATATACAAAGAGATCCTTAACAAATAATTATTGGCATATTTTCCCTCAGTTTAAAAAGGTTTAATTTTCTTCTTAATAAAAATTTTAAGGCAGTACTTCGCCGCTGCGAAGCGTGGGTATTTTGCTAGTATCCTAATAAAAGAGTGGAAGGCAGTCATGCATAGAATACACTCCAGCTCCATATTTGCAAAGCATTCAATCATCCAACTTAAAATGTTTCATCAATCTCATTTATCTTGTTTAAAATTGCCCAAAACATATCCGGAGCAAGATCCCACCTGTGAACGCTACAATTTAGCTCCAGCTTCACTGGGCCACATATTTTGGAAGTGCACCAAATTAACAGAATTTTGGACAAAAAATCTTTGAATGCCAATCAGACAGCCTTACACATTAACAGCTGTGTTTGGTGTACTCATAGATGGGCTTAAAGTGGAGAAGGACAAATTGATTGTAATTGCCTATACCACACTACTAGCATGTAAATTAATCTTGCTCAACTGGAAGAACCTCAACCTGCTGAGATTCTATACTATTTGAAACTGGAAAAAAAACAAATTCTTGCTTAAAGGATCTGTTCAAAACTTTTTAAAAATATTGCAAGATCTAATTAGTATAAATTCAGAATAAGCATTTATATCAAGGAAAAGGATTTTCTCCCTTCTTTGTTCTTTTTAATGATTTGCTCTAGCGTTGGCTCACCTCTCTTTCTCTCATTTGGGGGTTGAATTGATAAAGAACATAGTGTGACTTTCAGACAGGATTATACTTGTATAGTTCTATGGAATTCCATCAACCTACATCAAGTCATTTAGGAATGGTGTAGCATAGGGCTCTCATGAATGTATGGTGCAGATTTGGAAGAGACAATGGCTATTTACCTAGGCTGCTTCCAGGCTGTGTTGCAAATGCCTTTCCATGCCTATTTGACTATATGGTACCGGAACACCAAAGCTACATGGTATTAAAACATCTTCATTTTTGGGATAGATTCTGACTTACAGATATTCAACCACAAACCCATAGATAACAGCTTTGGACCACTGGCTCCTCAGCCAAAAATATATACCAAATGTTAGAACCTATACTGATCAGAATTACTATTGTGAAAACATATCTTCAGTGAGGTAAAATTAAATTGTCTCATGATAGTTTGCTGAGAAACTACTCAAATGCCACTTACCACTACCCACAGAGCCTTCCTTGTTGTCACGATAAACTATTTACCTGATGGCATGACTTTCAGCTTGCAAACAACTTACAAGGATATGAATGCAGCAATATTACATAAACTCATTGAAAGAATTACATCAATTGCCTATTAATCCCTAAACAGCAATAAGCCAAGCTATTATGTTACAGCCAGTGTTTGATTTTTAATAATTATATTTAATGTGTTTTGTTATTATATAATAATTTAATATTGTTTCATTTAAATATTATTTTGTAAATATGCATTGTGCATATTTCTTTACTTGCTATATTCCTTATTTTGTGGGTGGAATCTCAAGAGGCAAGGGCCACCATGGCATCAATTCTGAGGGACTGCCTGTGACGATGTGGGTTCTGGCTCCACACTCCCTTTGCTGTTTGGGAACCCTTGAACCCAACACCGTCGATAATGTAACCGAGTGAGCTAGTCAATGGAGGCAAATTACTGAGCAAGGGGAAGGTAGAAAGTGCAAAAGTGCTTTTATTAAAACAGACAACAAATCAAAACAGTGTTCCAATAAATAGTGCAGTTCTTCACAGTTCATTAAATAAATAATCCATAAAACGAACGTGGGTAAAACCAATAAATAGAAACACAACAATCCTTTAAAAACGAAGGTTAAAATCTTCTCCTGGAAGCAGTCTTTAAAACAACAAACAAATCCGGTGCTTTTCTGTATGCGTCTCACCTGCTTATCCCGTACGGGCTTAGCAGCAGGCAAGACGCTCTCTGCAGCTGCCCTCCTACTTCACACGCCGAGACTGGAGACCTCCCGATCCCTGGCTCGGTATGGCACTCATCCCAGTCCCCGAGACTTGATTACCCCAATAGCCAGGTCGCTCATATTGGGGACTCCACCACCAAGCCTCCCGACTTCCGCTGCCTTTCCACGGCCTTCTGCGGCTCGTCGCTTTCACCTTGTCACTCCCGCTACCAGATCGCTCAGCGGAGCGACATCTACACAAACACCTGGGAGTCGGCCTAACACCCAGCTTCCTCGCAGCTGCCCACGGCGCCGATCGCTGCCTCACCACACGCTCCGCGTGTCCGTCTCTCTCCTGCACCGCTTGCTTCCACGCTCCCTGTAACCTCCGTCCTCTCCTTTCCTTTCTCTCCGATCGATTCTCTCTCTTCCCAACGCTTTTCTTCCCTCTAAAACCGACTCGCCTTCTTTTTAAAATGACGAGGGCCACAGCAGCTGCAGCATTAGCCGCGGGACAATCATGAATGTGGGCAGTTCCTCACCTGTGCACTAGGTGAGAAACGCCCACACCCTACGGATCGCCCCGCGGCTCACTATGGCCCAACGTCCCCTCACTAAGCCGCGAGCACAATGATTATTTATTTAAAAATGGCCTTTTCTCAACGAGCTGTGGACCCATAACACCACACTGCCCTCCTTCTTTATATTTAGGTGAAACAGATAGATCCCTCAGGACCACCACTGAAGTTTATAAAATAAAAATCTTTTTATGAGTATTGTATAGCATTTTCTGGTTTGCAAAATTGTTCGCTACTGTTTATTAGATTACTGCTTATTAGATTTTACTATTGGTTTTCAGTTTTGGACTTGTTTACTTTGGATTGCATTTTTAAGCAATTTTTTGCCTTTATTTTACCTTTTTCTATTTTTGTTGTATTTTTGATTCTCTGTTGGCATTGACATTTAAGTCAGAGGTTTAATGGTTTCCTTATCTTTGAAGGGCCTATTTATAAATTTGGAATTTTTAAAGAATCCTTTTGAACTTTAAAAGCCTGAGCCCCTTTGAATATTGTGCAAGCCCTGAAACCTAACTGTTGAATTTGGGGTCAGGCTGCCTGGGGTGAAGCCTGATTTTTTTTTTCACCAGACCAGGTGGGTACTGGTGTGGTTTAGGATACTTTAAAGCCTGGACCCTTTGTTGCTGTGCTCACAACAAAAGCAGGCATAATTGTTTGAACAAGTTATAAATCTAATGGTAAATAATGAAGATTGCTTTGACTGTGTTTATGTTGTTTAAAGACTGTTCAGTGTAATTGCCATTTTCAGTCCACTTGATTACGTTATTCTTAAAAGTTATTAGTGTGTCAGCTTGTTGCAGGTAGTTAACAGTTAATTATAAATTAAAAATGTAATTTAATTCTAAAATTCCAGGTGATAATTTCACTGTGTTTTTCCACATCTTTAAACCCCAGTTGAGAGCTTAATCATCCATGATGCGCATCCTTTTTTAATTTACTTCCCTTAGTCATCAGGTCAAAGGGCTACAGCCACCATTTTGTTTTTGACCCCAGTAGCTAAAAGAGGATTTTCACTCTCAACTAGTCACTCCACTTAAAGGACTATGGCCCCACAAACATTTTGACTTTTTTACAAAAAAAATCCTAATCTAATGCTTCCTAATGAAGAGGAGTTTACATTGGTAACTTATCCAGGTAGTACCAAACTTTTGTTAGTGTCTCCTTTCTACGAGCTTTTGGAATCCTGGCAGTACTAAAAAAAAGTTTCTGGAGGAGATTCGCTGCTTCTTTAAGCTCTACAGCTCTAGAGGTCCTTTTTGTCCCTATTTACCACTTAGCTATTCCAGCATACCCACAAAGTACTAAAAAACTTTGCTATAATTCTTCCCACTCTTTTTTCTTGTCAAAACAGTTTTAAGTGCTTTTGTGCAATTTATTGAAAAGCACACCAAAGAGGAAGTCTTCCAAAGTACGCTGATATTTCCCACATGTTCCCTCCTGTGCTTAGCCTCGTGCTGAGATGATTCAGTCACTCTATCTATATGTCTATTTTGATCGATGAGAAGCAGGACTTCATGCATAAAGCTGCATTAGAAGGGAAGAATACATAATCTCTAGAGCTCTTAAAAGTCAGTCAAGGTCATGCAGGTAATAAATTGTGTCATGACTAGGCCGTCAAGTGCCTGACGTTTCACATCTTTGAGTTGCAAAATGCCTGAAGGTCACAACCACCACTTAACCAGCTCTCTGACATGAGTTCATTATCAAGAAACAAGCTAGCCATCAATCAGTCATCTACCCAATACATCTGGAAATTGATTTTGATTGCCTTATGACCGTACTTGAGACACCTTTAATGATAATAGTCTCTCTTATGGCCTTACCATTCCTTCTAAAGATGTTCTTGCACAGTTATAAGGTCAATGGTGACATGAACACACTGTCAGAGAAAGACTTCCTGGAACCAATGTGCCAAAAGTACAAACAGAGGACACCTTTTCTTTTTAAAACCATGAGAAACATCCCTGCACACAAAAATGACATTTGAAAGGATGGTAATGATATTTAATATAGTGCCATGACAGATATTTCAATCCCAAATATTGGTCATTATAGACAATAGCTCTCATGTTTTACCTTCAATCAACTTGCCTTCAGTGCCAGAGTAGAAGACAATTGTGTGAAGTATTGTTTAATCTGTACTGAAAATATGACTCTGGAAGATCAAGGACAAGCAGAGATCTGTTTAGAATAGGTGGAAGTCAGTATACAAACAACAGTGATAGAGAACACAATAATTACGCAAAAACTAAAGCAGCTTTTTAAAGAGTGAAAACTCTAAAATTTGCAGCGAAATGAACCACAATGAATATAACCCAAGTTAGTAAAACATATTACAAATGCAAAACAGGAGAAAACAAAAATGTAAATGTAAATTATTAGGGATTAGGAGTGAAATTCTAGATTCAAGAGTCTACTTTAAATGACAAGTCATACAGTCTTAAGTAAATTAGTGCAGATGCCATCTTCAGGAAACAGAAAATGTCTTTAGTTAAGTAGGTTTTTGGTAGAGAATGAGAACAGGCAGAGATACTGGCAACCAAATAAAGGTAGGTAGATTCTGAAGAAGTTAAGTCATTATGAGGTGAATGGTCAGTGCATTTATTGTGCATCTGGGCCAGTAATAAAATGAAAGAAAAGAGCTGTGTTGTAAGTGTCTGGGAATCAAATGATAAGAGGTAGTAGCTGGAATTCTGGACATTAGGTGCAGTTTTGCAAGCCCAGACTGATGGCTGTTTTCATCCAGATTTAATGCACATTCATGTGTAATACAGCAGGAGTCAAAGAAATGAATACACTATAACTTACATTTGATTAAAGTCCTCGAGGCTGTGTCAAGAGAGGTTTCATGAGAGTGTATTCATATTTACAGTAGGTGGTGAGCTGGAAACTCCTTTACAATTGTGGTTGAGAAACAGGTTCAATGAAGGTTGAAGCTGGCAGAGTGTAACAACATAAGGTGACTCTAGGAATACAGGATGCTAATAGCAAAGTTATACATCCTGTTCAGGTGATAGTTTAAAGTCAAAGGGCAATATCTTCTTAGTGGAAGAAATATTCCTCGTGGTTACTAGGGATCCTATCAAATTTCTTGTCATGTTTTGTGGTTTTGAATTTTTCACTTTAATTTCACTTATTTTTAGTGCTATAACAGTGATGTCATTAAGCTGAAATATTTGTGCTTGTTGTTTTTGTGGCCACAACAATGGCCATTACCAACCTTGTGATTGCTGGAAAGTTTACATGTGATGTTATCACATGGTTGCTTAAAAACATCACATCTTTCTCTGTACATCAACACCAATAATAAGCAATAATAACTATTAAATTACCTTAAGAGTTTGTACAAAGAGACAAACCTCCTCAAACTAAAGAAAGTTGACAGATTTGAAACAAAAATATTAAAGATTATGCCTTCATATTTCAACAATGAGAAATATCTAACCACTTTCTACCAAATCCAAATTGCTCAGTCAGTTCTAGGATCCCAAATGCTTTTATTTGTCCCATAAAGCATGGAAGAAATTACTTGGTTAAATTTTATGGCAAATTAGTAATAATAAAAATGGTTTATAATGGCCTGTAAAATAATTAATATATGAAATATATAAAAATGTAAATTGTAACAGCATAGGTATTGTGAAAGAAACATCTAAAAGGTAGATATAAAGTTAGGGGTCCTGAAGCAGGCCCCGTTTATTGTCCGGATTTGAAAAGGATAAAAGTAGTATGGTGGACTTCTGTAGCAATTCACCAGTCATCGTAAGCTATTGCAAAAATGGAGGAATTTTTCACAGACTTCGGTAGAAGAGATAATTGGGCGACTCCTCCTCCTTGTCTTGAGCTGCGAGGCTCTGTGAAGTAAATTGATCTGGATGGTGTTGCCTCCATGAGAGACATGAAATCGTTTGGTTTTTGCACAATTTCTGTAAGGCAAAGCATGTTGAGTTTGGACTCTGTAATTAATTATCATAGCACCATTGCTTTGCCATTACCTTTAATGCCTGGGTCTTCATCTGATACTTTGCCACTCATACGGTTTTTAATCGTTAACCAATCACATTGTTAGTTACAGTATTGCTAGCACAATATCATAGGCCCTGCTTCAAAACATTGACAACCAATGATATCATTAAGAGAGGATTTGGTATAGTAGGTCAATTTCTGATTAGTTTATGTAAATGCATACTCAATAATACAAGATGACATTGTACATGCATAATTAACATTGATATCATTGCAAATCATATCAAATCACCCACCCATGGACACCTGTGAACATTTCTCAAGACAGAGATCCACCTATCTGCCTTTTGGCTCGAACAACAGAGTTTGAGTTCCATGAAGTCATTTAATTTTTTGTTAAACAGACAAATTAGTAACTAAAAACTACTCTATGACACTTTAATAATACCAGACGTACACTGTTTACATCCTATTTCTGATATACTGTACACTGTGAATGGAACCCGGGCACAGACAGGCAGATATGTTGTTTTTCCACCACCACACGTTTATTTACAATATTTACACAGTTTACAGTGCACACAAACCCCCAAAAGTCCTGGCCACACAACTCCTTATTCTCTTCAGGCCGCCTCCTTGCCTCCTCCAGCAAGCTCAGTCCTTCCTACTCTCCCAACTCCAGCGCTGAATGAAGGTAGGCGGCCCCTTTTATCCTCACTCGGATGTGCTCCAGGTGGGTTACGGCAATCTTCCATGGACACACCCCCATGTGGCGGAAGTGCTGGCTGCAACCCTAGAAGCACTCTGGATGTCCCTGCTCTTCTTTCCCCCAGAACTTCCTGGTGTGGCGGAAGTGCTGAGGTCCAGGGCTCCAAAGGCATGGGGGCGCCCCCTGACCCCTACAGGGTGGAGCTTCAAAGCTCTATACCCGTGGTCCCCAAAGGAACCAGGGCGGTCGCCCCCAGATGGTCTGGGCAAGGCGCAAACCCTCCTCTGGTCCTCCTGGGTGTCCCAGCCGGGTCGCCACCCCAGCCACCTCTGACAACACCAAGAATGTAAAATTGTCAGGATTGGTATTTGAATTGTGTCTTTATTATTATGCAAAGAAACTGCAAGAAAAGTATACCCTACTATGTATAATACAAATATTGTTACTCTGTCCATTAATGACAAATATGTTCTCAGATTTTTCAGATAAGGAAGACTGATGTTTTGATATAGGATAGTTCTACTCACTAATCATGAGAAAGTATTACATTTTGCTTAGCACATGCAATTAAGACTTTCACTGTACATGTGACAATAACTCCTGGTGACAGGTGAACTGCCTAAATTGTGTGACCAGAATGTAAAGATGAAGTTTTAGGAAAAGTCATGAAAACATTGTAGAGTCAAAATAAAAATTGTTTATTCAAACAGTTTACACCTGTGACCTCAAAATGAATATTTGAGGCGGAAGTATTGAACATCCCATTTTAATTCTGAATATGGTTGCACATATGTATTTTAATACAACTTTTGTGTTTTTCTCCCCATCCATGGCAGTGACCTAGAACCAACTAGCCATTTTGACTTCCTCTCGACACTTTTTCATACTTACATGATATCCATCCAGTTTCTGAACCTACTAGTGTAAACCTGGCAAGAATTTATTGCTGCCATAATCTCTACAGTATTACAATACCTGTGGTTGAGTTTCACCCAGCAACATCAGACAACACAACTCAAAATGCAATGCAATGCAGTAAAACATTAGGTACTGGTAGTTCCACTGATTCTATAGAAGGAATAAAATTACAAATTAATTTAAAACATATGCTGAAAAAACAAATAAAAACTTATGTTTTCTTTCAGTTCCATGCCAGTCATTTCCTTGCATAAACCTTAAGTGTACTACATCAATACAACTTGCCTTTAGTTTGTTACAGTGTGATCCTGCAGCATTTCCTTATGCACAATGAAGTTCTGTTTCACGTCCTATTTGCTGTGATCTGTTTCTTATGTACTTTCAGGCATATTTGTTATGAATTTAAAATAATGTGAGCTTTGATTGTAATCATACATGGGCCTCCCATGAAAATCCAGTGTCCCGTGTTACATTTGTCATGATGCTAACCTAGCTTTGTGATTGTATTAATTATGTATTATAATTTTCACTGCCAACAATAAGTGGAACATGGAAAAAAGAGTTCTGTTTGCAGTGTATTTTAATTTTACTAATTAATTAACTTAATAATATGAATCCATACGTCCATCTTCCAAACAAGCTTATCCAGAGCAGAGTCGTGTTGCAGTTCAAATTCAGATATTTTTCTGCATTGTTTCATCCCATAAGATTTTTCAGTAACATAGTATTGAATAATATTTACCTACCTCTAAATTACATGTCAATCCTGTTACATGACATGCCCAGTCGTTTATGTCTTTTTCAAAATGCCCATTTCAAGGCATACCTTGCACTTATTCTCATAAAACACCCTTACATCCTTGCTTACCTTGGTTATGGTTGGAGTTGTGTGAAGGTTATCTGAAGACTGTCATATTAGATGACTTTTCCAGCGATTTTTAATTGTAGCCTTCATTTACATAATCTTAGCAATCTTGGCAGTAGATGGTGGTGCGACACTATAAACGACAGTAATGTAATGTGACATATCCCCACGACTTACTCTGAAAAGTCGCATCGACAAAATCAAACAGGTTGAATTTGTCTTTAGTTGTAGGGGCAAGCTCTTTGTGCTTGACAGCTGACAACCTCTTGGGAATAAATAAAGTATAATCAAATCTAATCTAACCAAATGAATGCCTATCTGGAAGTACAATACATATAATGAAGCAATGCAGAATAAAGAACAAGTGTCTTTTGGACCTCAAAAATATAAGAGATGCTTCTGTGTATGATGTTTTGTTTTTTACATACCACAAAGGTCAAGTCAGGTTGGATCCTGTTTGGCAACCCTCCAGACATACAGACATACACGTGGTCCAGTCCAAAGTAACCCCAAGGCTCAGGTCCTTAGCAATGAGGATCCTGCAAGCTTAATCACCTGTGGGGAATCATGCCACATAGCCATAGTGCCATAATTGATGCTTCCTCACAATGCAGGTAATGTGCCTCATTTGGGACTCCATGACCAGCTGCTTATTCAACACAAAGTCAAACCAATGGTACCCAACGATTCTCCAAAGAGATACAGTATCGAAGGAGTCCAGTCTTCATTTCAAGTCACTGGATAGCGTCCATGTCTCGCAACCATATAGCAAGAAAGGAACCACCAGGACTCTAAAGACTTGGACTGTCATCCTTTTACAGAAATATCAGGAGCTCCACACACCCCTTTCCAGTGACCTCATGACCCCCCCATACTTTCTCAATCTGTCTACTAACTTCATAAGAAGAGTCACCAGAGACATGAATTTTGCTGCCAAGGTAAGTAAACCTCTCAACAAGGTGGCTGTACCCAAGAGGTCACTGAAGTCCTGGATAAAAACCAACAAATACCACAAAAGAATGGAAAAAGGAACAAAATAGGCACAAACTGCATCTGATATTGCTGTACCTGGTAGCCCTTTGTACAGTGCTAGCTCCATCAGAAAGCATGCTATTGTGAGTCAGAAAAAGGGGAAAGTAAGACCATACTGGACAGTTGCAGTGCATTTGTTATATTTGACATGTCCTGAGATTTTCAGTTGTGTAATTTCACATGGTCTGGCAATGAGATCAGCAACTGCATTTGGCAAGTCTGACATATCCCACGACTAGAAGCCCCAAAATGTGACATTGTCTTTACTCTTGAGTAATGACAACTTTTGACATAAACATGCAATCAGATTGGGTATTCAGCAGAGCTCTTGAGTCACAGGGTAGTGGAGGTATGCAGCAAAAGCCTTCTCTTCTCAGTGCAGAGCTTGAAGAAGAAATCTTGACAAGAATAACAGCAATGAAAGAGTAAAGTCCAGACTATTTGAAAGTCCATGGCAGGTGACACACCAATACACACACCCATAATTCTTCACATCGGGTCTTTTTATAGTCACCAGTCAATCTATGTGCATGTCTTTAGACCAGGGGTCCCCAACTCCAGTCCTGGAAGACCCCAGTGGCTGCAGGTTTTCATCCTAACCCTTTTCTTAATTAGTGACCTGTTTTTGCTGCTAATTAACTTCTTTTGAATTAATTTTATTTGACTTGCTCTTGAAGAGGGTGGGATGGTGGCGCAGTGGTAGCGCTGCAGCCTCTCAGTAAGGAGACCTGGGTTCGCTTACTGGGTCCTCCCTGCTTGGAGTTTCCTCCTGCAGTCCAAAGACTTGCAGGTTAGATTCATTGGCGGTCCTAAACTGTCCCTAGTGTGTGCTTGGTGTGTGTGTGTGTGTGTGCCCTGCGGTGGGCTGACATCCAGCCCAGGGTTTGTTCCTGCCTTGTGCCCTGTGCTGGCTGGGATTGGCTCTAGCAGACCCCCATGCCTAATGTTAGGATATAGTGGGTTGGACAATGACTGACTGACTGACTGACTGGTTGATAGAAAACTCTGAAGTGTCATGTAATTTTAATTGACTTTCTCTTGAAGACTCAGACCCCTTAATTCTTTCTTTTTCCTTAGTTAGCAGCCAAACAATAACAATATATAAAATGATCCAAAATATGACCAGCAACATGTGTCCATAATACAATATCTGAAAATAATGAAAGGTGGAGGTCTTGGAATGCTGATCTGCTCAAGTCCCCAAAACATTGTAACAGTGCACTTAGAAAAGAGAAAAACAACAATTTTGGAAATGTAGGCTACTGCACAATGAGAGCAGCAAAAAAACCCATGGAATTAAAGAACGAGTTTAATTAAAGACTCCGAGCCTTATTAAGCCACTGGCTGGAGTGAAATTGGTTGAAGTTTGAGGCCCTGACTTAGTTAATTTTCTGTTTGCTCACTTATTTCACATTTCATTTCTGTTTGGGTGCTATTTAAGGAAATAAATGAAGAAATTCAGAGGAACGATGAAGACATTCAGTGTAACAAATCAATTAAAATTAATTCAAAAGAAGTTAATTAGCAGCAAAAGCACTGCACTAATTAAGAAAAGGGTTAGAATGAATACCTGCAGCCACTGAAGCCCTCCAGGACCGGAGTTGGGACCCCTGCTTTAGACTATGGAATGAAACAAATAAGAACAGAAAGAGGATTGTTTGAGCACAGTTCAGGCAGCAACACTACTTTCTGCACCACACATTCCACAAAATATCCCTGTCACTACTAGTTTAAAAACATAAATATAATTTAAAAGATTTTAAAGAAACTTTTGTGAGATGATTCTGCTATTTTACAGTTAGACATTCAGTCACCCTATTAGACCTCAAGGATAGAGATATTTATAATTTTTCATGTAAAAAAAAATTACCCGATGGAAGCAATGCCTCTTTATTGGGATCTCCTTTTGTGTTGGCATCTTTCCCTTTTTTTTCCTCAGGAAGCAAACTATGTCATTGTTGACATTTACTGAAATAGATTTAACAAGAAAGCCTCGTCTTCAAATGCAGCTGAATTCACTTTTCCAGTGGGAACAATTCATCTCGAACTTTCATTTGGCCACTTATAAATTTCAAAAATGAAAAACATACGCTCTGCAGTTTATGGACAAACGTGTGCCCACCCAACAGGAGTAAGTACATGCTCACGTGTACCAAATAGTAGGGCGTCTGACGTGCGCACGCGCACCAAATTCAGCGTGGTGGGGGGAACCCGCGAGTATCACAGAGACATAAACGCGCGCCTAAATATTCGAATGGAAACATCTGCGCACGCGCACAAGTTACCGCCAGGGCAAAGGCTTACAGACCGTCAACGGTGGGAAAATGCGGCTGTACAAGAAAAGGTGAGGTCAAAACGCGAGCGAGTGTCAGGTACTAATTCCTTTAGGGCAACCGCGAATTCTCTGTTAGCAGAGTGCATGATCCTCGGCAGGCGATTTACAAACTACTTGTCAGCGGGTCCCTTTTAAAACTCTTGGGGCATCTCAAGTTTCCCTGAGAGCGTCGATCATTTCACTCCAGGAACAATATCTTCATTATCAAATTGAGCTCATGAATGCTTTCCCGTCGTCTCCATCTCCCTGAATTAGCTCTTTAGTTAAAAGAGTAAATGCGGGCTCAAGTTGTATTATTCAGGAGATTGTGTTCTGCCAGCTTCATAATGGCCAGGGTGGTGTTCCCTTACAGCACTTTCTAGTTAAGTTAAATGCTGCAGGAAACTTGTAAAAGCAAGGTGCCTTTGACGATTGTGGGTTGGGGGTTTGACTTGGATGATCTTCTTTTAGGTCAATTGTATCTTACTTAAAAGGGACATCAGAACAGAAATACAAGTAATACTGATGCCGCATTTTTTTTCTCTTCACTGATTCACTGATTAAAATTAAATGTAGACAAAATCTTTCCATATGTGTATGGAAAATGTGAGATCTAGATACGTAATGGACTGTGTTGGATTTCACATTCAAGACAATAGTATCTTGCTGTTTTAGCTTGAGAGTTAAACTTAATGTAGAATCAAAACATGATTGGAGCACAAGGGTTATAAATGACAAAATGAGAAACTAAATGACAAGGTAAACTAAATGGGAAGATAACGCTAAATGAAAAGTCAGTCCAATGTTTAAAGCTAACAGGTTTTTAAAATCATAAGTTTAACCATCTCTTTTACAACTTCATCCATCCATTATCCAACCCGCTATAACCTAACTACAGGGTCACGGGAGCCAATCCCAGGGTTCAAGGCAGGAAACAAACCCCGGGCAGGGCACACACACCAAGCACACACTAGGGACAATTTAGAATCATCAATGCACCTAACCTGCATGTCTTTGGACTGTGGGAGGAAACCCACGCAGACATGGGGAGAAGATGCAAACTCC
Source organism: Polypterus senegalus (assembly GCF_016835505.1). Lineage (NCBI taxonomy): Eukaryota > Metazoa > Chordata > Cladistia > Polypteriformes > Polypteridae > Polypterus > Polypterus senegalus. The sequence continues at coordinate 146,083,975 of NC_053165.1, read as the reverse complement.
ACGCAGGGAGAACCCGTGAAACGAACCTGGGTCTACTAACTGCGAGGCAGCAGCACTACCACTGCGCCACCGTGCCACCGTACAACGTCCTTTCATTCATTTATATCATGGCATAGGAAACCAGCCACTTCTAAGTGCCAGTCAAAAGCGCAGCAATAGTCACTTCAGCCAGGCCGGTTTAAAGATGGCAGTTAGCCTAAAATCCATTTCTTCCCATATGAGAAAAAAACAGAATATATAGGAGAAAATTCACATAGGCACAGGGAGTACAGGCAGTCTCCCACAGGGATTGTGACTAAAATGAGATTCCAGCCTTAATCTCCTGAACCAGCACTAACCAATGTTCCACTGTCCCACTTTAAAAAAATCTCAGATTTTAAATCATATTTATTCTAATTAAAGCAATGCAAGCTTCTAGTGGCTAACAAGTAAAAAACTGTCATGGGTTCAATCCTTACCACGGACTGTTTTTGTGACCTTGAACGAGTTACTGATTTGCTGCCACTCTAGAATTGGTGAACAAGGAAATAGCTGTACTACGCTTGAAAGGTACCTTAAAATTGTGCTCAACATAAAAAGAACTGTACACAGCCACAAGGCTTCCAGTTAATTCCACATAATTTCAAAAGTGTGGAAGTACAGTAAGCATACCATTGTTATTTGTAAGTTGCTTTGATGGAAAGTGTATCGTCAACTGAAAAATTATATTTGTTAATGTGTGATTACATTTTAATGGTTAATCAGTCAATGTTTATATTTCTGTACCATATTATCTTTTTTTACATTTTTTATTTATACTGATGCTGATTCACTGTGAGCCCTGGGTTCAAATCCTGTACCTGAGGGCTGCTTGTGTGAACTTTGAATGTTTTTTTTTTTTGTTATTGAAGTTCTACATTTTTACATTGCATTTACTTATTTGGCTGATGTGTTTATCCAAGGCAACTTCCAATATTTATGATACAATTGGTTACATTTCTTTTGGTTTTCCAAATGGAGTAAAGGCAGGTCAAGTGACTTGCTCAGAGCAACACAGTGTCAGTAACAAGATTGGACCCACAACCTCAGGGCATAAAGTCCAAAGCCATAACCCCTATGCTATACTGCCTGCCATAGCTTTTCTCTCACATCACAAAGATGTGCAGATTACGTCCATACCAGGTTGAAGTGAACATTCTGTTTTCTTCATGAACAAAAATCCTGCTTCAATGGAACATCTCTTTACAACTCAGTATCTTAATTTTGTAGACTTGACAGAGTTTATAACCTTCCTATTGTTAAAGATGCATCAGGTCTAAGCAGAGTGATGATCAGGGGTAAATACCACAGATTTCTGCTTTCCTCCAAACCCCTCCAAGATTATAATTCAGTTGATTCCCAGTTAATTTTTGGGCTGCTCCATATCAAGCAAGGAAATAGTAGAATCAATTTAGGACATTCAGAATTGATAACTAAGAAAAAGTAATGCCTTGGTGCACTAACCTTGTAGTTTTTTGCATTAGTACTGTAAGACGGTTCTTTTTCAGGATTAAAGGAGCCGGTTTATAGCTCAGAATTATTTTGACTGGATTCTCTAGTTCTGGAGTTGAGGAAGCAGCTGCAGCTCCTATATTTTGTTGCAGTGCACCTAGTTCAAGTACAGGCTGTTTGCACAGTAATTGTCAATTCAGAAACCCACACTTGCAGGTTGCTGACTTTACTCTCAAATGCTGCAAGATTATAATTAGTCTCTTAATTTCTGTTAGTTGTTTATTTCTGATCTGAACATATGTCACGACTTATCACCATTTTTCCAATAAATTCGTGATGGGCCACTTTTACTAAACTGAGTGGGAGAGATTAAAGAAATGTTGCAAAAGAGGGAAGCTAGTCAAGAGATCGATTATTAACTTTAAAGCAGTTTATGAAATTTATGATTGTGACTGCAATCTTCTAACCAGAATAACTCTCCAAAACAAAGTTTTCTCACTAGATCTCTACTTTATTTTAAACAAAGTTCAAGCACATCTTTATTACATAGATTAATGGGTCACGTGCATCACAAGATTACCAGCTATATAACACAAGAACATTTTGGTGACCGTGAAAAACAAACACACAAATCAGAGAAGCCAATGACGAAATAAATGTACACAATGGTGAGAAAAATTACATCACTTAAATTATGATAAAAACAATATATTAATAATAAAGCAAAAATAGGTTTATATAGTAATTATTGACACATCTACAATGGACAATTATTTTTCAAAATATGATGTTTACAAGTTTCCTTGATTCCAAAAATGCATACTTTTTTTATGATTGATGTATCCTTGTACCAAGCCTCGCTTCTGTTTTACTCAATGTCTTCTAAACATACATATCATTTTTTGGAACAGTCTTCTTTGTTACAAGTTGTGTCAGGTTAGATAGTTTGGCCTGGAATTGCTTTTATCTATTTTTATCACTTCTGCTTTTTCATTCTTTGCAAATTACTATGCAGCATCGTTTGTTCTGGAAGATTTATTTGGCATTTGAACTCACTTTTGCCATCTAGTGGTGACCAATAGGACTTTCAATTTGTTGGGTCTCCAGATAAATACATCAGCTAGAAAAAGTAAGAAATCATGCATTTTACGAAAATATTTAAGATTTCCTTCTTTGAAAACTGGAGCAATCTCTTGGGATTTAAGTTTCAGAGTTTTACCTGACCTAAGAATATAGGCAGCCGCAATGGAATGTAAGTATATTTAATAGCACTTTTCACCAAGTTGGTCAGTTTTAGCAAGGCCAGTTCATGGTAAACTGCATCCTAACGTTTTTTCACCAGATCTCCTCCGTATCATCTCCACAGACACTTGTTCACACAGCTAGAGCTAAGGCAGGCAAACTGATTTGTACATTGAGCCTATACAGGCATTTGTTGCATCAAAGGCCAGCTTCTGTCTTCCTGCTAGTGTACTCTGCTTGCCTTTAAGTGGAATTAGTATATTATATTCAGAGGTAATGACTGATAGATAGCATTCTTTTGTACTAAAATCAGAAAAAAGTAATCATATTGTACATAAATTATTATACGTTCAAGCTTCACGAAAAGCTAATTACAAATAAAATGACTAAGCTATATAGAAAAGGAATTCAGCCTCATTTCATATCATTCTGTAAAGTATCTGAAATCCTATTGTTTTTAATATCACTCCACAGTGGGCCCAGTGTTGGTTGGAGAGTACTGTTTGTGGCTTGTAAGAATCTTAAAACCCCTACAGACATTGGACAGAAAGATGGACTGAGGGACGGCTGGAATATCACCCAGGCCATGGAACAAAAAGGTACAAAATAACAAACTAAATCCTAGACACACCAGGGACCCCAACTAAATCAATTACTTGGCATACCTATCCTGGGAAAGTTTTCCAAGTATAGCCTCCCCCAACCATACAGGAAACAAAAGGGATAGAGTGGGCCACACATTCTGCTGCGCCCCAGGAGGAAGAGGGAAAAAAAAACCTCTTACACGCACGCACACACACACACATCATGCTGTTAGCTCTCTGTCTCTATTCAAAGTTACATCAGCTATCGATTTTACAAGGCTTTTAGGTTGCATCTCTGCCCGCAGGCTTTGTTGCCACCTTTCACCTGGTGCTTTCCAGCTTTTTGCCAGTGCCAGTCTCCTCATACAAGTGAATTTTACAAAGCTTCCAAATTGCTCACCCACTCACCAGATTTTCTACTATTTTGTACCTGATTCTTAGCCAGCTTTCTCCCTGCTCCAGTGTCATCATGTAAATATATGTTGGATGTGTATACCCCTTCTTAATTATACTGTTGATTGTTGACAGCCCATAGGTTATGTTGGATTTCACACCTATTCACTTCCTTGGCTTATGTTTTTGGTCATTTTGGGGACAGCACTGAGGCAACTAGAAGTAAGCCAGTGCAAAATAATACAGTCATATTGAATGGTGAAAAAAACAAGCATTCCTAAACCTAAATATCATCCTATCCATTAGTGAACTTGAAAAATTCAAGTTGTTCTTTGAAAAGTTCTGTATAAAATACTGCTTAATTGATTGATAGTGAATTTAATTAATAAAAATCAGTCAGTTAATTTACTGATATTTATTTTTGTTGGCTTCAAGATTTTTAATCTTTTGACTGATAGGTAGACGGACGGATGGATTTTAGTTCTTTTTTTGACTTAGCACAAGTAGTGTGGCAAGTATTGTTTGTATTCACCTAGGAAGTGTCCTACTAAATGGTAAATGACACTAGAAGGAAGAATAAGCGATTTAAGTAAAAATAAGCATAAAAAGTGGATGTCATGGGACCCTGCCAGTGCCAGGTACAGTATTTGAATAATATGATAATGGAAACATCTGTTTCTCAAAGAATTCTTATGTGTCTTTTTATAAACCTAATACTCTGCAGTGTAAAGCTTGTGGTCAGGTAAACTCACACACAGAGACGTGCCATTATACAGGGAAGCAACTGCTGGAAATAAGGTAGATGTTACTTGAAGTTGCTCTTTTTGGCCTCATCACAAATTACTTTTTTGGCCATTTTCCCATCTAGTTCATGCCAGCTACCTTTACATCAATAAATAAAAAAGGCAAACCATTTGGCATGTATACTTTTTGAAATCTTTGTCTTACACCGTGTTGGCATGGGCTCTGTGGGCAATATTCATGTGATGATTTCAAATACCCTGTAAAGTTAAGTAAGAACTTGGTCGGCGTTATAACTGTTTGGACTACTAGACACTAAAATTGATTTGAGGATTAGAGGTTTGAGAATGTTATGTTATATATGCATTTACTTGGATGTCTCAGGTTTCAAACAGTCATTTCATTACAAGTTAGGCTTGAAAATCACTTTTTGAAGAAGCACTTTGAAAGGCCCTGTAAAAAATCATTGAGAAAAGTAGCCTGGTGTTGCAGTATTTATCTTTGCTGACTTACAGCTACATATTAGCAAGTTAGACCTGCAAGTAAGATTAACTGACAACACAAAATTAGCCTGGTGTAAGTGAGTAGGTATGTGTATTTTGCATGAAAGTAATGTTCTATACAGGGTGAATTCCCACCTTGCATCTGATGTTACCATATCAGAGTCTAGATTCCCAATAGCTCAGTACTATAAAAAATGAGTACAGAATATGGATGAATGGATTAATAGATTTCTTTATATCTATAGCTTTGGGACTGTGAGCAACATGAAGGGTGCACTACATACAATGCTTTGTAAACAGCTTTGGAGTTGTGTCTATCACTTCAGGTTGTACGTAGCAGTGTTTCTGAACCTTTTTGGTGTCACAACCCACTTTGTCCCATGTCCGAGGGATATTCAAAAAGTTTATGCACTTTATTTTTAACTATATTTGTTAAGAATTTCACAAACAAATTATACTTTTCTACATAGTCACCTCCCTTTGAGATGCAATTTTCCCAGTATCATACCAATTAATGCCATCAGTAAAAAAAGTTTTTGGTTGAGCGTGTAGCTACTGATGCATCCACTGCATTTACATCAGGGTTCTTTCTTCATTCCTCGTGGACGTGGCTGTAGCTGGATATCCGGAGCGTTCTGCATCCGTCACACTAGTACGGCCATTTTTGAACATTTCAATTTACTCATCCCCATACTGAGCACACATGCAGGGATGAATTTGTGCTCCCGGCACACCTTCTGCCCACAATAAGTGTATGACAGAATACTGTTCCCCTTTGGTGCAATTTATAAGTTTTGCAGCCATCTTCACCACAGGGTGACAACTCAACTGCAAGGGCAGTCGGCTTGCCAGATATAACTAGTCACATGACACTTTCAGACATGACCAATTACTACTTCTACCGCCTTCACCGTTTCCTATGAAAATATAAAAGTGCGGAAACTTTTTGAATGACCCTCATAAATGTCTTTGCAACCCACCTTATTAAACAGTGTTAAATGGATCACCAGAACTAGGAGGGTGGGGTCGAGCTCAATTTTTGTAGTGGCAACCCACTTCACAACCCACCACGATCCACTACCAATATAAACAATAGCAACTCACGACCCACCGATATCAGCCCATGACCAACAAGTATGTTGCAACCTGTTGATTAAGACGCACTGCTATAGAGAATAAATATAGATGGATTGTCTTATAAATAGTTATGGAATTAGAACATAGGACATTTGACAAATGCGAGGAAACCATTCAGTCCATCAAGATTCTTTGTTTAACTAATAGCCAAGAAATGATCAATATACTGTAAGAGACACTATATGATTGTTGGAAAAACACTGACAGGCTACCTATATAAAAGTTTGAAGATCATGCCGAATAGATTACTTTACAACTAAATTACAAAGACTGGACGGAGAAACATAAATAACATGCATGAGTAAATATTCACCCATCCATTGTTAAAACTACTCATCCAGTTCAAGGTACCTAAAACAAAAAGTCACAGTAAACAGAGGGTACCAGGCCATCACATGCATGTACACAAAGTATCTTCATGAGTGAATATAAAGAATGTGAACATGGACACTGAATTTAATATTTTCGCACAACTTTCACAGCTCACAGCATCAGGGAGTGGTGACGTGTTGCATACTGATTAGTATCTGCAAGTAAGAATTTCACTTTACTCTACATGTAATAATACTGAGCCTATGAACTTATTTTCTCAACAGAAGATTCGCCCAGCCAGTTTGACTGCAGTAACTGAGCTCAGGGAAACATGAGAGGACAAAGCTTTTAGCAGGTAATTCTTGTTGTTCATTTTAAGGTTGTGATGTTTAACTCCTGTTGTTCCTTTTTTGCTACTTAGTAACGTTTTGAAATGGATGAAAACTGCACTGTTACATTTCAGTTCAATATCAGCTTTCCATCTTTTTGCACTTGAAGATTGAGAGAAGTGTTTCAGAAGCGTTATGACAATTCCATGAGTTAATACATATCTGGCTGCCACAGCTTCCAGGCCACTTCTACTGGCAGAATTTCCGTCCCGCTCTGTCATTTCTTTTTGTTGCTGTGTAATTTATCCAAATCGCAGCCCCCAAGTTTCGTTGTCTGCTCTGTCACATCTGCCAGCTGGTGCGTGTGTCCAAACAGTAGGAGGCAGAGAATGTCTCTTGCCGCGTCGCCGGAATCATCTATAAAATGACATACTCCTACAATGCCAGGCAGCCTAGCCATCTCCTCTTTGACAGCGTTAGACTTCCTTTTTCGGTAGTAATCCTGCTAAGTTTAAAATAGAGGAAATAATGCCAGGGTAGACTCTGACATCATTACCCCGCTGCAGACATCCGCTTGACATATTTGCAGCTCTTCGGCAAAAACACAAGCCAGGGTTACCTTCGCAACTGTTCACTAATTAAATGTGCAAACACCAGTCTACATGGAGTAAGCTGTGGAGTGGCGAGTTAAAGACAAGTAACGTATCCATGTCATAGAAATGAATTGCAAGAACCACCTGCCAGTTTAGGATAAGTCACTGCTCACCTAATTTTGCAGTTCTCTTAGAGGCATTTAGTGGGACACTTAAGGACACCATGGTGTTTTTTCTACTTGGCTTGCTGTATTGCTCACCACCAAAGATTAACTAAAGTTGAAGTGCTTCCTTTGTAAAGCACTTTGTAATGCTGCTCTCCAGGAATGGCACTATACAAAATACACATCAAAGAACATACGTTTTATATCACAAAGTCATCTTTAACAAATAAAAATAGAAGTAATTGTATTGTCTTGTGCTTCATGGTGGAGGTCACTAGGAAAGCAATGCATTAAAAAGGATAGATAACTTGCTGTATAAACCTGTTTCTAATAGTATTTCCTGGGAAAAGCACTGCTGAAAATAAAAGTTGGAACAGTTATTTTCAGTGGACATTTGTGCTCCTGCTCAGTGGAAAAAATACTTTTAAAAGTGAGTGCTTACATATTAAAGCTTAATGTAGCATTCCTTGGAAACGACTCTATAAAATAAAAATTATATGATTGTTTTGTAAAGCATTTTGTGTTTCCGCCCCAAGGAAGTGCTATACATTATATAAAGGTGGAATTATTAGTTATTTGTCTTATGAGCAAAGATTCATACATACTGTACATGCATTTTTGTACTCTACTGCCTAATATAGGTGCAAGGTTGGGAAAAAAAACTGGGTTGATTTGTTTTCCTATTTTTGTAAAAGTTGATCTATTTGTATGGAATGTTTACAATAAAATCAATAAAATAAAAAAATAAATAAACTTGGTGTAAAGCTACGCACATTTTCACAGCAGCCTTACACTGTGCATACGCACTTTTCTGCTTGGTTTTGCAAATAGGCGGCACCCAGCATCAAAGCAATGCTACTGTTTCCGTGTCATTTCCTTTTCTTTTTTAGATTCACATCCATGATGCAGGCTGTATCAAATACACTGAAAATAATATCATATCGTTTACAAATTTAAGGCACTTGATTGTAATCATTCTGTAGCAATATAATGGTACACAGAATAGCCAAACAGCTGCTTTACTGCTGTTACTCACAGTGCACGACTGAGAGCATTTTAACCCATTGTATCTATGTTGTGGCAAAGGCGCTATATACAGTCATGACTGAAATTATCGGCACCCCTGGAATTTTCCCAGAAAATGCACCATTGCTCACAGAAAATTGTTGCAATTACAAATGTTTTGGTATACACATGTTTATTTCCTTTATGTGCATTGGAACAACACAAAAAAACAGAGAAAAAAGCCAAATCTGACATCATGTCACAAAAAACTCAAAATCCGGTCTGGACAAAATTATTTGCACCCTTAATATTTGGTTGTACGCCCTTTGGAAAAAATAACTGAAATCAAGCGCTTCCTATAACCATCAACAAGCTTGTTGCACCTCTCAACTGGAATTTCCGACCACTCTTCTTTTGCAAACTGCTCAAGGTCTCTCAGATTTGAAGGGCGCCTTCTCCCAACAGCAATTTTGAGATCTCTCCATAGGTGTTCAATCGGATTTAGATCCAGACTCATTACTGGCCACTTCATAACTCTCCAGCGCTTTGTCTTCAACCATTTCTGGGTGCTTTTAGAGGTATGTTTGGGGTCATTGTCCTGCTGGAACACTCATGACCTCTGACGCAGACCAAGCTTTCTGACACTGGGCCCTACATTACGCCCCAATATTTTTTGGTAGTCTTCAGATTTCATGATGCCTTGCACACAGTCAAGGCATCCAGTGCCAGAGGCAGCAAAACATCCCCAAAACATCTTAGAACCTCCACCATGTTTGACTGTAGGTACTGTGTTCTTTTCTTCGTAGGCCTCATTCCGTTTTCTGTAAACAGTAGAATGATGAGCTTTAACAAAAAGCTCTACCTTGGTCTCATCTGTCCACAAGACATTCACCCAGAAGGATTTTGGCTTCCTCAAGTACATTTTTTGACAAACTCCAGTCTGGCTTTTTTATGTTTCTGTGTCAACAGTGGGGTCCTCCTGGCTCTCCTGCCATAGCGTTTCTTTTTGTTCAGATGTCAACAGATAGTTCGAGCTGACACTGATGCACCCTGAGTCTGCAGAACAGTTTGAATATGTTTCGAAGTTGATTGGGGCTGTTTATCCACCATTCCTTCGTTGCAGTCTTTTATCAGTTTTTCTCTTCCGTCCACGTCCAGGGAGATTAACTACAGTGCCATGTGTTGTGAACTTCTTGATTATGTTGCACAGTGGACAAAGGAACAAGAAGATCTCTGGAGATGGACTTGTAGCCTTGAGATTGTTGATATTTTTCCACAGTTTTTGTTCTCAAGTCCTCAGACAATTCTCTGCTCTTCTTTCTGTTCTCCATGCTTAGTGTGGTACACTCAGACACACAACAGAAAGGTTGAGTCAACTTTTCTCCATTTTAACTGGCTTCAGGTGTGATTTTTCTACATTCGATCGTCTGTTACACCCAGGTAACACAAAGGAATGCCCCCAGAATACTTCCAGTGAAACCTTTGAGAACATTGCTGTATTTTTCAATCAAAAAATTAATGATATTAGAGATAACATAGTATATCTCCCCAACACTGTAGAACCTCCAAAGCCCCGGTACTCCATTATAAACAAATTAAATGCTTTCACCAGGATAGATTTACCTGAATTACATAGTATAATCTCTCAACTGAAACCCTCCACCTGCTTCCTTGACCCAATACCAACCAGGTTTTTCAAAGAAATATCAGGCGTGCTAATTGACAATATTCTTGACATAGTTAATTCGTCATTAGATACGGGGGTCTTCCCAGACTGTCTTAAGACTGCTGTAGTTAAACCCCTGCTCAAGAAAAATAATCTTGACCCCTCTGCCTTTGAAAATTTTAGACCCATCTCTAACCTGCCCTTCTTAAGTAAAATTCTAGAGAAGGCAGTCATTTGCAATTAAATGACCACCTCAATAAACATGCTATTCTTGATAAATTTCAGTCAGGCTTCAGAACAAATCACAGCACAGAAACTGCACTCGTTAAAGTAGTAAATGACTTGCGGGTAAATGCAGACAGTGGCCATTTATCTGTTCTCATCCTCTTAGATCTGAGTGCCGCATTTGACACCATTGATCACAATATTCTTAGAAATCGCCTTAGTCAATGGGTGGGCCTCTCTGGCAGTGTCTTAAATTGGTTTGAATCCTACCTGGCAGGTAGAAAATTCTTTGTTAGTTGTGGTAATCACAACTCAAAGACACATGATATCCAATATGGTGTTCCACAAGGCTCTATCCTGGGTCCGCTGCTTTTCTCAATCTATATGCTTCCGTTAGGTCAGATTATCTCAGGTTACAACGTGAGTTACCACAGCTATGCTGATGACACACAGCTGTACTTATCAATAGCACCTGATGACTCCGACTCTTTCGATTCACTAACACAATGTCTTACTGGTATTTCTGAATGGATGAATAGTAATTTTCTCAAACTAAATAAAGAGAAAACTGAAATTTTAGTAATTGGCAATAATGGATTCAATGAGGTTATCAGAAATAAACTTGATGCATTAGGATTAAAGTTAAGACGGAAGTAAAAAATTTAGGGGTAACTGTTGACTGTAATCTGAATTTTAAATCACATATTCATCAGACCACTAGGACAGCATTTTTCACTTAAGAAACATAGCAAAAGTTAGACCTCTTATATCATTGAAAGATGCTGAGAAATTAATTCACGCTTTTGTTTTCAGTAGACTAGATTACTGTAACGCACTCCTCTCAGGACTACCCAAAAAAAAGACATAAATCACTTGCAACGAGTGCAGAATGCAGCTGCTAGAATCCTAACTAGGAAAAGAAAATCCGAACACATTTCTCCAGTTTTGATGTCACTACACTGGTTGCCTGTGTCATTCAGGATTGACTTTAAAATACTGCTTATGGTTTATAAAGCCTTAAATAATCTCACTCCATCTTATATATCGGAATGCCTGACACGTTATATTCCAAATCGTAACCTTAGATCTTCAAATGAGTGTCTCCTTATAATTCCAAAAGCTAAACTTAAAAGAAGTGGTGAGGCGCCTTCTGCTGTTATGCACCTAAAATCTGGAATAGCCTGCCAATAGGAATTCGCCAGGCAAATACAGTAGAGCACTTTAAAACACTGCTGAAAACACATTACTTTAACATGGCCTTTTTATAACTTCACTTTAACTTAATACTGATACTCTGTATGTTCAATTCATCATAATAACTATTCATAGTGGCTCCAAAATCCGTACTGACCCCTACTCTCTCTTCTGTTTCTTTTTCCGGTTTCTTTGTGGTGGCGGCCTGCCACCACCACCTACTCAAAGCATCATGATGCACCAACATTGATGGACTGAAAGCCAGAAGTCTACGTGACCATCATCATCAAGTCCTTCCATGAAAACCCTAAATACAAAGAGGACTGTTTGATTTATGTTAGGTAGATTGCCCAGAGGGTACTGGGCGGTCTCTTGGTCTGGAATCCCTACAGATTTTATTTTTTTCTCCAGCCTTTGGAGTTTTTTTTTTTTCTGTCCACCCTGGCCATCGGACCTTACTTATTCTATGTTAATTAATGTTGACTTATGTTTATTTTTTATTGTGTCTTCTATTTTTCTATTCTTCATTTTGTAAAGCACTTTGAGCTACATTTTTTTTGTATGAAAATGTGCTATATAAATAAATGTTGATTGATTGCTATATTGCCAGCGCCTGTTTCTTGCCACAGGTGATTTCAAACGAGCATCATATGCTTGAAAGAAAATGACTTACCCACAATTTTGAAAAGGTGACAATAATTTTGTCCAGCCCATTTTTGGAGTTCTGTGTGACATGATGTCAGATTTGGCTTTTTTTCTCTGTTTTTTTGTGTTGTTCCAATGCACATAAAGAAAATAAACGCGTATACCAAAAAATTTGAGATTGCAAGAATTTTCTGGGAAAATTCCAGGGGTACCGATAATTTCGGCCATGACTGTAGGTGTTGACCCGACACAGGCTGGTAACGGAGGCATGTGTAAAATAACTGAAAAGAACTTTTAATTTTTCTTCAGCTGTGGGGTACATCTTCCCCGTGTCCCACAGGCCCAACACAGTCCCCAAAGCACACACAAAGAAAAGAAAAAACACACCACATAACACTCTTCTTTCTCCTCCAAGGCAGCTTTGTCCTCCTCCTCCCGACTCTGGTGCCCAGAGTGATGACTGTTGGCCTCTTTTATAGCCCACCTGGAAGTGCTGCAGGTGCTCGTTGACCTACTTCCGGCTGCACCTCCAGGTGTGGCTGCGTTCCTGCCCAGACGGGCTCGTTAGGACGTGCAGCTCCCCCTGGTGGTGGCCACAGAGCCCAACAGGAATGAGCTCTGGTGTTCCAAACTATTGGCCCTGATGCAACACGGGGGGCTGCCAACAAGTGTTCCGGGGGACGTAGTTTGCATCCCATGACTGCTCCCCCGGATCCAGTGTAAAAGGGGCGTCCTGACCGGGCGTAGGTCCCAGCCATCTGCCACAATGTATAGTAAGTATCACAGCTGCACAGCAGCTGAATGGAAAGCTCTACAGCGGATTGTGTCGAGTACACAGAGGATAATCAAGATACAGTTTCTAGCCCTGGAGGACATTTATAACACACGCTGCCACAGGAAAGCCACCAGACTCACCCATACACACAGTCTCTTTGAATTTCTCCCATCCAGCAAACGTTTCAGAGCCTTTCCAGCATGGACCTTGAGGTTCAGAAAGAGTTTCATCACAAGAGCTATGAACACACTCAATCAGTCCCTCAAGTGCTCCCAGTAGAACTGTTTGTAGTTATAATTACAATTACCTTATTGTAAACTTGCACTACAATGGTAATATTGCACAACCTGAGCCACTTTATGAACCATTTGCCCTATCTGCACTATATGCACATGTATAGTGTACTTATGCTTTCATATTGTATGTTTTTCATGTTTTATTGTATTATTATTTTTTATAATTTAATAGTTAAATTAGTTTATGAAGGAGTTATATATTGAATCTCACTGTACCATACTATGACAATAAAAGAATTCAATTCAATTCAATAGAAGAGAGCACATATTTACAGATGATTATGATTGTCTTCTAAGTCAATTTAGATTTCCAGAGCTATCTTCTTGGAGGTGTGCTGTTAGAATACTAGGGTATGTACTTGATATCATTTTCCTGATGAAATTTACTAAAGTATGTATATTGCATTTTACAGATAAATTGTTAATTTCATTTAAATATTGTATAATTAATAATTAAACATGTGGGGGCACGGTGAATCCATACCGCAATACACTGACAAGAGCACTCAGGCAGTGATTGCCTCACAGAATACATTTCATTCATGATATTACAGCTCTCTGAATATTATAGAATACTAAGATGTATACTTGATATTTTCATGATGAAATGCATTAAAGCATGTATTAAACATGTGGGAGCACGGTGGCGCAGTGGTAGCGAAAATGAAGATGTTTATTGTGTGATAATTGGTACATTGAGAAAGAAAATGGAAGGACAAGAATTAGGGGCTGGTATGTTTGACAGAGACAGTACTGCTAAAATAAAGAATAAAGAAAGTTTATCCAGAAGAACATCCATTAAATTCCCAGGACACCTTGCCATAAAATCTCTGAAAAAATAATTGCAAAAGCAGCTGTACGTTCAATGCAGAGAACATTTGTAACAGTCGTGACGAGGCTCCAAGAGGCTAGATGTATGAATGAGTATCCCACTGGTTTAATTGATATAATGTGTAAATGTTGGGTTCATGAGCTGGTGTCAGGGACACAAACATAGAATTCAATGGATGTTCTTCAGAGCAGTGAATGCAATGTATTTGATGTGGCAAGCATTGCCTACGTGCTACTGCTGGCGTAAGGGAAAGCCCATTTAAGAAGTATGTATTGATTAACGACCGGGTCGGGGAACACTTAGAATACAAAGCATTTAATGTGCTACTTTAGTTACAATAGGGTTTGAGAATCTCTAGTAAATTAACCTTTGAATCTAAGATGCAGTTTACAACTTTCTTCTTTGATGACAAAATAAACTGCGAGATTAAAGTGGAAAATTTGTGATTAAAGCCACTAAATATTATGTTTATTCATGCCTATACTTCACTGAGCAGGGCCTACATTTCGCATTTGCTTAAATTCTTACTTTTTCTACATGCTTTTGCCATTGTCTTTTAACAAAAAACTGAAAGGAAGTGGCTGTTTAATTTGATTTTCTTATTCAAATATGCAAAATTCTAGGAGGAGTTGGAGTAGGCCTGTCAGCGCGTGCATGTGCGTTAAAATGCGCATTAATTGGATTTATAAAGGAGAGGTGCGTGGAAATTTGCTTGCGTAAGGTTTTTATTCATCTGATTTTTTTTGTGTGTATGCATATTTCTGTTTTTTCTGTATGCCATGTTTTAGTGTGAATTCTACACACAGCGTTATACATGAGACCCAAGGACATTTTCCAAAAAAAAAAAAAGAAATAGATAGCTTACTTGGAAAATTGATTTGCGTTGCTGGGCAATGTGAAATGTGCTGTATAAAATAAGCATTGAACATTTAGTCAATAACGTAAAATAAAAATAAGGCATTTGCTTGTGAAGCATGTTGTGTTGTCCCTTGCTAGGAAAGGCACTTTATTAAATTGGTTGCCCAATGGGGTTTATGATACTGCTTACATGGAATGGAATAATGTACAAAATTGCTTTTGGATGCTACTCACATGTAAAAGTGTGACGTACAATAAAGAGTTTTGAATAATTTACTAGTGGTCCAGACGCCAAACTAGAACCCCAAAAACCATCTGTTATGAATGATGGAAGTTTCAGACCTCCATTATAGGCATTGAAAAAAAAAAATGTCAAGAGACACACACCTAAAAATCCAAGCATTTATAAGTAAATGTTTAAAATTTAACCAACTAAGTATTTATTTTTAAAAACACACACACATTTTTCAATGTGAGGCACAACATAGTTTCATTTTCCTCATTCTCTTTTCGTTTCTTTTCTTTTTTTTTATGAATCAAGCCTAATGTCATCAAGCTGTGCTTGCTTTAATGAACTCCATGTGCACTGTCGTAGACATTTGTTTGTGGAAATGAAATACGTCCTGATGGCATCGCAACTCTTTTAAAGTACTTTTAACACTCGATGGATGGATGTGCAATTGTGTAAACTTAGCCTGAATGTGAGTGATTTATGATAGGCAACAAGCCACAAGGGAGCACTTTCTATTTTCTCATGCTATGCTTTTCATGGCTATAAAAATGCACAAAGACACAGATGCACAACAATAAAGCATGTGATATGTAATCTGGGGACAGTACTGAACATGGCAGAACTCCTTCAGTGGCACCTCTCCTGCCCAGAATTTGCCACCAACACTTTATTTAGAATTTAGATCGTTCTGACATCCCCATTTGTCTATGAGGGGTGAGGAATCAAGCTGTTTCAAGACCACCCCCACACACACCCCCAACCCCATGTGGGAGCCGTGCAGCTGCAAGCTGAGGAAGGCTTCAGAGTGGTATAAGGAATGGCATTCAGGTTTACAGTCCATAACAGCTGATTAGTGTTTTATTGCACTTTGGAAAATACGTATTGTTATTTTTTTTTTTTCATTTGGTTTATCCATTTAGAAAATTGGGCCTGCAGGCACTTTTAAAAGGTGCTTAGAGGCTGCATCTCCCCATTCGAGTAAAATTACTTAAATATCTTTAATGGAAAATGTGAAGGAAGGAAGTTCAATATAGAATATTTGGGGTAAATAGGGACCTAGGTTAAAATTTGTGTGTTTTCAGAATGGGTTTCTCCGGGTACTTTTTGCTTTTCTATCATATGCTAAATCAATTCATGTTAATTGTTGTCTGTAGATTATTCAATGTGAGTAAATGTGAGTGTTCTCCAGTCCTTTTTAAGTACAGTTCATTTTTTATTTGCCTTTTGCTCATGCTATCAGACTAACGTCATCTAGCTTTTATCGCCATAAAAATGATACCATCAAATTTAATTATAAGTGAACTAATTCATTTCAATTTATGAATTAATAATATCAATTTAAAAGAATCCACAATGATGTGAGGAATTTATTATTTGGCACAATAGTGAAAAAATTATCCATTTATCCATTTATTATTGAACCACCTAATTCAGTTTAGGGTCACAGGATATGGAACCCATCTCTGTAGCGTTCAACTCAAGGCAGAAACCATTCTTGGATGAGGTACCAGTCCTTTTGAAGGGCACACATACTCATCACTTACTTTCTCACTGCGGGTCAGTTTCGAGTTTCCAATTACCCAAATATGCATGTTGTTGGGAAGTTGGAGAAAAGGCAGAGTACACAGGGAAACTTCTGTGCAGATATGTGAGAACATGCAAATTTGACACCAACAGCAAGTATACTGGGATGCATACCCTGGACTAAGAACCTGTCAAGCAACATTGCTAACCACTGTGCCTCCATCTTGGCAAAAAGGTTAGCGCTTGTGCTACGCAGTATTAAGATTTAAATTTCAGCCAAATGCTAAAGACATTCATGTTAATTATTGGCTACAGGTTGTTCCAATGTGAGTCAATGTGAATTTTGAAACTGCATGTTATCCCTGTGTCTACTTGTGATTTCTTTAGGTCCTCCTCTTTTGTCCTGCATCACAAAGAGAAGATGGATAGGCCAATTGGCAACTCTGAATTGTCTCAGTATGAGTGCATGAGTGAGTATGTTCTATGATGAACTAATGTCATATCCAGAGTCAATTACTTCCTTCACCTGATGTTGTTGGCATCTGGTCTAGCCCTGGGTGACACTAAATTGAAATAAACAGGTTGCTGAAATGAATGAATGATAATTTCTCTGAGACATTATATTATTTACTAATGGTATGGTGGATCAGAGCTGAGATTGAGAGAAGCAAACACTGAAATAAGCCATCAAGTAATCAAAAATCATTTCTCAGTTTCTGTTCTCCTGTTTTCTGGTGAAGGTCATAATAGTAAACTGATGAGTAGGATAGACCAGATTTTTGATCTGGCAATGCACGTAGCTGTCCAGGTCAGCCGAGTAATATAACGCAACTAGTGTTTTCAGGTCTGCTTAATATGTCAGTGCTCAGGGGGTTATGCCTAGCATACCTTACAGTTTTTATTACTATAAAATTCTAAAATATTAAATTATTTGCATTAAAATTTTTGGATGAACTACAACAAGTCATTAAAGGTACAGGTACACTGTTCAATCATTATTGCCTCCAGGTGTTTTACATCTCAGATTTATTTTATGGTTTTGTGGTTTTATCTAGACAGATAGCAATCTATAGGAACTTAACTTAGAAGAGTTGTCAATTCATTGTAAAACTCTCACTCTCATGCACACACTCACATACTCTCGTCTTAGAGTCACTAGTTAACCTAAGTCACGTATTTTTGGGTATTGGGAGGTAATGCAGAAACCCAAACAAAACTTGCATTAGATGAATAGAACGTTAAAGGCCCACACAGACCGTAAGGAAACTCAGGTTCCTAGACCTCTCAGCTGATAGTTCCAACACTGTGACATACAAAATGCATCCCACAATGAAAAGGAATAACAACGACAGGGTCCTCTGTTAATAATGTATAAAAATGAACATAATAGTTGTGTCATTTTTTGGCAAAGAAGAGTGAAAAAAAGCAATTGTTTCCTTGTTTTACTGGCAGAAAAGTCTGTTTGCCTGAGGTATACAGAGTCCATGTGCTTTTGGCACACGATTGTATTTTTTTTATTATGATTTTAAATGTGACCAATTAAGGAAGTGTTATTTGTGTAAGAAAGACCTTATTCATCAATCATCCTTAGTAGTAAACGGCTTGGTCAGGACTTCCAGAACCTAGTGCCCATGCCTCGGGATGTGCTAATTAATCAATGGTGCAGCATAATGTGTATGGAAGCTCATGTTATAAGTGCCATTATATTAAATGTTCTTCATCATAACGTACAGCAGTTTCACCCTTCAGCCCAATCTTCTCACATCTGAAGACCTTTCCTTACCCACAGGCCTTTCTAACTTCCAGTGCTTCCAAAAATTCCTGCTTCCCAAGAACACTCTGTACTCTTTAAACATTCATTTTTTTAGCACACTTCGCATTGCTGTAAAAAACAGGAACACATATCTCATTTGATAGTTTTGTAAGTTAAAGTTCCCAAGTAACCCCATTTGAGAAGTAGCTACGTCATAAGTGTTTTGAGTTATACAATTCACACTGCCCAAAACATAATTAAATATAACCAAGAGTTGTGATGGGAAAACAATGCATGTGCTCTTATATCTTACCCATCAATAGTATTTGTTTTGGGTTATCTGCAAGTACATCAGTCCCGATACTACTTATTAAATATGTAATGCTGGAGTTGTGCCTCTTGTACGTGCACAGAATGTTGCTGTAGGCAACTTGATAGGGTGATACTCACAGAGGTTTTCCAGAAAATCCTGTAAAAATCAACATCACAATGAGAGAAATATTTATTTACCAAAAAGAGAAGGAGAAATACATTAGAAAAAAATTAACAAAAACATAAGATGCTTAAAGTACAATTTGTGAAATTTAAAATGGACGCCTATTTAGCTCCTTTGATTTTGCACAGGTTGCTCAGTTACATTTGCTTATCAGTTTAAGTATTTCAACTAATCAGTAAAATGGCGTGTGCTTATCTTGTTTTACCTAATAATTATTAATTATTTCCAGCTGAGATGCTTTTTTTAATGCAAACTGCTTCCAGAGATGTATCTTTTTCCTTTTAATAAAAAAGTCTGTAATTCTCAACAGATGTTCTTTTTCCAATTGATTTCTACTATTTATAGATCCCTTCTAGGAGAAAATTGACATGTTTCAATCAGCACCTAATTTTTAAACTGTTGCCCATAAGAATATGAAAAATGCTTATTTATAAAAGAAGGGAGACAAGTCTTCTGTCCAGTTATATGATAGGCTAGACATTCTTCTTAAAGCAGTCATATTTACATCCCATTTGTATGCACTGGGCCTTGGAAGACTCTGATTTACCCAAACTAATGCTGTTGTTGCCAGTAATCCCTACTTTTTGTGGTCCAATATAATAGGCTAGAGGTTTTCCTATCAGTATCCAGGGCAGGACAGGCCCTGAATTAGAAAGGGCATCAGTCCATTGCAGGGCCCACTTACAATCACAGAGGACCAATTTACAATTACCACTCAACCTAACCTGCATGTTTTTCGGCAAATGAGAGGAAACTGGATTATCTTGAGAAAAACCCATGCTGAGGCCAGTCGAATAGGCTAACTACACACAATGTCCTGGCTCAGGATTCAAACCAAGGACGCCTGATCTGTGAGGCAGCAGCACTAACAAGTTAGTCACAATGCCACATTCCTGCCATCTGGCAGGCGGTACAGGTGCATCCAGACCCGCACCAGCAGGTTCAGAGATAGTTTCTACTCGCAAGCCATCAAGCTCATAAACAGCTGAGTAATGATCACTTTGATAACAACAGTCATTTCAAAAATACTAGTCACTTTTAGACTAACCTTTTGTACATAAGGTGGAATGAACATATAGATGCAGTACCGTTCCTTGCCCTACAAATATTTCATATTTTACTATGCACCTTACTAATTTATTTTATTATTCTAACTTTTATTATGTTAAGTGTTATCTTACTCTGGTGGGCTGGCGCCCTGCCCGGGGTTTGTTTCCTGCCTTGCACCCTGTGTTGGCTGGGATTAGCTCCAGCAGACCCCTGTGACCCTGTAGTTAGGATATAGTGGGTTTGATAATGGATGGTAGGATGGATGTTATCTTACTATGCAATTTGAAAGGGGCTCTGAGTTCAGGAATTTCATTACTGGTAATGATATTCCAATGCTATCTGTACAGTATATGACAATAAAACCAGAAACTTGAAACCCATATGTATAGATATACAGTTAGGTCCATAAATATTTGGACAGAGACAACTTTTGTCTAATTTTGGTTCTGTACATTACCACAATGAATTTTAAATGAAACAACTCAGATGCAGTTGAAGTGCAGACTTTCAGCTTTAATTCAGTGGGGTGAACAAAAGGATTGCAACAACAACAACAACAACATTTATTTATATAGCACATTTTCATACAAAAAAATGTAGCTCAAAGTGCTTTACAAAATGAAGAATAGAAAAATAGAAGACACAATAAAAAATAAAAATAAGTCAACATTAATTAACATAGAATAAGTAAGGTCCGATGGCCAGGGTGGACAGAAAAAACAAAAAAAAACTCCAGAGGCTGGAGAAAAAAAATAAAATCTGTAGAGATTCCAGACCAAGAGACCGCCCAGTCCCCTCTGGGCAATCTACCTAACATACATGAAACAGTCCTCTTTGTATTTAGGGTTCTCACGGAAGGACTTGATGATGATGTTCACGTGGACTTCTGGCTTTCAGTCCATCAATGTTGGAGCATGCATGAAAATGTGAGGCAACTAAAGCATTATTTTAACACAATCCCTTCATTTCAGGAGCTCAAAAGTAATTGAACAATTTAAATAACTGGAAATAAAATGTTAATTTCTAATACTTGGTTGAAAACCCTTTGCTGGCAATGACAGCCTGAAGTCTTGAACTCATGGACCTCACCAGATGCTGGGTTTTCTCATTTTTAATGCTCTGCCAGGCCTTTACTGCAGCGGCTTTCAGTTGCTGTTTGTTTGTGGGCCTTTCTGTCCGAAGTTTAGTCTTCAATAAGTGAAATGCCTGCTCAATTGGGTTACGATCAAGTGACTGACTTGGCCATTCAAGAATTCTCCACTTCTTTGCTTTAATAAACTCCTGGGTTGCTTTGGCTGTATGTTTTAGGTCATTGTCCATCTGTATCATGAAATGCCACCCAATCAATTTGACTGCATTTAGCTGGATTTGAGCAGACAGTTTGTCTCTGAATTCATTCGGCTGCTTCTGTCCTGTGTCACATCATCAATAAACACTAGTGTCCCAGTGCCACTGGCAGCCATGTACACCCAAGCCATCACACTGCCTGACTCCACCGTGTTTTACAGATGATGTGGTATGCTTTGGATAATAAGCTGTTCCACACCTTCTCAATACTTTTTTATTGCCATCATTCTGGTAGAGGTTGATCTTGGTTTCATCTGTCCAAAGAATGTTTTTCCAGAACTGTGCTGGCTTTTTTAGATGTTCTTTAGCAAAGTACAGTGCACCCTCTGTATTTACTTTCATGCAGTCTTCTCTTTATGGTAGACTTGGACATCGATACGCCTACCCCCTGGAGAGTGTTGTTCACTTGGTTGGCTGTTGTGAAGGGGTTTCTCTTCACCATGGAAATGATTCTGCGATCATCCACCACTGCTGTCTTCCGTGGACGTCCAGGTCTTTTTGCGTTGCTGAGTTCACCAGTGCTTGCTTTCTTTCACAGGATGTACCAAACTGTAGATTTTGCCACTTGTAATATTGTAGCAATTTCTCAGATGGGTTTTTTCTGTTTTCGCAGCTTAAGGATGGCTTCCCTCACCTGCATGGAGAGCTCCTTTGACCGCATGTTGTCTGTTCACAGCAAAATCTTCCACATGCAAGTACCACACCTCAAATCAACTCCAGGCCTTTTATCTGCTTAATTGATAATGACATAATGACAGACTTGCCCACACCTGCCCATGAAATAGCCTTTGAGTCAATTGTCCAATTACTTTTGAGCCCCTGAAATGAAGGGATTGTGTTAAAAAATGCTTTGGTTGCCTCACATTTTTATGCAATTATTTTGTTCACCCCACTGAATTAAAGCTGAAAGTCTGCATTTGAACTGCATCTGAGTTGTTTCATTTAAAATTGTGTCTGCCTGGGAAGCAAGACTCTAGAAGAAAGATGACAAAGCATACTACAGGTGCCCCAGACTCTGTACTTGGAAAGGGAAGGAGACAGAATGATACCAGGAAAGTGAGTGACCAGTTGCAAGACCTCCTGGTCAGTAGAAGGTACGCTGTACCAGGCAGAAATTTAATAGAGCAAACAGCATTGGTACTGCCTAGAAGACCAGTCGTTTTGATGGCAACAGAAGGATTAGAGGGGCAGGGACACCAGGAGCTGGTAGATGACATTATAAGTTTGTCGTTCATGGAGTCTACTTGTGCCAGTTCCGTCTGTTACCTAGAGGTCACCCCTGAATGGAGTTGGAAGTCACATTATGGCATATGTGATCTGAATCTGGTTATAAGAAATGAGTTTGGGCCAAATGATCAACAGGATGAGGTAATGGTTGGGAGAGAAAGATAGGAGATGACAAAGGGAGTGTTTTGGGTACTGGGCAGTGGGCAAGCAAATCTCAAC
The DNA here is from genome assembly GCF_016835505.1 of Polypterus senegalus. NCBI lineage: Eukaryota > Metazoa > Chordata > Cladistia > Polypteriformes > Polypteridae > Polypterus > Polypterus senegalus. The sequence goes on along the minus strand of NC_053165.1, from coordinate 146,061,163 downwards.
TGATGGCACAGCAACTGTACAGAAGAACCCACAGTGGGTAGAGGGTTTATTGTTTTTGATTTTATTGTATTTAATGCTTTCCCTGAGTTCATCCATTTATTGTGGCAATTCTGTTAATAAACACATGATTTTTGGTTACTTTTGACTGCTTTGGTGTTGCTCTATTGGCAGGGGTTAGCCATATAGATATTTTAAGTAATTGGGGGTCATACTGTATATGTTGTTTTTTCCATATTTTAGCCCAAAACCGAAGAACGCAGAAATGTTTAATTTTACAGGAAAATTAACCTTGCATTAGGCTATTAATTGCATTTGTGACCACTTCATATGTTTTGCCATTCATCTTTTCATACTTCTGGTTTTATGCATTTCTTCATTAGGTTGTTTGTAATTCCCCAGCTTGACCTATACATGTTGCTGTACCTATACAGTATAAGAGCAATAAATACTATAAAAACCCAAACTGGCCTGGGAAATATTGTGGTAAAATGGTTATCATTTTAATCTCCTGTAGAAAAATTCTGTTAATTCTTGATTCGTAAATTTGATCAGTTTTGAATACTCATGAATAATCATGATAGACTAGATTGAATGATAGCCATTTTGGGCTATAGTGCTGGAATTGTGCCCAGCTGCCTGGCCTTCTTATTCTGCTTTAGATTGAATATTTAAGTTCCTGAACTTTTTTTTTCTTTAAAAAAAACACAGATCGAAACGTTTTGTTTTAAGAATTGTTAAACACTGGAAAACATGTTAATGTAATCTACATTTGGGAATCTATTAATTAATTCCAATTAAGTCCAATTTAGTTCAGGGTTGCAGGAATCTGTGCCTGTCCTAGAAGTGCTCTGCACAAGGTAGGGACGAACACTTGATGATACTGTAGTTCATTGCAGGTCATACTTACACATGCAAATAGGCACACTTGTTTACATCAAACCAAATTAAAATAGCAGAAATGCACACTCGCATACAAGTGTTTTGAATGTAGCAATAAAAAGTATCCGCTGATCATCAGATTGATCAGCTGCTGATTATAGGTGAAAAACTGTGAATGATGAGAAATTGGGCTCACTAGAGTTATGTGCAGTCTGTTCACACTCATTGCTAATCTGCTGCACCAATTAGAATTGTTGAAACTTTAGAAGTATAAAATAAATCTGAAAATTAATTGCTGTTTCATCTACTTAAAATATTCAGTTTGGACTAAAACGAGAATGTCACAAATGTTGCAAGGATGTAGGCCTTGAGAAAAAAAAACAGATGTGTAATTGTACCTGAGGCTATGGTGCTTGTAGGCTTTTACCTAGAGAATAATTCACAATGTTTTCCACTTTTCTTTTCTTGTTAATGAGGCAGTGGAGAGTTATTGGCCAGTCTGCAAATGTGTTATAATTATCAGGAATATGTTGTCAGTCTTCTGAGAGCTATTTTAAAATGTGTTTATAATTATCTTTTTTCATTAACAATTCACCTTTAGGCCAGTCACTACATTGTCAACTTGTACATATGTCTTGCTTCTGCATTATATCATGGCCGAATATTCATTACAGTGTTTGAAATTAGCTTATTTAGTCATCATCTTGCCTACTATGCCATATTCTTCAAGGTCACATCTGTCCCCCAACCTATCACCTTGCAATTAGAAAAATAATTTCCTGGTAAGCCCCCAGTGAATAACTCAGATTTCACTATTTTTATCCTCAAATTACCTGGAAATTTTCATGTAGACCCTGTGCAATGCTTGTCACTTGGTAAATTTAGTATCCACAAAAAACAAATAAGTTCTTTATGTATTTTTGGCTGTTGAATTTTACACACAACCTTTCTGAGTAAATATATCTTTGCCTAAATTGACTGAGATTCTCATATTTAGAAAATAACTTTTCTTTGAAGACTATCAACCAACCTGCCAAAATTATGGTCTTGTGTAATGACATTCTGATCATAGTTAAACAAATCATTGGTAACTCACTGAGGAGGTTTTTGATTCAGGTACTGTTTGTGTGATACACATGATGTTTTTATACCTTATATTGTTGATAGTCCACATGTAATTATCAAAAGAGTTCATTTTTATTAGGGGCACTATAAAGAATGTACTGATTCATGGTACTACATTTGCCTTAAACACAGGACATCCACATCGCTTAAAGCTTTGCCCCCTTACCAATACATTAGTATACTTAAACAACGGAAGTATATTTTCTTTCCACATTATGTTAACAGAGAGATGAATATCTTAAAGAAATATAATGGAATGGAATTAACAGGCAACAAAAGACAAAAAATCTCAAATATTACAGACAAATGACAATTAGCTTGACTTACAATGCTGAATATAACTTTTCACATACAACCATAACCATTTAAAATCTAAATCACACATGCCTACACTACAGTAATTGCTATGTAATTACACTATACAATGCACAGTTTTCCTGAAGTAACTGCTAAATATAGGGTGGTCCAGATCGTCTGGATGACTTTGATTTATGCGGGGACGATTCCAGTTCAGCGCGAAGGCGATTCTTCATGTAGTAAGTTCGCACACTTCTCGATAGTCCTGGATTTTACAGGTGATTTTCTATGTAATAAACTTAATAAGTTATAGCATAATGATAATTAGATCTGGACCACCCTATACTTGCTTTACAAATGTACAATATGCATTGTCAACTATATAATTACTATGAAAACATCAGCTCTAAATCCACAGCTAAGCTGTAACAACTACTTAGTTATTACTGTGTAACTACATTTGTTAAAATGCATATCCATATTGCAGTAATATATTTAATGTTCTCTCTGACAGACTGACCACCACATCCAGATTTAGCTCTTGCCTTATGCCTGATGCTGCTAGGGTAGGCTGTTGTCTCAGTGACCCTGGGTGAATGGATGTATGATGCTCAAGACCAATGAGACTTTGTTAAAAAGGAAAGAAGAGAGAAAAAAATATTCTGGGGTGTAGAGATTAGAGCATGATAAACAGAAACTGTGACCTTGAGACAAAAGAGAAATCAATATCAAAAGCAGTTAGTTGTTAATGTAAAATTCTTAAAAATGCCATTCTTTAAATTCTTTATGAAGGAAGTAGTTTGAAACTGAAGAAGTTTGTGACAGTTTATCAATAATTACATTGCAATTGTTAATTTATCTGCTAAAATATAATAAAGTGTACACTGTGGTGATTACTGTTATAATTCTAATTTGTATTGTAATTGAAGTGAATATATACACAACATGAATAATACTGGGCTCCTGGAATTGTTCAAAAAGTGCAATTAATACTGTGAAAAATCTACAATATTATACATTCATAACTAAACTGTCATTTTTATTGGGCAATTACTATGCAGATATCTATGCCTTCCATTTCATCATTTACAGGGAGCTGGCACTAATCCTGGCAGTTTTGGGTGTCGGGCATATATATAGCATAGCATAAAATTCTCAAACCCTTTTGAGAATTACTGCAATGAAAATTCATAGCTGTACTCACTTCTTCTTCTTTCGGCTGCTCCCGTTAGGGGTTGCCATAGCGGATCATCTTCTTCCATATCTTTCTGTCCTTTGCATCTTGTTCTGTTACACCCATCACCTGCATTCTCTCTTACCACATCCATAAACCTTCTCTTAGGCCTTCTTTTTCTCTTGCCTGGCAGCTCTATCCTTAGCATCCTTCTCCCAATATACCCAGCATCTCTCCTCTGCACATGTCCAAATCAATGCAATCTCGCCTCTCTGACTTTGTCTCCAAACAGTCCAACTTGAGCAGACCCTCTAATGTCTTCATTTCTAATCCTATCCATCCACATCACACTCAATGCAAATCTTAGCATCTTTAACTCTGCCACTTCCAGCACTGTCTCCTGCTTTCTGGTCAGTGCCACTGTCTCCACCCCATTTAACATAGCTGCTCTCACTACCATCCTGTAGACCTTCCCTTTCACTCTTGCTGATATCCGTCTGTCACAAATCACTCCTGACACTCTTCTCCACCCATTCCACCCTGCCTGCACTCTCTGTTTCACCTCTCTTCCACAATCCCCATTACTCTGTACTGTTGATCCTAAGTATTTAAACTCATCCACCTTTGCCAACTCTACTCCTTACTTCCTCACCATTCCACTGACCTCCCTCTCATTTACACACATGTATTCTGTCTTGTTCATTCCTCTCCTCTCTAGAGCATATCTCCACCTCTCCAGGGTCTCCTCAACCTGCTCCCTACTATCGCTACAGATCACAATGTCATCAGAAACATCATAGTCCACGCGGACTCCTGTCTAATCTCGTTTGTCAACCTGTCCCTCACCATTGCAAATAAGAAAGGGTTCAGAGCAGATCCCTGATGTAATCCCACCCCCAGCTTGAATGCAACTACTACCGCAGACCTTACCACTGTCACACCTCCCTCGTACATATCCTGTACAACTCTTACATACTTCTCTGCCACTCCCGACTTCCTCATACAATACCACAACTCCTCTCGAGGCACCCTGTCATATGCTTTCTCCAGGTCCACAAAGGCACGATGCAACTCCTTCTGACCTTCTCTATACTTCTCTATCAATACCCTCAGAGCAAACATTGCATCTGTGGTGCTCTTTCTTGGCATGAAACCATACTGCTGCTCACTAATCATCACCTCACTTCTTAACCTAGCTTCCACTACTCTTTCCCATAACTTCATGCTGCGGCTCATCAATTTTATCCTCCTGTAGTTACTACAGTCCTGCACATCCCCCTTATTCGTAAATACTGTAGCTGCACCAGTACACTTCTTCTTCAGTCCTCAGGCATCCTCTCACTTTCCAAGATTCCATTAAACAATCTGGTTAAAAACTCCACTGCCATCTCTCCTAAACACCTCCATGCTTCCACAGGTATGTCATCTGGACCAACGGCCTTTCCATTCTTCATCCTCTTCATAGCTGTCCTTACTTCCTCCTTGCTAATCCGTTGCACTTCCTGATTCACTATCTCCACATCATCCAACCTCTTCTCTCTCTCGTTCTCTTCATTCATCAGCCTCACAAAGTACTCTTTTCATCTGCTCAACACATTCTCCTCGCTTGTGAGTACGTTTCCATCTTATTCTTTATTACCCTAACCTGCTGCACATCTTTCCCAGCTTGGTCCCTCTGTCTAGCCAATCGGTACAGGTCCTTTTCTCCCTCCTTAGTGTCCAACCTATCTTACCACTCATCATACACCTTTTCTTTAGCCTTCGCCATCTCTCTCTTCACCTTGCCTTATCTCCTTGTACTCTTGTCTACTTTCTGCATCTCTCTGACTATCCCACTTCTTCTTTGCCATCCTCTTCCTCTGTATACTCTCCTGTATTTCCTCATTCCACCACCAGGTTTCCTTTTCCTCCTTCCTCTGTCCAGATGTCACGCCAAGCACCCTTCTTGCTGTCACCCTTACTACATCTGCTGTAGTTTCCCAACTGTCTGGTAACTCTTCACTACCAACCAGTGCTTGTCTCACCTCCGCCCTAAACTCAATCTTGCAGTCTTCCTTTTTCAACTTCCACCATTTGATCCTTGGCTCTGCCCTCACTCTCTTCCTCTTCTTGATCTCCAACGTCATCCTACAGACCACCATCCTATGCTGCTTAACTACACTTTCCCCTGCCACCACTTTGCAGTCTTCAATCTCCTTCAGATTGACTCTTCTGCATAGGATGTAATCTACCTGTGTGCATCTTCCTCCACTCTTGTATGTAACCGTATGTTCCTCCCTCTTCTTAAAATATGTATTCACCACAGCCATGTCCATCCTTTTGGCAAAATCCACTATCCTCTGACCTTCTTCATTTCTCTCCTTGACACCATACCTACCCATCACCTCCTCGTCTCTTCTGTTCCTTTCACTAACATGTCTATTGAAATCTGCTCCAATCACCATTTTCTGTCCCTTGGATACACTGTTCATCACTTCATCCAACTCACTCCAAAGATCTTCTTTCTCATCCATTGCACACCCAAATTGCAGGGCATATGCACTAACAACATTCATCATCACACCTCCAATTTCCAGCTTCATAATCATTACTCTGTCTGACACTCTTTTCACCACCAAAACATTCTTGACATACTGTTCCTTCAGAATAACTCCTACTCCATTTCTCCTCCTACCCACACCATGATAGAACAATTTGAATCCACCTCCAATCCACCTGGCCTTACTCCCCTTCCATTTAGTCTCTTGCACACACAATATATCAGCCTTCCTTCTCTCCATCATATCTGCTAACTCAATCCCCTTACTAGTCATACTGCCAACATTCACAATTCCTACCCTCAGTTCCACTCTCTTTACTTTCCTCCTCACCTCCTGCCTCCGGACATGTCTCCCCCCTCTTCTTCTTCGGCCAACAGTAGCCCAATTTCCGCCAGCACCCTGTTAGCTAAAAGTACTGGTGGCGGTCGTTGTTAACCCGGGGCTCAACCGATCAGGTATGGAAATTTGTATTGTTGTCCGCATATTGATTTGGCAAAATTACACACCGGATGCCTTTCCTGACGTAACCCTCCCCATTTATCCAGGCTTGGGACTGGCACGAAGAAACACACTGGTTTGTGCATCCCCTGTCGCTGGGTTAGATTCATAGATGTACACAAATCATTATTAAGAAGTTAGAATTTAACCACACTAGATGTAGTAATTATTGTGTAAATATTAGATATAAATAGACAGGCATCCTATAATACTTGGTAACTCCTTGTTGTTTAAGTACATTTATACTCTATTTCAGAACTCTTTAATATAAAATACTTTCAAGTAGTTTTATAAACAATGTTTTATGTTTCATTGTCATTTTCAATGTTTCAAAGCACTTTGAGCTACTTTTTTATGAAAATGTGCTATATAAATAAATGTTGTTGTTGTTGTTATGAGTAGCAGCTCATACATGTTTTGAACATTGAATGAGCTGATAATCTACACAGTATCCATCCATCCATTACCAAATCCTCATCACCCTGTTCATTCCTGCAAGAACCAGAGCTCATCCCAGCATTAGTGGACAACAGGCAGAGACCAGCCCATGATGGGATGTCAGTCTAATTCATGAAACAGTCACCATCACTCCCACATTCATTCATATGGGTCCAGCTTCTGATCAGCAGTTGTCCCAATATAAATGTCTTCAGGATCTAACATGACACCTGGAGTAGATTGAGGAGGGGAGGGGGTTAACAGGACACAGCAGTAGGGTTCAAATTAACAAATAGTAATTTCAAGGGATAACTTTTACTGGGTCATCACATTTTTTCTGCTCAGTCTGCTGCATCTGAAGGTCGATCAAGTCCATTCTTTCACTCCTTTGCATCCTGTGCATACTAACATTCCTGTTTTTTTTCTGAATGATGCAATCTTTAATTGTCAATATATAAAATACTGTCATCTTTGCCTGTAGGAGCAGTTGATCAGAACACATAAAGGGGAAGCTTCGAGTTGTCAATTTACTGAACATTGCACTAAACTGGTTTTATACTTACTATATTACATGTAAAAATATTAATTCTGTGACAGTGAAATACAGCTCCTCTTCTTGGGTTTACTTATCAAGATAAATTATTTCCTGATATGATGTCAGAAGAGTGACCATAGCATTGCTTTTACCAAGAACACAGGATAGAGCCAAACCCTCAAGCATTAAGTTAACAAGGCTGGTGTTTAACCGACTAGTTTTCTGGCAGAAACATACTCCCTAGAGCAGTTGTAACAGACTGCCTGAGAGAAAGAACGAAAGAAAGACAGAAAGAAAGACTTCAAGAGACACTTGGGCACGTGTTTTAAACACAAGATGCTAGATCTGCTAGGCAGCAGCACTAATTTCAACACACCATATAGGAAACAGTAACACTTGTTTACAAAAGCTGGTGATACACTCAGAAAAGTTCTATCTGGGTCTATGTTGGTTTTCAGAGAGAGTATTGTTTTCACTGTCATGCCAGACATACAGGTTACTGGGTAATTTGAAACTGATCCAAGGTGAGCAAGTATACTTGTATGAGTGAGAGTGTTTTGAAATTGACTGGCCTATTCAAGTTGGATGTCTGTCTTACACCTTTTATTGCTGGATTCCAGCTGTCTGTAATAAAAAAGTAAATTCAGAAAAAGGATGGTGATAAATTCTGGTAGGAGATGGTAAGGGCTACACAAACATAATCCTTCTTTTCACATAATAGAGCGGCAAAGTAAATATTAACATTATTTTTGTCCAAGTCACTTCACTGTATTTTCCACACTACATGGTGTTTGGACAAGTCTCTCATTTCTCTATGTTGAAAAATCTAGGATCACAGAATATTTATCAAGTAAAGAATGTCTTACATTAACCTGCACTCTTAACATATGGAATTAAAACCCTTCACACATAATGAATCATCTCTTTCTAAACATTTCAATGTTGCCTTTCAACTACTGGACTATGATTTATAATATGCTCTGTTCAAGTGCAGTGGACTGGTGTTGATTTCTTTTAGATTGTCAGGTGTCTGGAAGGAAAAATAAAAAGGAGCAAAGAAATAGCAATCCACCAAAAAGTAAATGCTGATACACCCCTAAAGGTGCTATTTTTATGCAGTTTAAGAAAAATGTCACATTGAAATTATACACCCACCATCTGTTACAAATCCAATCTATTTTAGGGTGACTGGGGTTATGACGTCCATAACCAGGTCGCATCACATGCAAAGCAGGAACCAACTCAATACCATACTTATTACATAGCACACTCATGTACACAAATGAGTGTGCTATGTTTGTCTCAAAGTAAACTAAATATCACATATTGAGGAGATTGGGCAACATGCACAGTGCACACAGACAGTGACAATGCCATGATTTGAATTTCAGACTTGGGAGTTATGAAGTACTAGTCCTAATCACATGCCACTGAGGTTACAGCACTGGATATAAACACATGCTATTTGTCCATTATATAAAACTTTTCATGTTATAAATCAGGTTTTAGGTGCATGTGGTGGTGAAGAATGAAAGTCATATGAGACACGTTGAGTCAGAAACACATTACTAAGTTGTTTCTGCCAGTTGTGATAATGTGATATTATTTTTTCTTAACTAATGTCCGTATTTTTATTGTTATCCATCCATGTTTCTTTTAAGCCCACTTATTCAAAGCAGGGTCATGGGGAAGCTGGATGTTATCCCAGCCAGCGTTGGGTGCAATACACAGGCAATCCATTGGAAGGGCACCAACCCATCACCAGCAAACACACAGCAGGTGGCCAATTTACCATTGCCAGTCCACCTAATTTGCATGTCTCTGGACTGTGGGTGGAAAGCAGAGCACCCAGAGGAATCTCAAACGGGCACAGGGAGAACATGCAAACACCACGCAAGGAGAGCTTGTGAGCTGAATCCCAGTCTTCTTGTTATGAGGCAGCTACACTACCATTTGTGTATTTCTTTTCATGAACGGTGCCATTTTGGATCTATACTCAGTTAAATATCTCAACTAGTACAAGGTATTGGAATTGTTTGTATGTGAATGAGAATGAAGGGTGTACTCAAACTAGTAATTTGTTCCGTGCCCGAGCACATTTGTCTGCAGGTAACCCCCCACCCCCAAAGTCTAGTTCGTTTGGCTAGTGTGATCGTTCCAAGCTTGGGACAGCAGTAAAGTGCCCTGGCCAGCTTGGATGAGGTATGCCCAGGCACAGTTCAGTAGGATTTTGGGAACAGTGTGATCACTAAATGTGCCAGAGCATGGGACGCCGATATGATGTCAATGATGCGACAAGTCTTATTACTAGGTAAGTATTGCAATTCTCATTTCATTCGATACCATTTGAGTTAAAAACAGGTTCTTACTTTCACCTTACAAATGAACGTGAATGCCAAAAGGGACTCAGCTCTGTTGGGCCCTTGAGCAAGGCCCTTAACCTGCAATTGCTGAGAGCTTTGCGTAGTGAAAAAAGTGCCATATAAATGCAAAGAATTATTATTATTATTATTAATTGGCAAGAAAAGCTGCAAATGCTTCCCTTGACATCATTTACCTCTGTAAAAATCTTCAAGTATATGCAGCATTAACAGCAAAACATTGCACTGCACACTCAATCTGTAAGAGAGTAGAACATTATCCTGCCCTACACGACTCTAGAAAAACACAGAATAAGAAAAATAATTTTGACCTGTATTCTGTCACTCCATGTTCAGATCTTGTTTTGGCTTTACACTAAGTCGCATAGTGATAATGAAAGCGTGCCCGGGCCCAAAAAGTTAAATCACAGCGTAAGTGCAGGCCAGTGGGACGGGGGAAGCAATTGTGCTCAGGCACAGTATAGAACAAACGCGCCTAGTATGAGTACATCCTGAGAGACAGTTTCTTATTTCCAGTGTTAACCAGACAGCACTTCGAACAGAACTGTTTAGTTGTGAACAGACATACAGTGTGAAGGTGGTAGAAATGGAGCCTCAACCACTAGAAGTCCTCACTCTATACACCTTGATGTTTCTGTATTGTTCATCATATGTGCATGGAGCATTTTTATGAGACCTGCAAAAACTTTAATGAATCTGCTTTAGGTGCTTTGACATCACTATATTACTTCCTTAACAACTTTTTTCTGACTTTAGCAAATGTGAAAATATCACTCTGAAAAATTAAAAATGCCCAAGGGTTATACGTGCCCTGATGGTATTACTTGATATTTTTGCTGAATGTGATAGATTCACTTCCATGCCTGCAAAAACTTCCACTTGTATGACTTTTTTAATGCAAATTGAGTTTGCATCTTCAATGTCAGTTTGCAACTTTTCTCACACAACTTCACTATGAATGATAACAAAAGATGGCTGTACATTCTGCCCACTTTAGCACTTTCTCTGCTTTTTTTCTGCCTCATGGACAAATGCTAGCTTGATCCAAAGTGCTCCACTGTATCTTTCTCCTGACCTTGCCTTTAGTGTTATTGATAAGCTGTGTGTTTTTCTTGGCCTCTGCTGCTTGCTCATAGTTAAACTTTAACTATTTGCTGCCATTAAGCACAGGTGAGCTCAATCTGCAGACTCAGTATATTCATACACACAGATAACCTGTCTTTTCTTTACAAGAATTATTTACTTAATGAAAAGGAAACTGTTCAGATTACTGATTTTGAGTTGTGTATCTATCTTCTATATTAAATAATAGATGAAATTCATTAATATATGTCTCATATGGCATAACCTGTCTTCTTGTAGGCCTAGAGAATTCCTACTACCCTACCTATCATCCGTCACTGTCCTTCTAAAACATTACTTTCATAAAGCAGAAGGCAGGCACCTTCTCTTGGGTGTGTTCAAGTATCATGGGAAATGTCAAAAATGCTGTCCTTCTAGGGCGCATATCACTAGGGAAATTTACTTGCAGGAATCCAGACTAAGCCCTCTTTTAACACATATATAGAACTCAAAATTCAGTTTGATTTATTCTTATGAGATACAACTAATTGCAATACTAGGTCGGCAGAAGACTTGGGTGTGTGGCTTAAGAATGGATTAAAAAATGTTAAGTAGCATTTGTATGATATTCAGCTTCCTTTGATCTTGGCTTAAAATGAAGAGTTATAGTGATAAGCAGACTTGGCAACAGATTCAGGGTGAAATCACAGTCTTATGCGATGTAGGTTCCATTCTCTTATTATTATGTGTGGGGTCTCATAGGCACAATATAAGTGCCACCACCTTTAAGGCAGCACGCTGTTACTAGTCTCTGTTTACATTATATAGCAAAAAGCTGAAGGAGGCAAGCATCTGTCCTAGATACTGCTCATCTTGAAAGGAACACAACATGTGTTCATCTGGTCTTCTGCCATAAGGAGAAACTGGATATATTAATGTAGTAATAAAATATACTTCACATACATCTTTTAATTTTATTGTGTTGAGGGAATCTAATTCCTTGGACCTTGCTAGATATAAATTAAACCCACATTATTTAGTAAATTGTCATGTACACAGTGGTGTTGGCAGGAGAACCAGACTGCAGAGTAAATGCTTAATGTGGCACATCTAGAGAGTGAAAGAACTAGCCAAGATGATGCAATAAAGTATTTCAAGTGTCTCTAGTTGAAGAACATGCCTAGGAAAGGTGGTTGAAATGTATTGATGAAAACTGCTCATGATTTGTACCTGTTAGAAAATATTTAACACATACTTATTGTTTCAATCTGTCTCAGTACACAAGCCTGGCATCACACAGGGATTTTTAAAGAAAAACGGTCAGGGGCAGATCACACCTAACTGCTGTGGGCCCACTACATGATTCAATTCAGTCCAATTCTCTTCAGTTTATTTTTCTATAGCACTCTTCACTGAGTGCTAGGACAGGGTACTGTGACAGGTTCGCAGGTAAAATGAAAATACAAACTTTACTAGTTGCATAGTAAATACATAAAGACATGAAGTAGCATAAAACTGATTAACATAATGGAGCCCAGCACTATCTTTATTTTAATTAATTGCTGAAGTGTGGCTGGTTAACAGTAGCCAAGAGGAATGGAAAAACTCCAGTTAGCAGCAGCCCTGGAGAAAATAAACCTCTGGAGGATCCACTGTCAATTGCAAGAGAGAAAATCAAAGACAAAGTCAGACACAGTCAGAGTCCTGGTGAACTCAGCCAACCAACCACCCACCCTCTTCTGGACATTCTGTAATAGAGTCAATGCTGGGCCATCTAATCTGAAGGAAGAATTGTTCTGTCTGTTGATTCCAGGGCTCTCAGTATCTCAGGTGTATTTTCCTTAAGTAAGAAAATACCATGGCAGTTGCAGGATGGCAAACAGTAACACAGAATAGAGGAGGGTTACCAACAATTCATAATTATTTTAATGCTTATACTGTATTTTTGTACAAATGACTAGCAAACAGAGATACATTATGCACAAGTAATCAGCTGTTTTTATGAGGGTATGTGATACTAAAGTAGCGAGTCTACAACCTTCATTTAAAAGCTGAGACTAAAGGGGTTTAAGCAGACAGATCATTGCACAGCTTTGTGACCCTGTAATGAAAGACTCAACCTTCTACTCTTATTTTATTAATCACTGAAATTCTATTAATCCCTCAGACTGTTGCAATCTTAATATGTGCTCTGGTTTGTAATAATTAGTTCGGATAAGTAAGCAGGGTCTGATGATTTTAAAATTAGCTCTAAGCTTAACTGGAAGCCAGTGTAATAACTTAGAAACTGAAGTTCTGTGGTCACACTTTCTAGTTTTTGTAATGATTCTTGATGCAGCAGTTTGAATTAACTGAGAGCTGAACAATTTGAACAGATAATAAACTGCCCTGTAGGGGACATATAGATCATCCATCCATCCATCCATTATCCAACCCGCTATATCCTAACTACAGGGTCACAGGGGTCTGCTGGAGCCAATCCCAGTCAACGCAGGGCACAAGGTAGGAAAGAAACTCCGTGCAGGGTGCCAGCCCACCGCAGGGCGCACACACACACACACCCACCCACACACCAAGCACACGCTAGGGACAATTTAGAATCACCAATGTACCTAACCTGCATATCTTTGGACTGTGGGAGGAAACAGGAGTACCTGGAGGAAACCCACACAGACACGGGGAGAACATGCAAACTCCACGGAGGGAGGACCCAGGAAGCAAACCGGGTCTCCTAACTGCGAGGCAGCAGCGCTACCCACTGCCATATAGAGCAGCAGGTTATAAATAGTTTATGTAAAGCTAAAAAAGCATTCAAAATAAAGTCCTTTCACATTTCCGATTAGAGAAACACCATTTGCCACCAGGGGCTCCCATGAAAGAGCAGCTGTGTGTCTCTAAAATGGTGTTCTTTTCTCTGTGAATTGACCACATTAGTTTCTACATATCTGTGCACCTTAAGGCAACAAAGCAGGTGGCTTTGTACAAAGGTCATCTCATTCTCACTAAAACATCCATATTGTTGTTTATCAGTGGCTAGTAATTTAAAGAAAAGGAGAACTAACTTCCAAACTTGTAACACGAATTTCACTTTGTCTGCCATTCACTTTCTTACATGTCTGCTGTTTTACAAGGTAGTCTCCCTCAGTAAATTATTAATTTAAGTGCCATTATGAAGCAACATAAAAGTCAAAAACATGGTACAGTTTAAACTTTAGGCTGTTACCAGTAAGTACTATATAAGTACTTAACTAGATGGACATGATGTAATGTTCCTAACTCTCTGGTTATTCTAGTACCTTTGACTACTTCATATTACAGTTTTTCTCAAATGCTAAAACACATTTCACAAACGTTTCCTCCATGTTCCCCAATGTCTAAACACAACACCTTTTTCTAAAGCTACATAAACACAACCACACCTTCTCACTTCAAAACTCAAACTTTCACACCAAAAGAGCAGCTCGAAGCTTTCAAAAATGTAAACACTATACACATCATTACACACTACAGCAAAACAATTGAAAACACAATGCTCAATTTGTGAGAAGGTTCTTTGTTTCATAACTGCCAATGCATATTTTTAGAAACTTTACAGTAACGGATCTTCTTAGATCTCTGCAGAAGATTAGGCATTTAGATTTGTGAGTTTCATATGAAGAGTATAAATCTATAGAAAATTCTGCATGTACACTACTGTAACACAACTCGATGCAAAAACAGAATCTATTGCACACAACAGTACTCTTAAAAACATGATCAGGGTGTGAAGTTTTTTTATTTACTTTATTCACACCACAATCACTGTGCGGCATCATGTCGCTGAGTTGCATCGGGCCACATCACCTCATCCACATCGCAGGCTATATTGTCTCTTGCCAGGCACTGCGGGAAAAACGCCCTGGAATGGCGAATCCATCCTTGGAAGGCCTCCACTGGGATGTCAACACAGGCCAGCTCCATTGCCCTTAGGAGGTTCTCTCTAGTGTATGGTTGTCTGTCATAAGCCTTCCATCTCCACGATGAGAAGAACTCCTCTATAGGGTTCAGGAAAGGGGAGTAGGGTGGCAGACAGACATTTAAAAAGTGGTTACTGTTGGTGGTGAACCACTCTCTGATTTGGTTTGTTCTGTGGAAGCGGACATTGCCCCAAATGATCACATAAATGTGATGTGTGGGCCCAGGATGGTGTTGTTAGCGGTCCAGGAGGATGTCTTTTAGCTCCTCTAGGAAGGTGAGGAGACGTTGGGTGTTGTAAGACCCAAGGACAGCATGCCGGTGGACAAGCCCCTCCGAACCCATGGCCGCACAAAGAGTAGTATTACCCCCCCGTTGGCCAGGAACCTCAGTGATGGCTCTTTGGCCAATGATGTTACGGCCTCTTTGCCTTCGTTTCTGCAGGTTGAAGCCAGCCTCATCCAGGAAGAGGTACTCATGAGGTCTGGCCATCGCGTCCAACTGTAATATCCTCTGTGAAAATGTGAAAGTGCACAGGTGTTCAGAACAACAGTCAATCAGGTAGCACAGTATTGTCCAGAAGTAATGTAGGCCACTGAGCAACACAGTATGTCCACTAACTGTACTGTGAACATGGATGTATACTTAGTTGCACATACTTGTAACGTAGGTCTTTGTGTCGCGCAGAGTTGCACTCAAAGGGAACCCTATAGACCTGTTTTCCTCCGCATCTTTTAGCCAGAGAACTCGGTCTATTGTGGCCAAGCTGACATCATCAATGCTCTCAAAGTTGACATTATCGGCAATGACTTTGTCTCTTATCTCCCGGTGTCTGATGAGGTTGTTCTCACGAACCATATCCACAATGAGGGTTTCTTATGCAGCTGTAAATATGGCAACCCTCCCACCTCTATGTGGCATTCTTTCAACTCTAAAGAAAGAAACATGTGTTGTCAATTGACATGTTTTACAATAACTGATTTGAAACCAATAGACTACTTTCACAGGCTTGTAAAACTGTATTGTGACAAAGAAAGCAATAGAGTACAATACCTGTTGTGTTGTCTGAATGCCCTGATAATGGTGGCCACAGTGAACCTACTCAGGTTTGGACGGACTCTTAGTTCTGCTTCAGCCATTGTCATGCCATGGACAATGACATGGTCAATAACTGTTGCTTGCATCTCATCCGTAATGATGGTGCGAGGTTGTCTTGCTTTCCCTCCTGGACCTTCTCCTTTCCCTTGTTGGCCTCCTCCTCTTCCTCGTTGGCCTGCTCCTCTTCCTCCTCTGATTTGAACTCCTCTTGCTCGTTGGCCTGCTCCTCCTCTGATTTGAACTCCTCTTCCTCGTTGGCCTGCTCCTCTTCTTCCATGGCCAGCTCTTCTCCCTCCTCTGACTCGAATTCCTCTTCCCCTGACTCTGCCTTCATCCATTGTGTTTGTTTGGAATCTTCAGCAAACTGTGCACTCTGAACTTGCTTTTATACATGCGGTCACAGCATTAGCAACAAGTGTCTTCAATTTTGAGTCGTTGTGTGTAATGAATGATGCCAGGTGTGTTCATTGTGTTCAAATATTGTTGACTGTGGCAAGCATTTTGCATCACATGAGCTTTCATTTGAGAATATGAGCAGAGTTCTTTTGCAACTTGTGTTTTAGCAAGGAAAAATGTGTTTAGATTTGTGAGAACGGAGGATTGTGTTCTGTGAATTGTGTCTTCATGTGAAATGTGTTTATGATATTGGAGAATGATGGCTAGATTTAGTAAATGTGTTTAGACAACTGGTCATTTGGTTTAGAGGATTGGCTTTTGTGTTTTAGCATTTGAGAAAAACTGTAATGTTTTCCCATTTTTGCTCCCTTTTGGTGGATAAAGGAATATTTTTTTAAATCAACTTGTGGCAGAATGGCTAGCACTGCTTCCTCATAGATCTAGCATCATTGGTTTGAATCCTGTGCCTGATCATTATCTGTAAGGATTTGCAACATTCTCCCAGTGTTTTTTTTTACATTTTCTTCTGACTCCACTGTTTTTTCTCCCTCACCCAAAAAGACATGGTGGATTGGCTGATTGATGATTTCTGATTTATTGATATGTGTCAGTAGACTCTCTGGTGGACTGGTGATCTGTCTAGGGTTAGTTCTTAAGCCCTGCATCCTTAACTTGAGATTATAATGTATGTTAGATGGAAGTTTATAATTGTTTGTGTACTTATTAGTTCCATGTTAATTTCTAATTAAACTTTAAAGGCAATAAAAATAATTAGGTTTTATTGAAAGAGGTAAATAAACATTTAGATATGAAAAACACTTTTTTATCTGGATTCCCTGTCCTAGGTAAAGTGGGTTCAATAATAATGGATGGAATTTGGATATAAAACAAATATTAACAAAGCAGCACAGTTGAAAAGAGGAATTTAACCTGATGAAGAGATAAGTAGGCATACTGAAAACAAAGATGTTACAGCCCTCCGGGGACTGGATGTGATGCAATCCATCCATCCATCCATTATCCAACCCTCTATATCCTAACTTCAGGGTCACGGGGGTCTGCTGGAGCCAATCCCAGCCAACACAGGGCCCAAGGCAGGAAACAGACCCTGGGCAGGGCGCCAACCCACCACAGATATGATGCAATACTAAGGGAAAAACATTACTCTGTCTATAGAAGATGCTGGGTGTCATGAATATACGGTGTTGTACACAGCTTCTTCTTTGAAAGATGACTTAATGTGACAGCAAAGAGAAAGTCTAATTGACTGGTGGTTATGTTGAGACATAGAAAGCAAAATGCTACTTTGTATAGGTTAAACAAGCTTCTCAAAGAAATCTTTAGGAAAGATTTTAAAGACACCTGTCAACAACCATGGAATATGTAATTAATTGGATTATATATGGATGACCCACTACTATCTGCCTAACAAAACCAGCATCCAGATTAAGACCACCACAGGTCCCTGGGTGTCCAAGCTTAAATAGTCCCCATGACCTCACCTCACTACCCCCATCAGGCTCACACATTATGAACATCACATATGCCAACGATAGATAGATGTTTGACTCCCTCAATCCAATTTTGAATGGCAGGGAGCTAGAGATAATGTACGGAAAATCACATATTTATTCGTATATCCTTGTACTGAGTTCTGCCTTCAACATATTTCTGAATAGTCCTTAGGGAGTGTTTGTAATGCCATGGGTCCTACTAATTTGATCTGACGCAGAACATACATGCTTATGACTTCATCTGATGTAAAACAGAGCCATAACAGCTACATTCTTGCACATTAAGGGGATGACTGAGAATTTAAAAAATGTCATTCTGAATTGCTGTACTTCAGCCACGCTGTTCAGAAGCAAAATCATCCTTTACAAGAAGTGACAAAGAAAACAGGAATGGTGTGTGCAGTATTAATACAAAAAGAAATATGACTGCAATGAATTGCGGTATTGAGTGGTGAGTTGAATCTAACAGAGAACTGTGAAACCTAAAAGGAGGTGGTGCACTCAGAAAATAAAAAAGGAAATTAAATCCCTGAGGAAATAAGGCTCACAAGACCAGAGGCACTGGTTTGTGGAGCTTTCATCAGAGTGATTAAACCATGTAAGGTTGAGAGGTTGAATTTCTTTTGATTTAATTGGTGAAATTGTGTGAGGTGAATTGCAGCTTCTCTTTACTTTTTTTCTTACAACAGTCTCGTCAATCTTGTACAAATATATCTAGAAATGTCAGTGGAGGTTTATATGTATATACAATGTAATGTACAAGTGAAACATTATTGCCATGCAGTACCTTTGCATAGAGGTTGTCTTGGTGTAAATTTAAATAATTTTAAATAATAATAGTAACATATATTTTACACAATATATACTCTATATATGTATATCAAATATAGGACACATTACACTGGAAATACTGCAAGTTATGCATCAGTATTTTTAACATAGCACATGCAGCAGTATTCATAAACCTGCATACTTCAGGATTGCTGGGACGAGGAGCCACAGTATATATGAAAGTACTCTATTCTGTATATATTACCCAATACTGCAGAAGCATCAACATTCTTGTTTATGTGTATATCTGTACAGTATGCAGTATACACATTTTTGTTGAGGGGAGGACTTGTAATAAGTTGTTGCTGAAATTCGGTGGGTTTCTACTTTCTAGTTCAAAAAAAAGAAGCTTCCATTAAAGTAAGTTCAGGGTAGGTTATCTCAAAACCAGACATTACTACAGCACCAAATTTGAGAAGTCGCCTTTAGTGGAAAAAACAAAATGTAGGCAGAATGTGGACCATGGCAGGAAGAAAACATGCCTATTAGATACTGATACTTTAAGCCATACTCCTATAGTGACACCTGGATTTGTTATAACTGTCTCCCTACTGGTAAAGATATTAACAGTTAATGCAGAAGCAAGATGTAGCAATTTTTGGTATAGAAAGAAATGCATTTAGGTGAGAGAACAGATAGTGTATATATGATGTGTTTGAAAGCCACCAAATAGATGGACATCTCCAAATTTTAGAGAGGTCAAATCATATTTACAATAGTAAGGTCTGAGATAAATAATTGATTGTTTTAATTCTTCTTTTACTGTAGGAAGCTTCAGGTAATTTAATGAAAGCTCTTACTTTGTACGTTTTTCATATGTTATACATTAGTGTAAAATGCAAAGTAACACCAAGGAACAAAATCAACAACATGCATATGCAGTATTCATTGGACCACTATCAGTTGTGCTTAATCCAGTTTAGAGTTGTGGGTAATGCAGCTTATCCTAGAAATAAAAAAATAATGCACTAACGCACCAACCCATTGCAGAGCCCATTCAAATAAGATGCATACACTCACTTTTACCAATTTAGAGTAACCATTTCACGTATCACACAACCTTTGTGATGTAAAAATAATAATAATTTATTACATTTATATAGCGCTTTTCTCACTACTTAAAGTGCTTAACGTGGGAAACTGGGATATCCAGAGAAAAAAATAATGTAAACAAAGGGAGAATGTGCAAACTACAAACAGACCATGAGTGGGCTGAAATTCAAAACCTGGATTCTAAAGGTGTAAAGAAGTAACATTATCTACTGTGCCATTGTCTTATCCACTGAGCATATATATTATTGTATATTTCCAACTGTCTTTATCAAAAGTGACTTACAAGGTAAAGATACATTACAATTGATTTACACATACTGTACATTTTGCACCGGCTGATTAAGTGACTTGCTAAACATAAAACAGTGAATCAAAAGAAGGTGTTGTATAGAATATGTACATTATTATTCATTATACAAAGTCACAGTCTCACATGTGTACTGGGTAATAATTACTGTTTCATTCGTCCAATTTGTAAACCAGCATTATCTAGAACAGGATCATAATAGTTATATATTTATTATATATACATATACTGTAAATGTAATTATATAAATATCTACTGTATGTATAAAATGGGATTTGAAAGCTTTATTTTTTAAAGCTACATATCTGGTCAGTAAATGTTTCTTTGCAGTTCATAATGCTATATGACATTACAAATTAGCACTAATGCAATAAAAATAACAAGAATGTTCTGAATATTCAAAATAAGTGGCCTTTCTTCAATTGCAATACTGAATCATTTCACTTTCTTACACTGCTGTTTAATGTTTTTGAATAGCCATGTGGTAATTTCTTTCAAGTGTCTGGCAGGATTGGTCATAGCTCTCCTGTTGAGTTTGTTTTTTTTTTGTTCTTTTCTCTGTCCTGGTGATCCTACACAGAATAGAGTGTGCAGAAGCCTGTATTCTGATGTGATCAATCTATAAAGGCTCCATCTCCACACTTAGAAGGGGGTCTAAATTATGTCTGCAATGTATTGGGTCATTAACATACTAAAAAGATGAAGTTCTTAGTCAATATGTCATTTTCTTAAAGGTAGAGTATGATGCATCAAAATCATTTTAAATTTTTCTCAACAGTCATTATTCTATTGATTTTGATTAAACCACTTACAGCGTGGGATGAAATGAAACCCCAACCCTTGACTAGGATAGCAGTCAGGCAGCAATGTGTTCTTCTGAAATACTGATGTGCTTGTGACCCAAACAATTTCACTTTGTATTCATTGATTTATGACCTTTTGCATGCTGAAATCTAATTTGCTTTGTTGCCTGTCTGTAAGTATGGCTTCTTAGCTGCATTCATTGGATTTCTTTCTGTGCCTTCAGGAACCTATCTTTTGAATACCATTCATCAGATTAGGACAGCTTTTTTGGGTATGTCATTGCATATTCTACCTTCAGCTTAGCTAATTTTTTCAAATTTCTATATTTAAATTTTGAATGGCACATCCTGAAAATCAAGTTTATCAATATACCTAGTTATTTGTTAAATTGCACCACAAGCCCACTTGCCTCATCTTATCCCTACTTTATTAATTTCAATCAGGTGTGCAACTGGTGGAATTTAACATATACATGGAATGACTGGAGTGCCTTGAGAGAAAGTTTCAGAATCAAACCTCAGAAAATATCAAAACAATTTTGGAAAACATAAGCAATTGGTGTATACATGAATTACATGAATATTATACCATATACTGTATAAATCTATATATATATATATATGTCTAATAATATTTATGGTTCTATATATACATACTGTATATATGGAAGGATATTATTTCATGTCATATTTAATGTCAGGATTCCAGAATGTGATACCAGTTTGATTCCCAGTTATGTCTATATCTGAGTGTGTATGCTTTCCCACTGTCTTTATTGGTTGTTGTTTGGGTATTTCTGTTTTCCCCTGCATCCCAAGTATGTGCAGAAGAGATTATTTGGAATTTCTAAATTGGCCTGATATAAGTGTGTGTGGCTTGTATAAAACAATATGCCCTGTAGTGAACTAATTGCCTTTTATTTTAAGCAAATTTCCTGTGTTACAAATGGCTGAAAAGTCCTGTAACATGTTAATCACACTTATTATTAAACATGAAAGTATGCTTTTATAGAATTAGTGATAGTGAGTATAAAACAGAAGCAAAGGACATTCATTTTATTGTATATAAAGAAATTGTGTATGGTAGTGTAGTATCTAAGGCTGTTTCCTGCCTTGTGCATGCTGGAATAGGCTGCTTGCACTCACAATCCTTACCTGGATTAAACAGACTAGAAAACAAATGAAAGAAAATTAATAATATCTCATTCCATTACTCAGAAACTACATGGAAAGTCTTGCTTATAATAAATGTACTGACCAATTAAACACTTTAGTGCGTAATTAATTAACTAACTGGTGTACTGTATGTGTATACATTGTATATGTGTGTATGCATATACTTTGAAAGATGCATATACATTTTTATACTTGTCTGTAAGTATACTGTATAATACATATGTATGTATGGAGAACATTTGCAGTGTTTTCATAAAAATTCTCTTCCAGTCCCTTTATGATTTCATCAGTAAGACAGGACCTAATTGAGTCACTTTCGCACAGCTCAGCTATACAAGCACAGTGCTGTCATCACCTGCGGTTACAGGGCTCAACCACATCTGGCTTCTATTACCATTAGACAAGGTGCTTTTTTTGGTACTTTAATCTCTGGTGCATTTTTCTTAAGTAAACTAGAAGAACAAATTATCATGTGAGCTGTGCTGAGTAAAAGTGATTTCAAACGTCAGTAAGATTACAGTGCATTTTCTCCAAAGGACTTTTCATTATTTTTTGCTGCTTTGAAGGATTTGCAGTTTACAAAAATACATTGAATGTAGTATCAAGAAATATATATATATATGTATATAATTATTAAGAGTGAAAATTTTTAAATTAATTGTGATAGTATGCTAATTATAGAAATCTCTAAAGAAGACTTTAGAACTGAAATGTTTACTTATGCTTTGCTGTTGATTTTCATTGATCACCACAGCCACAGATCTAGACTAGTCAACTATATTGAAAAGTTGTTATCCAGATACACACAAAAATCAAAGTTGTTCATTCCATAACTCAAAGTTTTACTGAGGTGTACAAGTCTGAAATATATGGTGTACACTTAGCCTGGGGACGTGCTTATCCCCACTCTGCTGTCTTCTCCTTTAGGGCAAGTGAGCGTCAAACAGAATCAGCTAATTTAGTCACCAAGTTCATATATGCTAATTGATATTGCACCCTTTTTGGCTGTAGATCAACAAACTTTCATCATTCTCAGTTTGCCCTGGGCTACATTGTTCATTAGATACTTGCAAATGAACAGCATGCTCAAGCCTAAAATACTAGCTTAGGCTACTTAGTTTTAATAATGTGGTGGCTACTTTTGTCCAACCTTTCCCATTTGACAAAAATGCAAAGAGTAACTAGGAGCACAAGGTCCTTAACCACAAAGTCTAAATAACCAAGATTTTATCTGTCAATACATCTTTGTCCCTAGTGTGTGCTTGGTGTGTGGGTGTATGTGTGTGCCCTGCGGTAGGCTGCCGCCCTGCCCGGGGTTTGTTCCTGCCTTGTGCCCTGTGCTGGCTGGGATTGGCTCCAGCAGACCCCCGTGACCCTGTGTTAGGATATAGCGGGTTGGAAAATGACTGACTGACTGACATCTATAGTCGGACCCTCTTAATCCAGTTTAGAGTTGTGCAGACCAGCGTATATCCTGGCAATACTCGAAACGGTAAGCTAAATAACCCTTATTTTAGCAGGATGAAGGTTAAACATTGGAATGAAAAAGAATAAGAGTCATAAGTTTTTTGGTTTTAGCTGTAACTTATATGGCTCAAAAACATGTGTGCCATAAGGTTATTTTACTCTGAACTAAGAGATTGTTTGACCCTGAGCAAGACTCTTAACCCACTTATGTTCAACAGCAAAAATCAATGTAAACAATTGTACAGTGTAAAGTTCCATGGAACTGTGTTTACCGTAGAGAGGTGGTATATAAAATAATGATTGCTTTTTTTGTTTAAGATGCTCAATTTGTTTTTCTTTACAAATCATGACCACCAGGGAAAGCATTAACATAAGCTTGAGGGTGAAGCTTAGCAGTCAGTGAATGATGAATAAAAATAGTGTGAAATCATTAGATCATCTTAGGGATAAGAAACCAGGAGCGAAGTATGCAGTTAGAGAAAGTCACAAATAATGTGACCTTAAGCCAAACATTCTTATTATATGTAGTGTCTTTCCTAGCTAAAACCATCTCAGTTATTTGTAGGTGGTAAGTTTATGACTTATACAGTAGTAGAACAGGGTGTTGGCAGTGGAAATTGAACCTGAAATCCTTTTCAATAAAAACCATCCTGAGGTGATTTTTAGGTACGGTGACTGCATTGTTTCCTCACAGATTCAGGGAATGGAATTCAGTTACCAAATGAACGTTTGCACATCTCACCTTTGTTCAGATAGGTTTTCTTTGGATGCTTCTCTAACACCTCCAGTGTTAATTGACAACCCAGTATTAGTGATTGTAAATTTTTGCCTTTATCCTTGATTTCTGTTTTTTCGGTAGATGCTGGGTCTCCTTCACCCTGGATGGGTGAATGGTTCATTTGTTATTTTTTTTTTTGTTTGTGGTATCAGTCCATATATGTATCACACATGCACTTATGATCCAGAATATTATGACCGCTTGTCTAATATGCCAATGTTACTCTTTGTGCCGCCAGAACAGCTCTGACCTGTCAAACGGACTCTGTAAGACCTCAGAAGGTGTCCTATGGTAACTGGTACCAGAATGTTAGCAGCAGATCCTCAAACTCCTGTAAGTTCTGAGGTGGAGCCACCATGGATCAGACACATCCCACAGATACTTGATAAGATTAAGATCTGGGAAATTTAGAGCATAGGGCAACGCCTTCAACTCTTCATCTTGTTCCTCAAACCATTCTTGAACAATTTGTGCTGTGCAGCAGGGCACATTACCCTCCTGAAAGATGCCTCTTGTATCGAGATATACCGTTGCCTTGAAGGAGTCAATATCGTTTGCAACAACATTTAGCTAAGTGGTTCATGTCAAATTAAAGCCCACATAAATATCCAGACACAGTGTCTCTTAGGAGAATATTGTCCAAATCATCATACTTCTCCACCAGTTTGTCTTCTTTCCACTGGGCATTACTGTGCCATTTCTCTCCAAGGTAAGCAATGCACACATACCTGGCTGTCCACATGATAAAATTGAAAACAAACCAGGCAAACTTCTTCCATTGATTCAAAGTCAGTGATTAAATGGTGGACATAGGTTAGCATGGACTGGCCTACATCTATACAGTCACATGCGCATCAAGGTTTGATGTACTGTATACACATTACTCCTGAAAGCATCGTTAAAATTATCTGTGATTTCCAGTGTTGATCACCATAGAGCCCTATTATATCAGAAATGCATATCAAAAAATACAAAGTTTAAACTTTTTCTTGTTAATTACTACAAAATACACAGGGTGAGAAACATAAAACAAAATACTGTATATAATAAACCAACACATTTTCCTTTATTTCATGTTTATATGTACAGTATGCAATACTGATTTGGTATAACATATACTGATTTATGTTATTTGAGCCCAAATAAATGCTTTGTTAACAAGCATGAGCTTTGTATTTTTTTAACCTATTTTTATTTGGTTATTTATGAGACGTTTTTATCTAAATCAGTTATAAACTGAATGCAGTTTTGATCGTTGGGCTGTGTATGCATTTAAGATTAATTTCTTTAGCTGAAAGTGCAGCCTAGTGGTTAAGTCACTGGATTGTGTCCTACAAAGATTTGGGTGCTAGAGCTCCAACAATAAAAACATTTTTGAATAGTCTACTTGGCTTTGGGAATGTGTTCCATACGCAAAGCCTTTTTACCATTTAGAGTTTGTTTATTTATGTTGTATTAGTGTATTTGTGTCGTTTTTAACACTCATGGCTCCACATTGCACGACATTGTGTTCTTTAAGACATTTTGATCCCAGACTCATTTAATCAGAGGGATTGTTCTTTTGCTAATTTCAATAAATCTCACTGATGATTTCTTTTTTTTCCTTCCTTCTTCCATGACAAGAAAAACACAAATATTATCCACACGCACGTCAAAGTGAAAACATTTTGCTCAGGGCTGAATAAGAGCCCATAGTTTAAATGAGAAAAAGGTGCATAAATGTTTTGGGCAGTATCTGTGTCCCCTATCGCCGGCAGTCGCGCAGCTGTTCACTCGACTTATTTGTTCTACAGCGCTTCTTAACTGTATCCTCCCTTGTGTATTTAAGGAAGCTGTAATGTCATGCAATTGGGCCCATATTATTTTTGTCTGAATCCCTAAGAGTGATGTAAGAGGAAAAAGGAAACTAGCTAACTCCCAACCAGCAGAGCAAAGGTCACATTAGTGTTGGCAGCGTCCCAGTCTGACTTCAGCCTTCCCTACTTTTGCTCAAAAATCAGTTACACCCACATTAGAGAAGATGTGCTTCCTGTTTTATATTGTTTTTATTTGCAATAATTTATTAGCAATGACTAATGATTCTCAGTGGAGCTGATCACATTTCATATAATCAAACAAAGTGCTTGAATAATGCAAAAGTTACAGACTGCTGAAATAAAAATATACAAAAAATGTGATTTTATGTGTAAAAAAGTATGCACTTTCCTGTTCCTTTCTTGTACCAAGATCCACTAGATGGCTAGTGGAAAGTAGTCCTTTTGATGGGGGGAGTTGCAGGGCTAGGTACCCATAGGTATAAGGCATGGGTATTACCTGGAGGTGGCACCAGTCCATCACAGAACAAGCCATAGGCCTTTGGACAGTCAAATTGTGTTAAGTATTAGCTTAGGAAATTAGGAAATTAGCTTTGCAAATGTGCACAATGTACCTGTGAGGTAGTAAATCAATTAAATTATCCATTATCACTACCTGCTTTTTTTCAATTCAGAGTCACTGTAGTCGGAAATACATTAGAATAGAGCCCTGAGACATCATTTGTGTTTGACTATGCCAGGATGTTGAAATGTCATGGATTCAGGTACATATGTAGTTGAATTTACCACTGACCTATGCTGATGTGAGAGTGATTAAATAACTTGATGAAATAATCAAGTTGTTTGGTTGTATCTGTTAGCAGTAAACTGCAGAGCAGTTAGCACATGTATATCATGAGTTAGGGTTGGTACACACAGTACAGTATGCAGCATAGTAGCAGTATGGTCAAATGAAAAAGGAAGATAAAACATGGAAGACATGACTGTCGGTTGTTATTAGAAACTAATAAGTCATCTATTTTTATAGCATCTTTCCATAATAAATATTACATTACCAGCATAGTACAGTATTGGTCTGTATAATCATTATTAATCTGTTGATCCATTAGTTAGTTTAATAATAACATATGAGAATAGACCATTCAATCTGTTAAGCCTGTTTGTTGAGCTAGTAGCTAAGCCGACCCAATACCTCAACCAGAATCTTTTTAAAGGTTGTCAAGATTTCTGCTTCAACTATTTGTCTTGGTAGTTAGTTCCAGAGACCCACAACTCTTTGTGTAACAAAGTGCTCTTTGGCTTAAGTTTTAAATGCACTTCCCATTAATTTCCACTGATGTCCAACCTTAAGCTGAAAGAATGTTGCTGGATCTACTTTATTAGTGCCTTTGAGGATTTTAAATACCTGGATTAGGTCCCCATGCTGCCTTTTCTGCTCGAGACTAAACAGTTTTAATTCGCTGAGTCTGTCACAGTAGGACATGTCCTTAAGTCCTGGGATGTATGTGGTTGCTCTTCTCTGCACAGCTTCAAGTGCTGATTTGTCTTTCTTGTATCATGGTGACCAGAACTGCACACAACGCTCCAGATGTGAAGATGTGGGAAAATCTTTCACATTGTGTTACTTTCCTCTTTGTTAAACTTGCTTAGACAATCGTCGTTGATGTGATCGACTTTTATTGATTGAGTTATTTAACTGTCATTCTCAAAGACACAAACTGTAAACTTGTAAACAAACTCACCTTACATTGATGGGAGTCATGATTTATAATTACATTGATCAAAGTATTATATTGACATTTTACTAAAGGGGTCTAGATGCAACACTTGTCTTGGACTAACATGGGCAGAATTATAAAGACCAGTTGTAAAATCAAAGTGTAGGATTTGTTCATATTGTTTGAATTCCCACATGGGACATTTTATTGTTTTTAATAAAAAGATTTAACGTAAACTGATAGTGACTCTTGTTTCTTCCGCGCAGTCGACTCAAGCTAATACTGTGCAGTATTAAGCACAAGGCAGGTACCAACTTTTGAACAAGATGTATGTCAATCAAGGGGCCTATTGGTAAATGGAATTGGTCTTTAAATGTGAACAGTTGGGCGGCACGGAGGCGCAGTGGTAGTGCTGCTGCCTTGCAGTTAGGAGACCTGGGTTCGCTTCCCGGGTGGAGTTTGCATGTTCTTCATGTGTCTGCGTGGGTTTCCCCCGGGCGCTCCGGTTTCCTCCCACAGTCCAAAGACATGCAGTTTAGGTGGATTGCCGATTCTAAATTGGCCGTAGTGTATGCTTGGTGTTTGTGTGTATCCTGCGGTGGGTTGGCATCCCGCCCAGGATTGGTTCCTGCCTTGTGCCCTGTGTTGACTGGGATTGGATCCAAGAGACCCCCGTAACCCTGTGTTCCGATTCAGCGGGTTGGAAAATGGATGGATGGATGTGATCAGTTACTATTTGCCCGGGTATCATTTAACCTAAAGAGTATTGGTTTGCATGTGCAAACTATATTTATTTGGCAATATATTGTCACAAGCAAACAGAATTGGTTTGTGCATATTTAATACTGATTTATACATTTATAATTCACATGCACATAATATTTGTCTCTAAGCACAGTATTGCAGTAATATTAGTGGTACTCCAGCGTATCTTTCCAGTACAGTATAACTGTGTCAATGTTTCTACTATGCGAATGCTTGAAAGTTAGGTGACTTGGTTGATGTTTCTCACAGTTAGTGGTGCAACCATTCAGCACAACCTTTATTCTCATAAGCCTTGGCTTGAACCTTTGTTGTTGCTACTGGGATAGCCTGTTACACCTTATAATGCTGAACAGGAGGGAGCAGGTATAAAACACTGATTGATGTAAAAATAGGAATATAGTATGTACACAATCCCTGATTTTTATTTCTGTCTTTTGGGAAATCAAGAGCTCTATTGCAGAGGCAGTAGGGATTCACCTTTCTCAGGAACTACAATATACTGGCACTGTTTGCAGCATTATCAGAGGTCAGCGTGACAAATTAAAAAATACTGTGCGCACATAGAAAGTGTGTCTTATTTAAGAAAGAGAATAAAGCAGTCATTGCAAACAGTAAATTAGGAATGCACAAATTTGCTAGTAGCTTCCCTGAATAGAGTTTTCTTGATTTTAGAAAAAAAATGTTCCTCTTGGACATGAAATAACAACTATAATTATAAATATCATGGGTGCAAACAGGAAATCATTTTATATGGCTTAGCTAGTGTGTAGTATTCTGATTTAGTCAAAATGTGTCTGTTTCCTAATTTGTATTATTAAAAAACAAAAAAATGTATTTGACTGCAGTACTTGAAATATTTTAATAAGTGGCGCAAGTATTCTTTTGCAGTTCACTTGCTTCAGTTCAGTTTGCCATTATTCTTCCAGGTTGTAATCTTTCATTATTGGTGCAGAGACAGAGAAACAGTCTGAGAGTGTACCACTTCAATCCCCTTCCACTTGAGCTAGCTTGGTCACAGCAATAAAGACTAATGACAGCAATAGTTACAAGATGAAATCTGAGTCCAGATTTATAGACATAAGGCAGTAGTAAGGAAGCAAAGAAATATCCGCTAGGCATCAAGACAGAGACAGACACACAGACTCAACAAGAGAAATGTTTTTTGGGAATTAAGGATAAAAAGGATACACACAATAAATTTCATGAACTCATACATGTGAGAAATTTAGCATTAAAGATAAAATTCTCAAATTCAAGAAAAAGGGAAAGTTTATCTGCTTCTGAAGGCTCAACCATTCCAGAACCATCCACTGGCATGTTATGAGTATAACCAAAGTCATTAGAACAATTCAGCCAACTATTGAAGCACCTGGTAAGATGTTCAGCAGCAACATCACCAAAAAGATTTCCTGCATGCTCATTAATCTGCCAAAACATATAATGTTCACATTACGTTAAGCTCACTATGTTAAATTATACCAGTGTGTATCTTCACGTGATGAAGGATATATAACAGTATGTAAATGTCTTTCAATCTGTATTTGAGACTTGATTTCTTTGGTGGTTGTGCTTTCATAGAAATGATGCAGGAAAGGTAAACTGAAGATTTTGAGATTAGGCAAAAATAGGTATTAAAAGCAAAATGCCTGGTCGAAATAAAGTTAAGTATATTTTAAGAGTGCCATGATTTAGTTACTGCGATAGACCTCAAAGTTTAAGTATCGGCTACTTCAGCTTATACATGGAAGAAGTTTATTAGAACATTGCAAAAAATTGACAAGGATGGGCCACTTAGCCCAACATATCTCCACCTGATTCCTCTAAAGCAACATCAAATTGAATAATGTCTCTAGAATCCTACTGTCCATCACAGTACTTGGGAGCTTATTCCATATGTCTATAGTTATCTGTGTGAATAAGATGCTCCCATGATTTGCGTGAAGTTTGCCTTTAACAAGTTTCCAACTGTACCCCCCCGTGTTCTTGTTTAATTAATTTTACAGCTTAACAACAAGCTGCTTCTGAACCCAGACACAGGGGATGCACAAACCAGTGTGTTTCTTCATGCCGGTCCAAAGCCCGGGTAAATGGAGAGGGTTACATCAGGAAGGGCATCCGGTGTAAAATTTTGCCAAATCGATATGCGGACAACAATACAAATTTACATACCGGATCGGTCGAGCCCCAGGTTAACAACGACCTCCACCAGTACTGTTAGCCAACAGGGTGCTGGCCGAAATTGGGCTACTGTTGGCTGAAGAAGGAGAAGAAGAGAGGGGAGAAATGTCTGGAGGCAGGAGGAGAGGAGGAAAGTAAAGAGAGTGGAACTGAGGATAAGAACTTTGAATGTTGGCAGTGTGACTGGTAAAGGGAGAGAGATAGAGAGAAGGAGAGAATGATGGAGAGAAGGAAGGTTGATATATTGTGCGTGCAAGAGACTAAATGGAAGGGGAGTAAGGCCAGGTGGATCGGAGGTGAATTCAAATTGTTCTATCATGGTGTGGATGGGAGGAGAAATGGGGTAGGAGTTATTCTGAAGGAACAGTATGTCAAGAGTGTTTTAGAGGTGAAAAGAGTGTCAGGCAGAGTAATGATTATGAAGCTAGAAACTGGAGGTGTGATGATGAATGTTGTTAGTGCATATGCACTGCAAGTTGGGTGTGCAATGGGTGAGAGAGAAGATTTTTGGAGTGAGTTGGATGAAGTGATGAACAGTGTACCTAAAGGACAGAAAGTGGTGATTGGAGTGGATTTCAATGGGCATGTTGGTGAAGGGAACAGTGGAGACGAGGAGGTGATGGGTAGGTATGGTGTCAAGGAGAGGAATGAAGAAGGTCAGAGGATAGTGGATTTTGCCAAATGGTTGGACATGGCTGTGGTGAATACATATTTTAAGAAGAGGGAGGAACATAGGGTTACGTACAAGAGTAGAGGAAGATGCACACAGGTAGATTAGATCCTATGCAGAAGAGTTGATCTGAAGCAGATTGAAGACTGCAAAGTGTTGGCAGGGGAAAGTGTAATTAAGCAGCATAGGATGGTGGTCTGTAGGATGACGGTCTGTAGGATGACGTTGGAAATCAAGAAGAGGAAGAGAGTGAGGGCAGAGCCAAGGATCAAATGGTAGAAGTTGAAAAAGGAAGACTGTAAGGTTGAGTTTAGGGAGGAGGTGAGACAGGCACTGGGTGGCAGTGAAGAGTTACCAGACAGCTGGGAAAGGGAAACTACAGCAGATGTAGTAAGGGTAACAGCAAGAAGGGTGCTTTGCGT
Organism: Polypterus senegalus; assembly: GCF_016835505.1. Taxonomy (NCBI): domain Eukaryota; kingdom Metazoa; phylum Chordata; class Cladistia; order Polypteriformes; family Polypteridae; genus Polypterus; species Polypterus senegalus. Next base: position 146,029,290 of record NC_053165.1, on the reverse strand, counting down.
GACATCTGGAAAGAGGAAGGAGGAAAAGGAAACCTGATTGTGGAATGAGGAAATACAGGAGAGTATACAGAGGAAGAGGATGGCAAAGAAGAAGTGGGATAGTCAGAGAGATGCAGAAAGTAGACAAGAGTACAAGGAGATAAGGTGTAGGTGAAGAGAGAGGTGGCGAAGGCTAAAGAAAATGTGTATGATGAGTTGTATGAGAGGTTGTACACTAAGGAGGGAGAAAAGGACCTGTACCGATTGGCGAGACAGAGAGACCGAGCTGGAAAAGATGTTCAGCAGGTTAGGGTAATAAAGGATAAAGATGGAAACGTACTCGCAAGCGAGGAGAATATGTTGAGCAGATGGAAAGAGTACTTTGAGAGGCTGATGAATGAAGAGAACAAGAGAGAGAAGAGGTTGGATGATGTGGAGGTAGTGAATCAGGAAGTGCCACGGATTATCAAGGAGGAAGTAAGGACAGCTATGAAGAGGATGGAAAATGGAAAGGCCTTTGGTCCAGATGACATACCTATGGAAGCATGGAGGTGTTTAGGAGAGATGGCAGTGGAGTTTTTAATCAGATTGATTTAATAATATTTTGGAAAGTGAGAGGATGCCTGAGGAGTGGAGAAGAAGTGTACTGGTGCAGATATTTACGAATAAGGGTGGTGTGCAGGACTGTAGTATCTACAGGAGGATAAAATTGATGAGCCACACCGTAAAGTTATGGGAAAGAGTAGTGGAAGCTAGGTTAAGATGTGAGGTGATGATTAGTGAGAAGCAGTATGGTTTCATGCCAAGAAAGAGAACCACAGATGGCTGGGAATACAAGGAGTTTCATTGCGTCTTTGTGGACCTGGAGAAAGCATATGACAGGGTGCCTTGAGAGGAGCAGAGGTACTGTATGAGGAAGTCGGGAGTGGCAGAGAAGTACGTAAGAGCTGTACAGGATATGTACGAGGGAAGTGTGACAGCGGTGAGGTCTGCGGTGGGAGTGACGGATGCATTCAACGTGGAGGTGGGATTACATCAGGGATCAGCTCTGAGCCCTTTCTTATTTTTAATGGTGATGGACAGGTTGACAGATGAGATTAGATAAGAGTCTACGTGGACTATGATGTTTGCTGATAACATTGTGATCTGTAGCGATAGTAGGGAGCAGGTTGAGGAGACCCTGGAGAGGTGGAGATATGCTCTAGAGAGGAGAGGAATGAAGGTCAGTAGGAACAAGACATAATATATGTGTGTAAATGAGAGGGAGGTCAGTGGAATGGTGAGGATGCAGGGAGTAGAGTTGGTGAAGGTGGATGAGTTTAAATACTTGGGATCAACAGTACAGAGTAATGGGGATTGTGGAAGAGAGGAGAAAAAGAGAGTACAGGCAGGGTGGAATGGGTGGAGAAGTGTGTCAGGAGTGATTTGTGACAGATGCGTATCAGCAAGAGTGAAAGGGAAGGTCTACAGGATGGTAGTGAGACCAGCTGTTATATGGGTTGGAGACGGTGGCACTGATCAGAGAGCAGGAGACAGAGCTGGAGGTAGCAGAGTTAAAGGTGCTAAGATTTACATTGGGTGTGACAAGGATGGATAGGATTAGGAATGAGTACATTAGAGGGTCAGTTCAAGTTGCAAGGTTGGGAGACAAAGTCAGAGAGGCGAGATTGAGTTGGTTTGGACATGTACAGAGGAGAGATGCTGGGTATATTGGGAGAAGGATGCTAAGGATAGAGCTGCCAGGGAAGAGGAAAAGAGAAAGGCCTGTGAAGGTTTATGGATGTGGTGAGAGAGGACATGCAGGTGATGGGTGTGACAGAACAAGATGCAGAGGACAGAAAGATATGGAAGAAGATGATCCGCTGTGGCAACCCCTAACAGGAGCAGCCGAAAGAAGAAGAGGAAGAAGAAGAAGAACAAGTTGCTTCTGAAAGTCAGACCTACAAATACAAATCTATCTGTTTTAAGAAGAAGTAGAAGAGGAAGAAGAACAACAACAATATACAAGAGTGATAGTCTTCCTCAGCCGACTGTAGTAACTTCCTCTACATTTTTTCCTGGAGTGTGTGTGTCCAAATTAAGTGGCTTGTTTAGTCAGCCTTTTTTAAGGGATGAAAGCCTCTAGCTCCATATCACTAATAAAACTCAATGCCCTACTGCACCTGCTACAGACGGTAATTGATTCCTTATGTGTCCACTTGGTGGAAGTAGATGGCCTTGCAGATTAGTGCTTCAGGAGCCAAGGCGCTAACACACAAATGTTTTTTTTTGTTGTTGTTTTCTCTTACATACCACCATTTACGCAGTACTGACTGGTAGGTGTACATTTTCTGCCAGTCTCCCTTAATTGTATCACTCAATCCATTTTAAGATGTAATTCTCAGTTTTGTAATAAGGTTTTTTTTAACACTATCCCATTTTAAAGGCAACATAAAGGATGAAGTTTATTGAATTATATTTCAGAGACAAAAGAGTGCTCTTCTTTATGATCTCCTTGAGGCATGCAGGATAAGGCCTCAAAAGGTGGAAAACAAGTGAGGATTGGGAATAAACAATTTCGTGCAACAGAAACATAAATTATTTGCAGCTGGCTTTTTTTTGGTTCTAGGAAATCCTAATCATTTTTACAAAGCTTTAGATGTTTTAGCTTCACAAATGCTGGCTAATGCACAGCAGGCTTTGCCACACAATTAGCTGGTATTCATTAACAGCGCACATTTGTTCTCGTTTGGCAAAGCATTAGTTGTCTGAATATTGTTCCTTTTGCAGGATCAAGGTCAACCATTCCCTTATTGCCGTCTTCCTTATAGTGTATTGTTCCTTTTACAAGATCAAGGTCGGCCATTCTCATATTGCCATCTCGGGCAAAAAGGACAGGTCTTGAGAAAGGTTTGATATTTGGTATATTCACATGAGGTACGAATGGTCCAAAATCCAGAGTTATGGCACTGATAATTTCACTGGCTATCAACCATTCTGATGGGTCATTAAATGGCCAGGAAGAGTAAATGAAGTAAAATGTTAATGTAGGAAGTGTTGTCACTATTGACGTAAATTGAATTGACAGTAGGTGACATGTTGGGTGGTGCTGCTGCCTTAACAGCTCCAGAGTCCTAGGAATCCTAGCATAGTCACTGTGTGTGTGTGTGTGTGTGAAATTTACTGGTTCTCCTGATTTTCTCCAGTTACCCTGGCTTTCTTCTTGCATCCTAATGATATGCATGTTATGTTAATTGGCCAAGTGCAAGTGAGCTCTGCAATGGACCGATGCCATATTCAAGCTGCCTTTCACCTGATGCTAATGGCGTAGGCTCTCACTCCCCATAACACTGGACTGGGTTAGATAGGTTTGACCATATTATGTTATTGGTAGAAACATAAGAATGGCAGGATGTTTAATAAATGTATTTAAAGGCAAAAATAACTGTGAAGTGCAATATCCCTACTGGAATTTGTTGCTGTTGATTTTTACCTGACTGTTAATGACATTGACATTTTGCCTTTTGGAATGTGTACCTTAAGTATGTATTTGTACCTGCTTGCCTTGGCTTCTGTCTTGCCTGCTTATCCAGTGCTGTACCCCAACTTATTTCTCGCTGACAGCATGACTTTACAGTGCAGCATGCTGTGTTGTAGTCCAATGGTTTGTTTTTTTCTGCAAGAGATAGAACAGCTTAAACAGCCTGGGAATAAAGTGTGTATGTATTTGGTGTAGTGAAAGATTACAAAGCCTCTTTATAACAGCAGGATGACTATGTTTTGTGTTATTTTTAAGCATTTTTATTATTTAACGTTTTTGTTTTACTTTGTGTATTGTTTTGCTGCCAGTCTTTCTTTGTTCCATAGATTAAACCGGCCACAGCATCATTCCATCATGGGGACATGGTTTTGTAATATGGTGGACACTGTCACTTGATTCAGCAAGTGACATCACTTTGACCATTTTCTAACCTATTAAAAGAGGCCTACAAATATGTTGATAGAGTCAATTGTTCTGATTTTGTTGGGAAAACCCAACATATGATGGTGCTGTTTTAAGAGTTGAGTGACAGTTCAGAGCAGTTTTAAGTCAAATGTAGGATGTAAAGGCATTGCATAATATTTGAGTGATCATCAAGGAGATCCATGACATTAAACACAGTGTCTAAAGGTGCTATATAATATTTAAGTGACTGTCATGGATTGCCATAATATTATACACAGGGCGAATAGGCATTATATAATGACTGAGTGACAGTCAAAGAACACCATTAAGTCATTTTCATCATCCTTCGAGAGCAACTTCTCCCAGCCATCCAAAAACAGTTTGTTGATGAACGATGCCTTTTCCAGCATGACTGAGCACCGTGCCATAAGATAAAAGTGATAACTAAGTGCTCGGGACAAAACACCGAAATTTTGGGTCCGTGGCCAAGAAACTCCCCAGACCTTAATCCCATTGAGAACTTGTGGTCAATCCTCGTGAGGTAGGTAAACAAACAAAAACCCACAAATTCTGACAAACTCAAAGCATTGATTATGCAAGAATGGGCTGAGACCAGTCAAGATTTGGCCCAGAAGTTGATTGATAGCATGCCAGGGCAAATTGCAGAAGTCTTGAAAAAGAAGGACCAACACTGCAAATACTGACTCTTTGCATAAACCTAATGTAATCTATATATATAATTCACTAAGGGCACGCAAGACAGCAAGCACAAGCAAAACAGAGAGCCACGCCTGCCAAGTCTAAGACCACGGGATACGCACGACAGAGCCCTGCCCGCCAACTTTAACCTTCCTCTCATGTCATGGGATATGCACGACAGAGCCCCGCCCACCAACTGTAACCCTCCTCCTGTGTCCACCGTCGCTCTCGAGGCATGTGCACTGCCTGCTCATATGTCCGCATGCAACAACTCACCAAACACAGCCTCAGTCACTTTCATCTGTGCTACAGTCCACATGAGAGAGACACACACACACACAAGTGTGCGCAAGAGAGAGAGAGACACACACACACAGGTTCGCGAGGGAGGGAGCGAGAGAGACACACACACACAGGTGCGCGCGCGCAAGAGAGAGAGACACACACAGGTGCGTGAGAGAGAGAGACACACACACACACACACACACACAGACACAGGCGTGCGCGTGCATTGTTGCAATGTTACTTTTCTTGGTTGTTTATTAAATTACGGATTTTTCAAATGTTCATTTTTTTCCCTGTGCTTAAAACTCATTAAAAAAGTGTTTTTAGCCAGCGGTTCATAGCGCTATAGCGCAAACTCTTGCAGTGTTAGTTTTCTCTATTGTTCAAGGTTTTCTCAGTGTTATTCAATGTTTTTACATTTAGTTTACTATTACGCTGTGCATTCTATGGTATTATTAACTATATTTGTGCTTAAAAACTTAAAAAAATATACATTTACATAAAGTTCGTACAGTCTGGAACGGATTAATTGTATTTACATACAGTCCTATGGGGGAAATTACTTCGGTTCACGACTAAATCCGTTTACAACCAGAGTTTTGGAACGCATTATGGTCGTGAACCGAGGTTCCACTGTATATATAATCGACCAAGTTGCCAGACCATAGGGTACGCACGACAGAGCCCCGCCCCCCAACTCTCACCCTCCTCCCGTGTCCACCCTCGCTCTCGAGGCATGCACGCTGTTTGCTCATGTGCCCACCCCCAACACGTCACCAAACACATCCTCACACACATCTGTGCTACAGTCCACATGCAGCTGTGACCCACGTTGACTGTTCACGTTGATAATGCTATGCCGCGGGTTGGCTAGTTGTAAATCAAACCATTTAAAACTTATGAAATGCTTGTAAATATGCTTCAGTATATCATAGAAACATCTGAAAAAAATATTTAAAAACATTGAAGCAGCCAACTTCGTGAAACGTAATACTTGTGTCATTCTCAAAACTTTTGGCCACGACTGTATAGTTCAGAGACAAGTCACCAAGTCCCATTAAGTCTTACGCAGCATCCCACCCTGACCCCAAGTTGTACAGTCTGTACTTTTTATGATGGTGATCCTGATATGAGGCACTGAAAGGGTTAAAATGATTTTTGTTCTCTTGATTATTCTGCATGAATTTCCTGGCATTAATAAGCCATAATAAGACTATTAGATGTGGAATGCACAGCACACTAGAAACTCTATACTGTTTGTACTGTTTTTGTTCTTATTCCCTGAGGGAATGTCAGGTGATTAACAAGAAAAAAAAAAGAATTTTCTAATTGAGTCGATTGATAGGCTGCCTGAAAAATCTAGACAAGGACATTGTCAAATTAAAAACAATTTGGAGCTTGTTAGGCCTTTAAAAATCCAAGGTAAATAAAACTGTTAATTTTCTCCTTTTGCCATTGGCTGCTGCCTCCAGCCAGAATTCATTTCAGTTGCCACATGCTGAGTGGCTGGGCAGGCAGGTAGGTCCCACAATGACATTTGACAGGTATTTGTTTTTTATTTATTTATTCAGCTGTTGCACTTTTGTGAAGAATCTTTAAAAAATCTCAAGAACACATTATACTTAGTGTGACATTTCTATAAAGTGTGCTCTGCCAGGTGTTCAGTGACTCAGTGAACTGGCACACTTGTGATTGTATATAGCAGCTTTCAAATTGAGCACCATATTCTATCCATTCACAACTACAGCATCTACAATATTAGCCTTGTCTGAAAGGGTGACTCACTCTTTGACACAATCAGAGGTGACAATACTGTCAATCCTATAATCATATAGAGGACCTTTTAATTAAGCATCATTCCAATGTGTTTTATAATGAGCAAGTAAGGTGATACATTTCAGGGCGTCAGCACAAGGAACCAAATTGGCAAACCTTTGATTTTCTATAGTGGTGTTCATAATGAACACCATCCCATAGTGTTTTATTGTTTTAATATCTACAGTCTGAGCTCTGACAGGTGAGATGGCTAACTCAGGATTAAACTGAATGTTAGTTACGAGGAGAACCTGGCAGACTTGACATTTTAAATAGAGACTTTCATAGCTCGCACATCTTACCAAAATACTGCTGTTACAGTATTATCACTGTGAGCAATATGCAGTGAAATGAAAGACTCATACATTCCGGTTCTTTGACCTCTGGGCTATATCTCAGTCCTAGGAATAAAAGTACTTGAGTTTGAAAGTGTAAGTGTGGGCCTGTATTAGAAGCACTCACTCACAGAGCCTTGAGAGGCTCACTCTGAATCTGTGATATGATTTCGGTTCTGCCCAAATGAACAGTCTTGGTTAAATATATCTTAACAATTCAACTTGATGAGCTGTTGCCTCTACTAAATCATAAATGAAATCATCCTGGTGATCTTGTTTCTCTTCCCTTTTAGATAAATATTCTGTTACCAAACCGCAAGTGTATAATTTGTCATATTTTGATACTAAGTTTCAAATGATTTCCATACTCCAATTGTCTGCAGCAAACCCTAGAAAGAAGCTGCTGAAATTCAGTTTGTTATCCCTAAGGCCATGCAAAATATAAGTAAATAATTATGTGGCGTGGAATGACCAGTAAAGAAAACTGACCTTCTTGGAAGATTTCCCACTCAGTTTTTCAATTAAGAGACTAAGGTAAAGAAAGCTTTTTGGGAGCATCTAGTCTTTGGGTTCAACATTTGAACCAAAAGTAAGTGATCTCCTCTTTTTAATGTTCTTGTTTAGCTCATTTATGGATGTGTCTCACTCTGCACATCCAGACTACTATATGTTTTCTGTCTAGATCTTTAAATTCAATTGCTTTATTTTTCTCCACCTTGATAATTAGTGTCCACTATGAAAGCATGACTAGTAGATTAATGAAGTGATTCAGAGATTGCTGTTTATCTGGTTCATTAACAAACTCATCAGTTATTTATTCATTTATTATTTTAATTATTCCTTTACATAAGTTATCCAACTCATAAACTGATTGATTAGGTAGACAAGTTGTTTAGTTAATTAAGTAATTAAATGTTTGGTGGGATGATTTCATGTTCATGTGTGTATTGGTTAACTGATCAGTACATGACTTGCATGATCTGTCTGAATGTGTGATGAATGGATGGATGGAAGGCCTGATAATTTAATCATGGATGATTAACTGATGATTGAGTGGGTCATTGTATTTGGATTGATTAATTGATTGACTGGTCAGTATATTTATTGGCTCTTTGGTCAATTGAATAATTTAACGCTTGATAAATGAAATGATTTATTAGCTGATTGACTACAGACTGATTTTGTAATTGGTAGGCTAGTTTCATTTTTTTGAATAATTAAAGTTGAAATTGTTTATGGTTTTATTGATTGACTAGCGACTGGGAGCCCGATTGAATCGGGCTACAAATTCTACGTTTGTAAAATCCATACTTTCTCTGCAAAGAATTTGTTTTTTTAAGTCCTTGAAATGATTTTGTTATCATGGCACTGATTTGTGCTTAAAATAGACCTTTTCGGCCGATGTAATGAAGAGCTTCCTGTTTAAATGGGGCTGCGAGACATAAACTCAGCTCTTCGGTGCACCTCATTTGATTTTTTCTGGCAAACGAATTTTCAAAACAAACGGTATTTTACAACTCTAATCAGAGTCGGAGTAATAATTATGTTGGCATGGTCATTTTAGATCTGAGATCGGCTAAAATTTAAACAATGAAGATTGTTAATACCCAGCCGTCATTACTCAGTTTGCCAATAGATGTCAGAAGGATGGATGCCAAAACAGAATTGCCCAAAGATATATTTCGACGTACCAAGCAAATGGCGATATGTTCTAAATTATTTACGGTTCCGGAGCTGTCGAAGGGTTTAAGTCAGTCGATAATGTTAGTCCTGGAAAGTACGCCCCACCAAACCAACGTTCCAAAAACCAACTGAATTTACTGTTATCTGCTCGAACCAACACCGACTTGCTATACTCGGCATTCGAACATTCTTAGCCAATCATGCAATACTGCTTCTGCGTTTGTCACGTTATGTTCTAACTACAGAGACAGAGTCCCATTGCATGGTTCTAACTTGTATTGAGTCGAGGTATTGATGCGAACACCATACATACGGGGTATTGACACGAACACCATACATACAGATAGTATCAAATTATATATAAGGATTGATGGTTGTATTTTTGTACTTTAGTTGATTAGTTCACTTTTTTAGGTTAATTGAATGATGATTTGTTTATTAATTGATTGAATGTTTGAATGTAATCCTTTTATTAATCCATTGATCCACGGGTTAAGTAACTGATGATTGACTGAATGCTTGGCTGATTGATGAATTGATGAATCAGCCTGGTTGCTGCCCTGAAACAACCAATGCCAACCAACCTCATACATATGCCATCCCGATGCTTCAAAACTTCATTGGCTGGTAGAGCAGCCTTCATCCTAATGCACTCAATCCCTGCATTCAAGACTGTCTGGCAGCACTCCGCAACTGAGAGTGTAAGGTCATGCTTGGCATTATAGTCCCTCATCTTCTGCGTTCTTGAGGTCAAAGAAAAGGTGTGAGGTGTCTGAGTGTATAGCCCGTTTGTAGCATGTGTAAAGACATGATTGCTGTTACAATAAACAGTACAGGCCATATGAAAAGGGGTTCAGCCAGTTACTTTACCAACAGTCTATCCACCATGTACAGTACCATGAAGTCTGCCAACACTGCATTGCCTCAAAATAAGTGAATCATGGGATGATCCAGGCCACTGAGCCATGACATTTGTCAGTCTCATCTGGGCATTACAGATGACTTGTGTGTTAATGGAATGTCACTATTTATGGTTAACAAAAGCCTCTTCATTCTTCCTGTATGTCCTTATTACGATATGAGTGCAGCAAAGTGCTCCGATTACGTTAGCAGAACTGGAGACTGCTGCATATTGCCTTCGTATGTTGGCAGAAGCATGTTATGTTTTAAATATGTTCACCTACACAATAAGAAAACTGGACGTAGTTCCTTGCTTTTCAGTTAATTGCCTCCAGCACAGCGGGCATGATGGAGTGAAGCTTGGCTGAGATATTTCTGACCTATCAGTCAGTTCTTCGAGAAATGACCATAGGTAGCCGAAATCAACTGATAAAAAAAACCACAAAAGTACTTCAGTGCAAATACACAGAATGTTCCCTCTTTAAAGGAACTAGAGAATCATCATATTCATCACTTTTTGGGTTTAATATTTTTGCCAAATCAATACACATTCTAATAACGGCTCAGTAATATGAATTATTATACATGTGAGATCTCATTTCTTTGGTTTGATCAACATTGCCATCATTTCCCAGTTTCTTCAAAATGTTGTATATGGATGGATCGGAGTTTCCATATATATGCGTAAGATCTCCTGTTAAATTTTTAAAAATCCAGACGTTTGCTTGGGTAGATGCGTATGCACCTTACACACCTCTTTTTGTGAGTACACAAGTTTTATAAAACTGATCCCTGACCTGGATTTGAACCCATAACTCTTGCTTTGTGAGACAGCAGCTGACTACAGCTCCCCTGCCTTCATCTGATTTGTGCAGTCACTTGAGTCTTGATTGTAGCCTGGGCATGAAACTGTTAAAATCTTCCCAGTAGCTCCACATGGACAGCCCACTCATCCTCTTCAGGCCTCATGTAATTGTAGCCTCCCACTGAGCTTCAGCCAGGCGCCTCCAGCAGGGAACTTGGTGTGCAGTGTGTGGGCAGAAGTCCTGCATATAGGAGGATGAAGCAGGTGAGCCATCCAGTGAAACTCTACCATCCAATGACTTACAGTCATGCAGACATTGTTTTAGTATATAGCACCTTACATGTACACCACACTGTCATATTTATTGACTACTAGAGTCCCTTCATATTCTTTTTTGCATTTATGGTATTTTACTTATGTTTCTACTGTCAGCAATTCATTTTAGTTTGTAAGAGAAATTTTGTGAAATATACTATTTAAAAGATTTTTTATTTTTGTACTGCTGCTACTGCTTGCAATGTTCTAATCAGGCATGTCATGCTGTTTTTGTAACCTTGCTTGCATTTATAAGGCACAGAATGTTGCTGCTTCCTGCCAAAGATGCATCATGGGTCCTGCATGTACAAGTGTGGATGTGTGTCTGCATCAGTGGGCTTTACAATGTTCTGCTCTGTCCAGTGTTGGTTCCCACCCTCTGCAAAGTGCTGCTAGAATAAGACCGCAGCTTTCATAATCCCTTACCTGTATTACAAGGATAGCTGCCTGGATGTCAATATGTTATATAGCATCCACATACTCGAGACAAGAGGGCGCTCACACCATTATCCTGCTTTAGTGTGACAGCAGCCCATTAATGCTGGATTTATTAACAGTGGAAAGAGCAAAACTATACTTCACCTGGGAAAACAAAAAAAGTAGAAAAAATCAGAGGAATATTTAATATTTAAACACAGAGAAAGTGAAATATAACCATCCTAAACAGGACTTGAAATTAAACAGGCACGTATATTGATTTCAGTTGAGCCTCCTTGTTGGTAAAGTGGTCCTGTTACTGACACTATGTGACCTCAAACAAACCACATCACTTCCCTGTGCTTCAAATGAGAAAAAAATCAAATGTCGCATGTTGCCTTGGATAAAGGCCTTGGCCACATAAGTGAATGTAAATATTTTAGAACAGCGTCCTCTTGTTAGCTGCTACTTCATCTGCCTTTCTCATTTCTACTCTCAGTGTTCACTAGTGACACTTGACTTGATGGCATTTCTGTTGTCATAATGCTATCCCTTCTGACCCAGGGACAAGAATTTTGAATGAATGTGTCATCGCCAATGGCACACTAAACGTCACAGCTCTGTTGTATTCATCTACTATAATTTCATTGGTTGTTTGAAGCACTAAAAGTGATTCAGGGTGGCAAAAGGAGATTGAAATTGTATAGGTTGGGATTTTGTGTTTCTCTTCCTCACTCCCAGTTAGATTTTGCTTTATGTAAGTATACCTTATTCTGACACTTCAAAAACCTATTAAGAAAAAGCATAGTTTGATGTATATTTCTCAGGTTGGATGGGTGAATGAGTGGCACAGTGGTTAGTGCTGTGGCATCAATAATCACTCAGAGACCTGGATGTCAGTTGCAGCCTGGTCACTCTCTGTGTAGTTTGTATGTTTCCCCGCTGTCTGCATGTGTATTTTATCCAGATGCTCTAAATTTTTTTCCCTACATCCTAATGACTTGACTGCTGTTTCTTAAAGTTACACAATGGGTCAGTTGCTAGCACTGCTGGTTCACAGCTCTAAGGAGATGGGTTCAAACTTGGCCCAGTCATTTTATATGTGAAGTTTATATTCCTCCTCGACCCTGAGCATTGATATAGTAGATTTGCTTATTTACATTTGCTTATTCTTGACACATTTCACATGCATGAGTTTATGGAGCTTGTTCAAAACAGTGAATTGGACTCGGCATTACTCTTCCTAAAGGTCTCTTCCACTGGATATTGTTAATTAAGCTTGTCTTACAGATTCTACAAATGAAGCCTAACACATCCAAGCAATTCTTAGTTCAAAGGCAAAACGTAAGCCTGGTGGGAGCAGTGCTTTAAATCTGGCTGGTACTCAAGTCAAAGTGTTTAAATAAAATAAAAAGCTCCCCTGTCAAGGAAGCAGGAGTCATGCCGCTCAGTCAGGTCCTTTCCCATGCTCCCCGGTCAGTTTGTCCGCATTTGAAGTGCAAAGTGAGAGATGTGATTCATCTTGGCTATTGGCTTTAGAAAGTGGAATGACAATACGCTTTGTGTTTGTCAGTGCTGGATAAAGTATAGGTGACTGGGGGGTGGGGTGTGCACAAAGAAAAACATTTCCAGTACACGATGCTGCAAAGCAGCGTTTTGTTTTCACAGGGTTTTCCTGTGAATTTTCGTTATAGAACTTGATTGCAGAATAACAATTTGTCATTTGCTTTTCCTAAGCAGCTTCAGATGTTTCTCTATGTGTGGTAACAACGGGAAGAATTCACGTGTGGCCTGCTGCGGCAAGCTGTCACTTTGGCACAACGTCTCTTAAAACTGCAGTAAGACGCTATTGGATTGGATCTTTCGACAGATAGCGATGAATGGAGCTCGCCCCCACGCACTCATGCCACTCTGGCAGATTCCAGTTCTCCTGGTGGGGTTATATGAAGAATGATCAGGAAAAATATTTTAATCTCTTAAAACGTTGTAACTGTCTTTAAGTCAGCTACAAAGAGAACAGCATAATGCCAGTGGAGCAGGGTTAGTTACAATTAAAGATATACACTCAGCGGCCCTAATAAAAGTCTCAAATGACTCACTAATGGCTGCAGATGCTGGCAAGTGCTCTCTACTGATATTGCTTGATCTTAGTTCATCTTTTGATACTGTTGACCAGAAGATCCTTTTTGACAGGTTGTCCCACTGTGTAGGTATCACTGGCTCAGCTTTAGCCTGGTTTTCATCCTATTTAGCTGATAGGAGTTTTTCAGTTTGTGTGGACGAGTTCACGTCAGTTAGTGCTATGCTGTCTTGTGGGGTGCCTCAGGGTTCTGTCCTTAGGCCTATTCTTTTTTTGTTATATATGCTACCATTAGTTCATATTATCAGTTCTTTGAAGGATGCTTCTTATCATTTCTATGCTGATGACATCCAGCTCTATTGTTCTTTTACGGAGCCAACAACTATACAAGTTTGCTTGCTTTTCTTGTTGATTGTCTGATGGAGATTAATAAATAGCTCTTAGCCAACAACTTAAAGCTAAACTTCTAATATTTGCCCCTCCTGACCTATAGACAGCAATTAGCCAAATGCTTGCATCTCTCTAAGCAACTTAGGTGTTGTTTTTGCTCAATCCCTGAATTTCAATGACTATGTGAGGTCTCATAGTCGCTCCTGTTTTTTTCATTTCAGAATCTTACCCATATTAACAACTGTTGATTCTAAGGCCGAGATGGAAATGATTATTCATGCTTTTATCTCATCACACATTAATTTTTGTAACTCTCTTTTTACCTGTCTAAACAAAACTGGTTTAACTAGCATTCAAACCATTCAAAATGCTGCTGCTAGGCTTTTAACACACTCCCACAAGTGGACTCTCATTACTCCTATCTTATTCTCTTTGCATTGGCTTCCAGTAAAATTCAGGATACAATGTAACATACTCTTACTCACTTAACAGAGTACTGTATGGTCAGGCTCCATATATATTGTGGATCTCCTACACCATTACATGACTAGTTGAGCCCTGAGAGCCAGCCAACAAGGCCTACTTTCCTTCCTCAGCTCCAGGCTAAAGACGCGTGTGGATTGAGCATTTCAGTCTGTTGCTCCCAGTCGTCCTCCTGCACTGAGATCATTGCAATCGGTTGAACATTTAAAATCCAGCTTAAGAATAACCTTTTTAGACAATCTTTTGGGTAGTTTTTTTAAGTATATTTTTACTTTATTTTTTATAATAAACTTTATTTCATTGTACAGCATTTTGAGAAAATCGTTTTATAAATGCATTTTACTTACTGACTTACTTTATTAGGTACACCTTGCTAGCACCAGGTGGAACCCTCTTTTTCCTCCAGAACTGCCATAATACTTCATGGCATAGATTCAACAAGGTTCTATCAGGGATTTTGGTCCATATTGAAATAATAGCATCACTTAGTTGCTGTAGATTTGTCAGCTGCACATCCATGATGCAACACTCCCATTCTACCACATCCTAAAGGTGCTCTGTTGGATTGAGATCTGGTGACTATGAATGCCATTTGAGTACAGTGAATTTATTGTCTGGTTCAAGAAACTAGTTTGAGTCAGACCAGGCAACATTTTCCCAATCTTCTGTTGTCCAATTTTAGTGAGCCCTTGGAAATTGTAGCCTCAGTTGCCTGTTTATAGCTGACAGGAGTGGCACCCAGTGTGGTCTTCTGCTTCTGTAGCTCACCTGCTTCAAGGTTTGACGTGTTGTGCATTTAGAGATGCTCTTCTGCATACCTCAGGTGTAACGAGTGCTTATTTGAATTACTGTTGCCTTTCTGTCAGCTCAAACCAGTCTGATTATTCTCATCTGACCTCTGGCATCAGCAAGGCATTTTCACCCAGAGAACTAACGCTTACTGGACATGTTCCCTTTTTCAGACCATTCTCTATAAACCCTAGAGAAGGTTGTGCATGAAAACCCCAGTATATCAACAGTTCTTGAAAAACTCAGACCAACCTGTCTGGCACCAACAAGTCACTTATATCACATTTCATCTACATTCTGATGGTTCGTTTGAACTTCAGCAGGTCGTCTTGACAATGTCTACATTCTGAAATGCATTGAGTTGCTGTCATGTGATTGGCTGATTAGATATTTGTGTTAACAAGCAGTTGAACAGATATACCTAATAAAGTGGCCATAGAGTGTACTGCAGGCATATGTGAGTATAGCCTCACACAAGTAAGCTAAATTAAGAATATCTGAAAATAATGTCCATAGTATATGTACAGTATGTATTCCCATTTCCTATATATACTGAAAGCATAAAAAACAGTCACACCTCCATTGTGTTCAGTACCCAGGCCATTCACTGTCTATATAGACTTTGCGGTTGTGGATTTCCTACCACGTTCCTAAGACCTAAAGGCCATGTCACATTGTGCAGCTTTTCCCACAATTTTCAGTTGTAGCCTTAACTTACATAATCTTCACAAATCAGAGACAAGTTAGTAACACACTTCCATGAAATCAGTCACATAATGTGACATGTCCAGTAAATCACTCCAACTACTATGCAGCTCGCTTCAACAAAATCAAGAGAGCTTGAAAGTGTGGGAGCCAACCTTATTATGAGGGGCAAATTGTTCCACAATTTAGGACCAGCCACTACAAAGGCATGATCACCCCTTAGCTTCAACCGTGTGCGTGGGACAATAAGCAACAGCTGATCTGAAGACCTCAGCTGCCTGGCTGATGAATATGGAACAATAAGATCAACTAAGTACAGTGGAGCTGACCCATGTAGGGCTTTAAAAACAAACACTAAAATCTTAAAATTCACCCTGTAACTAGTAGGGTATATACCCTGCGATGCACTGGTACCCTGTCAAGGGTATGTTTTTGTCTTGCACTTCACCCTTGTTGGAATAGTTTCCACTTCCTTTAGACCCTGCTCTGGATAATTGGGTTTGGGAGGTGGATAAATTCCTTTCTATGAGACAGAATGTGAGACAGACAAAGAAAATCAGTAATGAGACATAATATCTATAGTCAAAGGTTACCAGAAAGCACTTATTCCTGTCTGCAGGAGCAATGTCCCATGAAATAAAATCTCAGTGGACACCAGAGCAGCAGAGAGAGAGAGGCCACAGCGGACAGAATTTGGCTGGGTCTCTGGCCTTTGGCACTCCTTTTGACTGCAATTTACTTTTGGCCCCTCCTCTCCATGTCTGTTGCTATGCAACATGAATCACCTGATGGGAGTGGCAATAGAAATGAAAAAAGGGAGTTTGATTGAGGCTGTTTGCTCTAGTTGTCGAGCTCTCCTAGTGCTTTTGTATCTTGATTCTTGTTCTTTTTCACCTTTTCCTGTTTTTGGATGTTATCTTTGCTGTGCATTTTTGATACATTTGATTGTTCTATTCTGCTCAATTTTGTTTTTTAAATCATGGACTTTGGAAATAAATTAACATATTTTTTATAATATGCCATCTCATTTCAGCTCATACAAATCCTGCCTGTCATGCTTTTTACATGGCAGCATGCTGCGCTGCTGATGCACACTCTCCTGTGTGTCTGGTTCATCTTCTGACAACAGTAAGATACCAGAAGACCTCTAGACTGAATGGTGACAGCATCTGTTCCATAGCTGTAAAAGAAAAGACTATTCCTTTAAGGAAGATGCCATTGTGGATGGATAGACAGTCTGCATTTATCTTCTGGGCCAGCAGGTGGTAGCAGATTGTTTAAGTTGGCACAGGTGGGACTCTCCTACTTGAGATGCACAGAAGGCAGCACAGTCATTTCCCCAGACACCTATGCCTTTAATGGTTATGTTGGTGCTGGGAGAGCAGAGGTGACTGGAGGGAGTTCTAGTGATGACAGTGCAAACAGTAACCCTGGAAGTGTCACTGAGAATGGGTTTTTGAAAGCCACTCCTTGCCAGAGCATGGCGCCCGGAAGAGGTTTATGTCAGAATTTTGAAAATGTCTCACTTCTGATTTTAGGTTTATTTGTCTTTCTTTTGTTCTCCTTCCTTTTTCCTAATTTGTTTTTATTAGTAGTAGTCTAGGTTGTTTGTTAATTAAGAGAAAAAATGCTTATATGACTGTGCTCTTTGACCTCTATAGGTTTTGAAATGTGGATTGTAAATTTTGGCTTTTGTTGTTAATTTACTTGCTGTGTTTGTTTTTTTAGGCTACATCCCTCAGGTACTCCAGTTGACGATGACACAGAGTAGCAGTTGTTTTGAGTAGAGTCCATCCATTATCCAACCTGCTATATCCTAACTACAGGGTCACAGGAGTCTGCAGGAGCCAATCCCAGCTAACACAAGAAACAAACCCCGGGCAGAGTGCCAGCCCACTGCAGGGCACGCACACACACACATACACCAAGGACAATTTAGAATCGCCAATGCACCTGGACTGTGGGAGGAAACCCATGCAGACACAGGGAGAACATGCAAACTCCATGCAGGGAGGACCCGGGAAGTGAACCCGTCCTAACTGCGAGGCGGCAGGATTACCCACTGCGCCACCGTGCCGCCCAATTTGAGTAGAGTCAAAATGAATAATAAAAAATAACTAGCCTAGGTCAAAACCAGAAAGACAAGAATCATAAGTAGGGTTTTGTAGTGAGAATGTCAGAAACCACAATAGCGAAAGGCATTAGATGCCTAAAGTTTAACCAAGAGTGAGTAAAGAGTTCCAAACCCCAAATTCTTTTAAATATTCACGTAATAACACTAGGTATTAGATTGCATCCACAGTCTTGGATGATGAATGCTTTGTACTGCAGGTTTATAAGTCATAGGCTGATGATGTCATTCTGTGTAACTTCCTGGAGAATTTACCCCAATTACGGGTACTTGAAATAGTGGCACTCATAACAAAAAGAAGATGATGTCATAGAAGAAAGCATTTCATTTTTAACATAATTAAAAACGTGTCTCATACAAAAACCAACGTAATGACCAGATTGCTTTATGTCTAAAACTTCCTAAACAAAATCAATTATTTTTAGAGGAGAGTGCCAGCTCATGACACTACAATCATTAAGAATACAGTTACCAGAGGGCTATTTAAATAACCTGTTAGTTTTATTAACTGTGTTCTTTGGCTGTCTTTGAGTTTCATATGTATTGTGGTTTTTGATCATTTTATGGCTTTTTAATTTTTTTTTTTTTTATAGGTTTTGGAATTTGAATCGTGAATTCTGGATTATTTTTTGGTTGCATTTTTTTAATTAATTTGGAATTTAATATTTGACCTTTCCAAGTGGAAATGTACATAATAATTAAACATTATGTGTGGGTTAGGTCTTTTGATTGCTATGGCCTCTCCTTTCTGGCCTCCCATTACAGCAATTTAGGTTGTAGGCTGACTGCTAGATTGGAGAAAAGGTCAAAGACAAGAAAAAGTGACAAATGACAGCTAAGAAATCAGAAAGTTATGGAATGCTTGAAGGGAGAGAATGTGGGTGAGCCACCATATCCATCAGTCAGTGGATTGAGCCTGTGTAAGGAAGACCAAAAAGGACAGCAGGTTTCACTTAATCTTACTTACTGTTTTTGATATTTTGTATCTGCTTTTTGTTTAGGCCTGCTTTGTGCATCCTTTCAGAGGATTGTTCCTGGCTGAGGTGACCTCTTTATGGATTGTGCTTTTTGTCCATAACACATATAATCATATTGATTGGTTACTCGTAACTTATCTTGTTATGAGTAAATCCTGTCATGGCCATCCTTGTCCATTTTGGGTTTCTGCCCTACACTTGCTACTGCTACCAGAATAATTTTGTTATGGAAAATGCTGGCTGTGAAATTGTATGCCAGAGTAAATTGAAAGTATAAATATTTAATTTAGAAAAATGGCTACTCATCATACACTGTGGTTCATCACACCTTCTCCCATTATTATTATATAGTTCCTGTACAGAAAATCTCAAAAATGGATACAGGCCTCAGAAGACAACCTGCTTACTTTTCAGGATTTGGTTCACTGAACAGGCCTCATTTGATGGAGCCTAGACCCAAACTTAATTGGCAGGCTCCAGCCTACACAGACACAAAAATGGGGCTAGGGCTTTTAAACAGTAAAATCTCAAAATGTCCCAAAATGGAGAAGAGGAAAACTGGTAAACCTCTGATCCAAGACAACCTAAACATTCATATTTAAAGATTTATGAAACGTAATTCAAAATGAGAACAAGAAAAGCAAGGAAGGACAGAAAAATAACAAAAATAAGTAAAGGCAAAGCCTAAAGGAAACAAATCCAAATATCACAAATCAAATACAAGAGCAGGGATCAAAAGCAGGAATCCAAAATCAGAAGCACAAATCACAAAAAAACAGGGATGCAATGCCGAAGATGTTAATCCCTCTTCAGTTGTGGATTAAGTACTACTGAGGCCAGGACTCTAACTGTCTGATTAGGTGGCCTTACCTATTTATGCTCCACATACAAGAGGCAGAGCAGATAACAAAAATCATAATATTACATAAATACAAAGAGAAAACAAAACATAATTAACACTATGCATAAATTTATATTTAAATAATTACAAAAAGACAAATAACCAAAAAAGTAAACTTGAGCCAGGGCAACAACCTTGTCTGTGCAGTAACACCCATCATTTCATCTCCATTACCTTTTTACCCTGACATTTCCTCTAAAAGTGAAGCTAATGTTACACCTCCTGTACTTCTCCAAATTAACTAGCTAGCAAATCAAAATATAAGTAAGATGATTAAGAGATTTTATTTCAACAACAACAACAATAAACATTTATTTATATAGCACATTTTCACACAAACAGTAGCTCAAAGTGCTTTACATAATAAAGAATATAAAAATAAAAGACACAATAAGAAAATAAAATAAGTCAACATTAATTAACATAGAATAAGAGTAAGGTCCAATGGCCAGGGGGGACAGAAAAAACAAAAAAAAAACTCCAGACGGCTGGAGAAAAAAATAAAATCTGTAGGGATTCCAGACCATGAGACCACCCAGTCCCCTCTGGACAAAGTCCCCTCTTCTAGACTTCTAGACCAGGGATCTCAAACTCCAGTCCTGGAGGGCTGCAGGTTTTCATTCTAACCCTTGTCTTAATTAGTGACCTGTTTTTGGTGCTAATGAAATTTTTTGAATTAATTTTAATTGACTTGTTTTTAAAGATTTGTTCCCTGGAATTTCTACATCGTTGCTTCATTTCTTTCCTTAAACAGAAATGAAATGTTGAAGTGAGTGAGCCAACAGAAGACCAACTGTGTCAGGGCATCAAACTCAAACCAATTTCACCCCAACCAGTTACTTAATTAGGCTCCGAGGCTTGTTGTTAATTAAACTCGTTCTTTAATACCATGGCTTGTTGCTGCGCTCACTGAGAAATAGCATACATTTTCAAAATTGTTGATTTTTTCTTTACTTTTGTAAGAGCACTGTTAAAATGTTTTGGGGACCTTAGCAAATCAACATTCCTGAGACCTCCACCTTTTTTTATTTTCAGATATTGCATGATGGTCACAGTTTGCTGGTTATGCTTAGTTCATTTCATATCTCATTGTCTGGCTGCTAATTAAGGAAAAAGAAACAATTATTGGGTCTGAGTCTTCAAGAGAAAGTCAGTTAAAATGAATTCATAAGAAATTAACTAGCAGCAAAAACAGGTCACTAATTAAGAAAAGGGTTAGAATGAAAACTTGCGGCCATATGTGGCCCTCCAGGACTGGAATTTGAGATCTCTGTTCTTCATACACATAAATATGAAAGTAAATGAATAAAAGAGTTCTTGAAGACCACCGTAATGTAATGACTATGATTGCTTGCAGGCAGTAGAGGCAGGAATTTGAGGGATGTCTTGAATGATGCTTGGCACATGTCATGCTTGGACTCCAACTGCCTTTGTCTTCACACTGAGCAACACTGAAAATACAGATAGGGAGTGATGGGTTATTAGGACCAAGGTGTGAAAAAGTTATCTTTGTAACAGCTAAGTACACGTCTCTTTTTAGCACCTAAATTTAGGAACATTTTGATTGCTCTGGAAATTGATAGGGGTGTGCTTTTCTGTTTCAACATCCAAATTAAGGGTTAAAGGATTTTGAGTCCACTAATCATTTGTAATTCATCCTGAACATTCTGTTTATCATAAGAGACCATGAGATACTCCAGAAGCCTCAAAATATCACTTTGAATTCAATCTGGGACTGTCTGACTTCAACAAGCCTTGGCCTTGGGAAGCAAAGTTTCTATTATGCAGCTCTCTGATCAGAGAGAAAGAGCAGACACTCTGCACCCCCTGTGGGGTTACTGCTAGTGATGCAGCCTTACTGACAGGCAGAGCTTGACTTTCATACATATGATCTGTCTGTGTCTCCATTTTCCAAACCTACATTTTCAATTTGAGGGTTGAGGGATGATGTGGTCTGTTCCTGGCACTGACAGACTCATCACAGCAAACGTCTCAGGATGACACATCAGTCACTTGTAATACATCCTCAGACTGTGCAATTCAGAATGCAAAGTAAGCCTAAACCTGTTGCAAAAAATTAAAAGCTGTGGGAAGATGAATGTGCAGACCTCACACATACAGAGACCCACATTACTGGAGCAGCAAGGCAGCAGATGTTATCACTGTTGACATGATGAAGCTGATGTCACATTACATGACTTCTGGTCATGTGGTACTGACTGCAGTTGCTGATCTCATTGCTAGACTGTGTCAATTTAAACAACTAAAAATCGCTGGCGATGTAAGTAAGATACGAGACACCAGACAGAGCTTCTCTTCCGGATTGTGAAGTCCAAAGCCCCCCTGTGTTCCATATTTCTTGTTGTTGCATTATTTGCATTGTACTTCCAGATGATTGTCAGTTCTCATACACACAAGCCACCCGATGGCTAAAGTTGGAGCGAGTCAAGGGGCTTATCACATTACATGACTGGCTTCATGCCTTCAACTCCCTAAAATTATGTAAATGAAGGCTACAACTGAAAATTACTGGAAAAGTCACACAATGTGACATGGCCTTAAGCAGTATAACACAATTTAAATGTATTATGTGAAAATGAAGTGCCAGGAGAAAGCTGCAAGAGCCTTATTAAGTGCTTACCGGCTTTGAGGGACATACAATAAGAGGAATGCAGCATGCCACTAGCATATGAGGTCATGAAAGTCACTGTCCCAATAAAAATGACATTGTTTTGTAACTAAAGAGATCCGATTCTCATTTTAGGACTTTCTATGTAGACCTGACTATCTCAAAAACCTTTGACTCTTGCACTATTAATTTACACATGCCAGGCAGTCACAGAGATCAGCCATACCTGTGGTCACTGTTAGGTTGACTGCTTCTATGTTTAACATCTCTCTTCGCTTCTCTTATCTATAGACCCCAAATAGTTTATTAGAAAGAGATCAAGATGAAGCAGAGAAGTAGGCTCAAAAGTGTATTCATTCCATATAGAATAGCATTGTGCAAACAACAGCTCATAATGTGTCAAAAGACGAAGCAAGGCAAGTGAATGGGACAATTCATAACTGTACAACCTGGATGGGTAGCAGCTCTTCTTGCTACAAGTCTAGGCACCTATTGTGCTTAAATTTCTGGTCTGTCTTTCAATATTGAGAGAGAGAGAGAGAGGGAGACAACCAGCTGCCCTATTTTTCTTCCTTACTGAACACCTTGGACCAGCAGGGTGTCATGGTTTAGAAGCCAGCTCCTTTCCGGTGTTCTGGACTCATGTGTCTGGACCAGTCCCGACTATACACATCCTATGTTCTCGAGCCTTCTACCAATCAGCGTTTCACCCGTAGCCATGGGCTGGGATAAAATATTCTTTTTGTCTTACAGCCCCCAACACGTGGTTAATGTGTCAGTTTAGATGACCCCAAACTAATTTTTTTAACTGTTTCAGACTTGTTATGCAGTGAGCAGAGAACACAAGCAACTTCTTTTTATACATTAACTAACAATTTACAGTGCAAAGTTTTCTTTAAAACCTTAAGGTTTTTCTGTAGTACATAGTTTATCGCTGTAAACATACCAATGAAATAATCTGTTACAATTTGAAAGAAGACCCTTACAAATCTAGGAAATTTGAGGATTTGTTAAAACGTTTGTTGTCCATTGATTTTTCATGCTTTTGAGTTATTTTCCAGTTCTTCTCAACTTTGTTTATTTCCTTCTGGGTTTGTCTTGTCTCCTTTTTCAGCATTGGGGTGTTTATACGTGTTCCTAGCTTGTTTAGATAGGTGCTCATGTCTGACTTGATTAAGTCAGTTGAGCAAAGCAAGTCCTTGCAGGCTCTACTGGAAGGCTCCCATCATAAAATTGTGATGCCCAGGGAAGCACTCGGCCCTGTTAGTGTTCATAATGTCATGTCTTGTTTTCTGCGAGGCATCTTGTCAACCCAGCAGCATGTTTAGTGCAAACTGAAAACTTTTTTTTCCCCATTCCTTCTGTGTTATGACAATTACAACAGAGAACTGGGCCCAAGAGTAGTGGGCCACATATATCCAAGTTCTCAAAGCCCCAAAAGGTTTGGGTGTAGCAGTCTGTGCAGCACACTAGGCTTACATCATTTAAGACATGCACATTCCTTCCACTTACTGACTGCCCATCATATATATTTGCCTTTTCTCAGTCAAGGCTAATCTTCCAGGAAACAAATTCACCTGCCTGCTACAATACCCACACAAACATCGTGAAAACATAAAAAAGGGCACAGAAAAGACACCCCAGCTAGGACTCGGACTGGGTTTGCGGACACTGTAAGTCAACTGCGTGATCTGCCAAACAAAATCAAGTTTGAAAAATGGATGGACATCGATCCTGTGACAGCACACAAATGGCACAGCTCAAGCCCACCCACCTGCTAGCTTATTCCGCTGTATTCACACTGCAGCCTTTGTCTCACTAAAAAAGAATTTTTTGTTGTCTTTCAATTCTTCGATTGATATAACAAAAGGAGAGTAGGAGCTTGGATAGTTCCTCATTTTTGTGGTTTTCAGCCCCTAATGAGTAATTTTTATTTGATTTTCGAATGTACAAACGAATCCCCTAACCAAAAAAAAAAAAAACCACTTACATTGAGCTCATAATGTAGATGAGACTGACGAATTAGAGATGAAGAAGAGGGAAAAAACTAAAATAAACAAACTTAAGTCTCCGTGGTGCCTAGAGGAAATTCTCTCCAATGCTCCGGCAGATTTCCTGCACTTCTGACATTCTTGAGATGAGTGGGGGAATTCCGAGAAGATGTGGAATTTGCTTTTTCCGTTAGTGTTGGCTCTATCTAGTGTCGTAGGTCCTAGCTTCATTAATGTGGTAATCCAAGTGACTTCAGCCGCTGAGTCACACTACACTGTGAGAAGTATAGGACCAGTGCAGGAGAAAGTGGTCAGCCCCTGTGTGGGTACCCCTAAACGACACACCTGAGGCAAATAGATCATGAAACAGCTTAAGTAACAAAATCAGAAAACGATTGCCATGCATCCCACTCCTCACTCAGCTTGGCTCACCTTGGCTACATAATTTGCATTTATATGAAAGAGCAATGGCCAGGCGGTATGCCACATGAGGGCACCATATTCACTCTGCTTATCTGCATTCACAGTACATTCATCCATCTTTCCATTCATTAACCATTTTCTCAATCTGGTTTATTCAGAAATGGGTCAAGAGGAGCAAAGCTGCTGTGAGAGCAGTCAGTATTGAATGGGATGTCAATCCGTTCTACCTCACACAAATTTAAGTTTCATAATAACCTAACACAAACATTTTGGGAAATGATGAAGAATTCAGAGTAACTACTGAATATACATACAAACATACAGTGGCGGGCGGCACAGTGGCGCAGTGGGTAGCACTGCTGCCTCGCAGTTAGGAGACTCGAGTTCGCTTCCAGGGTCCTCCCTGCGTGGAGTTTGCATCTTCTCCTCATGTCTGCGTGGGTTTCCTCCCACAGTCCAAAGACATGCAGGTTAGGTGCATTGGCAATTCTAAATTGTCCCTAGTGTGTGCTTAGTGAGTGGGTGTGTTTGTGTGTGTCCTGCGGTGGGCTGGCGCCCTGCCCGGGGTTTGTTTCCTGCCTTGCACCCTGTGTTGGCTGTGATTGGCTCCAGCAGACCCTGTAATTAGGATATAGCAGGTTGGATAATGGATGGATGGACATACAGTGGCTATTAGAGGGAGTCTCAGAACTCCAGACCCTTGACACAACTACACAAACACAAGTCTCAGGCTCAAATGACCTTTTTATTTGAAGACAGCATCTGTAAATGCTGGAATATATTTTCTAATTGGAATGTATTTTGTGAAAAGGTACACTGCATTTTTCACTCCAACAGATGCTGTATCAAAAAAATTAGCAGTGCTGTAGAGAATCCTGCAGCAAACAATATAAATGAGGCAACAGATGAACTGACACAATAACTTAATAAAGGAGAATTTAAACAGATTTCAAAAAGAACGTTAGAGGGAGAACCAATCTCATTAGAGTTCATTGGACTCCTCTGGTATATGTACAGTATGTGTGCATATATTAATGTGTCTATTAGATAGATAGATAGATAGATAGATAGATAGATAGATAGATAGATAGATAGAGTAGATACTTTATTAATCCCAAGGGGAAATTCACAAATTTTGTGGGGAACAGCCCGGACACAGACAGGTAGACATGATTATATGCACCAGAACACGTTTATTTACACTATGTACAAATCAGTGACACACACAACCCAGTGCCACAGCACCAATCACCCCCAAGTCCAGGCCTCACAATGCCTCTCTTCTGGTCCGCCTCCAGCTCTGTCCTCTTCCACCCGACTCCAGCCAATGAATAAAGAGAGGCGGCCCCTTTTATCTCCACCCAGATGTGCTCCAGGTGCCTCACAATTAGTTTCCACCAACACTCCCCAGTGTGGCAGAAGTACCGGCTGCCGATCCGGGAGCACTCCGGGTGTCTCTGGTCTTGTTCCCCCCAGCACTTCCAGGTATGGCGGAAGTGCTGAGGGCCAGGGCTCCTCAGACATTCAGGCACGCCCTGGCGGTGACCACGGGCCCCTATAGGGTTGAACTTCTAAGCTCTGTTCCCGTGGTCCCCAAAGCCACCAGGGCGGTCGCCCTTCAAAAATCTCTAAGGCAGGGGTAGGCAGTGTTTGTCCTGGAGGGCCGCAGTGTTTGTAGGTTTTTGGTCCAACCCAGTTTCTTAATAATAAGTCAATCATTGCTAATTAAGTACTTATTGCTCAAGTGTCATTTTTCTGCTTCATGTTAGTGGTCTTGCTTGTTAAGGTTCCCCCCCCTTAATTGTTTATTTCAGTCCTAAACAGCAGCATTCAGTGTTTTTTAATGGCTCCTTATTAGCAATAAGATGAAAATGACAAAGGGGCCAGCAGTTCTTTATCTAACTGGTTTCCATTTACACCAGTGTGGATTCATCCTGCATTATTTGGTATAATAAAACACTTAATAGAAAAGTGTGACAGACTGAAAATGATCCTTTTTAAGCTTCAAATCATTTGGATGATTTCCTTGGAAAGGAAAGAAAAATTACAGTATAAGAACATTACATTGCCAACTAACATGCCATAAAAATAAAATAAGGTCTGAGATTGGAAATCATTGGTGTCTAATTAAGCAATTGGGTTGGAACGAAAACCTGCAGGCATGGTGGCCGTCCAGGACCAACATAGACTACCCCTGCTCTAAGGCATCAATGAAAGTCATTCCTGTAGATTTTGTACACGAGAACACCTAGTGAAGACTAAATGAAAGGACATTCAAGATGGAAATCAACAAGCATTTCTTCCCACAAAACATATCTACAGCAAATGACTAAGTAATGCAGATAAAGCAGAGCACAAGTCTTGAGATCTGTCTAT
This sequence comes from Polypterus senegalus, assembly GCF_016835505.1. NCBI lineage: Eukaryota > Metazoa > Chordata > Cladistia > Polypteriformes > Polypteridae > Polypterus > Polypterus senegalus. The sequence goes on along the minus strand of NC_053165.1, from coordinate 146,002,257 downwards.
TATGAAAGGAAATCCTAAAACAAGACTTTCTCTGAGATAATTTCAACTCCCGCAAGAGAGAGTTTCACTTCTCGCAAGACGAGTCTTTTTGCCAAGAGATTTTGAAAAGTCCCGCCCTCCTCTAAAGCATTTGCAACCACGCCCACGGTCCACTGTCTTCTCATTCGTGTAAATGCTATTGTCAGACACAGTTCCTATCTATCTATCTACTCTCTCAGCTCCAAGCAGGGTCGGAAATAAAAGACAAAGAGTAGAAGACAAAGTAAAACGTCATAAAGAGGTTAAAAAAAAATGATGGAGCAATGCACATGCAGATCAGGTTAGAGATTATGAAAGTACTAGAATTCGAAAGTTTCCAAAAACTGAGAGTAAAGGTCGCATTAGTGCTAGCAAACTGAAATTATTACTCCGTGAAATAACAGAACAGCGAAAAGAGATTGGATAGAGGGGACTGGGCGGTCTCTTGGTCTGGAATCCCTGCAGATTTTATTTTTTTTCTTGTTTTTTCTGTCCACCCTGGTCATCGGACCCTACTTATTCTATGTTAATTAATGTTGACTTATTTTTATTTTTTATTGTGTCTTCTATTTCTCTATTCTTCATTTTGTAAAGCACTTTGAGCTACATTTTTTCTTGTATGAAAATGTGCTATATAAATAAATGTTGTTGTTGTATATGGACATAGGTGATATGACAGAAGTATGTAGAAATTGTTCAGCTTTAAACTTTAAGTCGGAGACTTGTTGATCGTCTAATTCGTGTTGCCATCAGGGAAAAGTAGTGTTTCTTCCTATAATGAAGAGGCGTATCTGCAAGAATTAAAACATTTGCTGTTTAGTGAAAGTGAAATCCACATACACGAGTGGCAGAGACATGAAGTGGAGGCCACTAGTCTTTATAAAAAAAACATCCAGATGGGATCTTTGCTTAGCTAATATCTGATTGTGTCTTGGGAACTGCAGGTCTGACATTGTGTTCAGCAATACAGGAGCGCCGCAGGGGACTGTACTTTCTCCGGTCCTGTTCAGCCTATATACATTGGACTTCCAATACGACTCGGAGTCCTGCCACGTGCAAAAGTTCGCTGATGACACTGCTATGGTGGGCTGCATCAGGAGTGGGCAGGAGGAGGAGTACAGGAAGCTAATCAAAGACTTTATTAAATGGTGCGACTCAAACCACTTACACCTGAACACCAGCAAGACCAAGGAGGTGGTGGTGGATTTTAGGAGGCCTAGGACCCTCATGGACCCCGTGATCATCAGAGGTGACTGTGCAGAGGGTGCAGACCTATAAATACCTGGGAGTGCAGCTGGATGACAAATTGGACTGGACTGCCAATACTGATGCTCTGTGTAAGAAAGGTCAGCGCCAACTATACTTTCTGAGAAGGTTGGCATCCTTCAACATCTGCAGTAAGATGCTGCAGATGTTCTACCAGACGGTTGTGGCGAGGGCCCTCTTCTACGCGGTGGTGTGCTGGGGTGGCAGCATAAAAAAGAAAGACGCCTCACGCCTGGAAAAACTTGTTAAGAAGGCAGGCTCTATTGTAGGATTAAAGTTGGACAGTTTAACATCTGTGGCAGAGCGATGGGCACTAAGCAAACTCCTGTCAATCATGAAGAATCCACTGCATCCACTGAACAGGATCATCTCCAGACAGAGGAGTAGCTTCAGTGACAGACTTTTGTCACCGTCCTGCTCTACTGACAGACTGAGGAGATCGCTCCTCCCCGACACTATGCGACTCTTCAATTCCAACCGGGGGAGTAAATGCTAACATTAATTTTATTTTTATTTTTTTCATTTTTTTCATTTTTTCATTTTTATTACTATTTAATTTAATATTGTTTCTTTGTATCAGTATGCTGCTGCTGGATTATGTGAATTTCCCCTTGGGATTAATAATAAAGTATCTATCTATCTATCTATCTATCTATCTATCTATCTATCTATCTATCTATCTATCTATCTATCTATCTATCTATCTATCTATTTTGTATATTATATAGTGCCTTTTCTATCTATCTATCTATCTATCTATCTATCTATCTATCTATCTATCTATTATATAGTGCCTTTTCTATCTATCTATCTATTGATTTATCCAAACGAGGACTAAGTGCTGTCCTCTTGTGTGTTCTACAAAGGAAATAACACTTTAATTATACTTCAGAAAACGACTGGCCTCATACGCACCATACACCAGAGCAGGGCTTCCATAAATATGAATCACTCCCATGAGTAGGGGGCACACAGCTCCAGTAACTATCTGTGTAGAATTTACACGTTCTGCTGGTGTCTGGGTGAGATTTCCTCCCATATCCCAAAGACTGGCATTAAATTGGACTGGAGTAGGCATTCATGATTGGCTCTCACCTTGTGCTTGACTTTGTGCAGATTGTTTCACAGCACCACATAATTCAGAATTGGACCAAGTGGGTTAGAAAAATGGATGGATAAATATATAGATGGAAGGATTTATTATTTCATACACTGCCTTTTCAAGATGAGCACCCTTTATTACCTTTAAAATATTAGGGACTTCATGAAATTTGGAGTTAAAATGTACAGTAGAATTATTGACACTGTACAGACAATAAAGGCAGTTAGTGTATCATTTTATAGAATAGAACTAGCCATTCCCCACAGCTCACTCCACGAAGTAGTGAAACAAAACAAGCTTTAAAAATGTGGAGGCACATGAAGGCAAGTTACGCCCCAAAACACAGAGATAAACCGACTCTCCACTCCTGACGTCACGCTTCCCCCTCCTTTCGGCCCGCAGCCTCTGTCTCAGATTAGTGTGAATACACAGTGCATCCGGAAAGTATTCACAACGTATCACTTTTTTCCACATTTTGTTATGTTACAGCCTTATTCCAAAATGGATTAAATTCATTTTTTTCCTCAGAATTCTACACACAACACCCCATAATTACAACGTGAAAAAAGTTTACTTGAGGTTTTTGCAAATTTATTAAAAATAAAAAAAAACATAAGTATTCACAGCCTTTGACGTGAAGCTCAAAATTGAGCTCAGGTGCATCCTGTGTCCCCTGATCATCCTTGAGATGTTTAATTGGAGTCCACCTGTGGTAAATTCAGTTGATGTGACATGATTTGGAAAGGCACACACCTGTCTATAGAAGGTCCCACAGTTGACAGTTCATGTCAGAGCACAAACCAAGCATGAAGTCAAAGGAATTGTCTGTAGACCTCCGAGACAGGATTGTCTTGAGACACAAATCTGGGGAAGGTTACAGAAAAAGTTCTGCTGCTTTGAAGGTCCCAATGAGCACAGTGGCCTCCATCATCCGTAAGTGGAAGAAGTTCAAAACCACCAGGACTCTTCCTAGAGCTGGTCGGCCATCTAAACTGAGCGATCGGGGGAGAAGGGCCTTAGTCAGGGAGGTGACCAAGAACCTGATGGTCACTGTGTCAGAGCTCCAGAGGTCCTCTGTGGAGAGAGGAGAACCTTCTAGAAGGACAACCATCTCTGCAGCAATCCACCAGTCAGGCCTGTATGGTAGAGTGGCCAGACGGAAGCCACTCCTTAGTAAAAGGTACATGGCAGCCCACCTGGAGTTTGCCAAAAGGCACCTGAAGGACTCTCAGACCATGAGAAACAAAATTCTCTGGTCTGATGAGACAAAGATTGAACTCTTTGGTGTGAATGCCGGGTGTCACGTTTGGAGGAAACCAGGCACCGCTCATCACCAGGCCAATATCATCCCTACAGTGAAGCATGGTGGTGGCAGCATCATGCTGTGGGGATGTTTTTCAGCGGCAGGAACTGGGAGACTAGTCAGGATAAAGGGAAAGATGACTGCAGCAATGTACAGAGACATCCTGGATGAAAACCTGCTCCAGAGCTCTTGACCTCAGACTGGAGTGACGGTTCATCTTTCAGCAGGACAACGACCCTAAGCACACAGCCAAGATATCAAAGGAGTGGCTTCAGGACAACTCTGTGAATGTCCTTGAGTGGCCCAGCCAGAGCCCAGACTTGAATCCGATTGAACATCTCTGGAGAGATCTTAAAATGGCTGTGCACCGACGCTTCCCATCCAACCTGATGGAGCTTGAGAGGTGCTGCAAAGAGCAATGGGCGAAACTGGCCAAGGATAGGTGTGCCAAGCTTGTGGCATCATATTCAAAAAGACTTGAGGCTGGAATTGCTGCCAAAGGTGCATCAACAAAGTATTGAGCAAAGGCTGTGAATACTTATGTACATGTGATTTCTCAGTTTTTTTATTTTTAATAAATTTGCCAAAACCTCAAGTAAACTTTTTTCACGTTATCATTATGGGGTGTTGTGTGTAGAATTCTGAGGGAAAAAATAAATGTAATCAATTTAGGAATAAGACTGTAACATAACAAAATGTGGAAAAAGTGATGCGCTGTGAATACTTTCTGGATGCACTGTATCCTGCAAGCGAACTATGATTCTTAGCACGATGTCAGGAGTTGCAAAATCAACCGCAATGTTCAAGCAAATTATAGAAAAAAAAACAATCTAAATCCGTTAAGTAGTTCTGTCGTGAAAAACGGACAGACAGACAGATGTTGGATTTTATATATATATAGAGATGAGTTAATAAACTTTGATATACTATTTGTATTTTCCTTTAAACAGCTGTCTGTTATATAGTGCCTTTCACATCTATCTATCTATCTATCTATCTATCTATCTATCTATCTATCTATCTATCTATCTACTCAGAAGGCTCCCAGTCCAGTGTTTGTGTGGTGCGTTCACACCCATTGCTCCATGCACTGTGCTGCACACAATATGAGCGAGAGATGTTGGTCACTAGGGGGTGCTTTTGAGTCTTCCACAAACCCAAAATGATCCCAAAGTGTAGAAAGTGAACAGGTTTTGTTACAAAAAGTTAAATTTAATTTGTATTCTGAAGAAATGTTTCATTTTTCATTTACAACAAATAATAACTTCTTCAGTTAAATCACTTACCAGCTTTATTGGTGCAAACGCGTATGAAAGTATGTTTAAATGAAGATAAACCAGAAGTTCTTTAAATGTGTGGTGATGCTGTAAGTTGTAAGACAGTACAGTAAGTGCAGTTAACTCGAAAGGTGTGACTTTTAGTTTAGACAAATTCATCCGAACTGTAGGCGTTATCTTTATATATGTTTTAGCTTTCTAAAGCTTAGGAATGTTGCAAAGTTATGGTGGCTTTTAAAGTGCACTGTCTTCAAATGTCTGATCATGCATTTGTATCAAACTTGGGGTGAACAGTCGCTTGCTGTTTGAGAATACTGGGCTTGTGTTCGTGCCGCTGCTACTGCTGCTGCTGTTGTTGCTGCTGACATCTTTTTAAAATCCCTGTCATAGATGAGCTCTTGGTTGATTGTGCTATTTATTTTTCTTAAATCTTCTCCAAATTCTTTCCAGTCTTGGGGTCTATAGAGGCACTTGGGCTGCCTTGGAGTGGATGCTTTGTCACAGATGATCTTATCCATCCTTTTATTCTTACCTTAATCCTACTATACTGGGGCCTTGAGGTTAAAATAATTATATACCCGGGTCCCTGAGGTTAAGCGTAGGTTGTATTGTAGAATTTTGTTAGGTTCTGATGTAATAGTAAAGAGCCCGATTTTCCAAAAAAATATAAAAACATTTTATGAACAGAACAAGTGTACCCATGCATGCCTTCGGGCAAATATCCCCTACCCTAATGCCTAACCCTAATTCTTTCAACTTAAAGGTGAATCTCATCCTAGAGGACATCCTCGTGGACACCAGTGGGAATTAAGCAGAAGAGCATTTAAAACCGAAGGCAGGAGGTACTTCTTTACACAAAGAGTTGTGGGTACAAACTACCGAGACTTGAAGTCAAGCAGAAACTTTGACAACCTCTGAGAAAAATCTGAAGGAGTTGTGGGGAGAGCTTAGCAATTAGCTAGACAAACAGACTTGATGGCCTGAATGGTCTCCTGTTGTTTGTCAAATTTCTTACACTGTTAAGAAAAAATTCAATTAAATTTTGAATGTCATCATAACATATATAACACATATTACATGCCAAGTTTGTAAACGCCCACAGAAGCCCCTATGTCTGCCATTATCACAGCGAAACAGAACACATGGCATAAGTGGTCTGCACTACTTCTGCCATTCCAACAGTGGGGCACCCAGGCTTTATCACTGGTTTTTCTGACTTGACTGGATCTGCTCCTAAACATCTGCTTGTGTTCTTCTTAGAAAAGTAAAGGTGATAAAACATTAAAGTAGTGCTCAATTCCTAAAAGTATCTCAGGTTAGACAACAAAATACAAAAGTGGGTTCTCAGGCAACTTGCCCATGAGAGTGGTGATGAACTATCTGTCTGGTTATCAAAGTCTGGTTGGCAGACACGTGAAGAAAAGGCAGTTTTCTTTGTTTGTAGTTTCTCTGCTCTTTTTCTCCATTAATCCCTTTGCAGTTCCCTACACCAGGGCTCTTGGCCTCTCCAAACTGCCCTGTTATGCAAGAGGGGCCCTGGCATTTCACTTTTGTCAGCGGTCGCAGAATAATTCAAGAAAAACTGCGGTTTATCCCACATCTTCCAAAGGACCGTAGCCCCCAGAGTATGAGCCCTGGAAGGCGTCCTTCTCTTCACTCTTAGCTGTCACTTGAGAGAGCTGCCATTTTTTTTCTGTTGTTGTTGTTTTTAATTTTGCTTATGCTTGTCTAGTTTCATGTTCATCTTGTTCACTGATATTAAACTGCATTGGCTGAGCTGCTTGCCAGCTGCTAACTGGTCCAAGAGCTTCAAAGAGTGGCCAAATGTGAAACTCCATCAGCTGGCCAAACTTTTCAGGAAATGATTTTTCCTTTTTGAGTAAAACATGCGGCCCTCCAGCTGATTTAACCCCTGCAAGCTCCTCAGTGCTGGTGATGTGCGTAAATAGGAGGGCACCCATCAAATCCAGTATAGTACATTTTAGAATATATGGCATTTGTTTTATTCTAAAGTGTAAAAAGACAGAAACAGAATATACAAAGTCAAATTTTAACCCTAACCCTTTCTGAATCTGTTAAATATGACATCCAAAGTTCAGTATATAATAACCTTTTTGGCACTCCGAATAAGAATAGATGCACTGTTTATCTATCTATTAGTTATATAGTGCCTTTCATATCTATCTATCTATCTATCTATCTATCTATCTATCTATCTATTATATAGCACCTTTTGTTTTTCTATCTATCTATCTATCTATCTATCTATCTATCTATCTATCTATCTATCTATCTATCTATCTATCTATCTGTTATATAGCACCTTTTCTTTTTCTATCTGTCTATCTATCCTAGCTGATATTCGGTTCTTGTTGTTGTCTCGTTGGTCAGCTGTAAAGGGCTCATTGACTTTGATGATCCTTCTCTCCAGATCCTTATCTCCACATGACTGGCTCAGAGCATTTCCAAAACAGTAAGGCTTGTGGTTTAATTCCTACTGACAGCAGTCCAAGGAGGGAAAAATTACAAACCACTGACATCTAAGACATGTCAATGTGAGAAGTCAATGAAGGCTATCCAGATAAGGACGAACCAACAGAAGGACTACTTTTAATGATGGTTACAGGAGTAATGTGCCAAGACACACTGTGCATTGTTGCAGGCCAGTTGGAGTGTCCATACTAACCCCTTTCTACTGTTAAAATTGCCTACAATGGAAATGCAAATATTGGAACCAATGGAAGAAGGTGATGTGGTCCGTGAATCTCATTTTCTTTTGCATCATTTCGATAGCTGGGTATATGTATTATATATCATTTACTACACTGTGAGAGGAGGACTAGCCAGTGGAGTGAGCGTGATGCTTTCAGCAATGTTCTGCTGGGAAAACTCGGTATCCAGGTGGATGTTAACTTGATGCCTACCACCTACAGTACCTAAACATTATTGTAGACCAGGCACAGCTCTTTGTAGCAATGATATTCAGTATAATCCACTCTGCTGCACTGCACAGATTATTCAGAAATGATTGGAGAAACATAATGAAATGGTGTTTCCCAGGCCTCCATATTCCCCAGTACCTCAATTCATTGTAGCCTTTGTGAGATGTGTTGGAATAACTAGTCCAATCCATGGTGGCTCCTTCTTGTAACTTACAGGTGTTTGAGGATCTGCTTGTAATGTCCTGGTACCAGATATCACAGGACCCCTTCAGTGGTCTTGCAGAGTTCATACTTTGGCAGGTCGGAGCTGCTTTGGCGGCATACAGTTAGGCAGATCATGATGTTTTGGCTCACACGTGTACTGGTATATTGTCAGAAACGAGAGCCTGAGGAGGGTGTTACAGGTCTTGCTGAGGGGAAACAAAGGGGAATAATAAAGGGTGACGCGCAGCCACTAAGTCAGTTTCCACCTGAGATCACTTCCTCTTCAGCCCCACAAGCCCTGCTCCTTCTGCTCTGCCAACTAAGCAACAGCTGGAAGTTGCCCCTCATTTGGAACCCTCATTCTTTGCAGAATGGAGTGGCACCACAGAGAAACATCATTTTTGAAGCTATTATAAGGTGCCAGCATTCTTTTGTAAATTCTCTAAAAGTGATTGGCATGGACGTTATAATGGGTATCCCCTGAAGCCCCAAATCTATAATAAATATATATGTGTGTGTGTGTGTGTGTGTGTGTGTACTGTATGTATGTGTGTATATATTCATAGAAATATATTACTGCTTTAGGGGCAGTGACATGGCACGGTTTTTGTTGTTTCTGCCTCACAGGTTTGAGTCCCGTGTCCGGGCACCATCTGTGTAAAGCTGGCATGTGTTCATTGTGTTTGTGTGGGTTGGGTTAATCGGTGATGCAGGTTTGAGCCTGTGTGAGAGTCGATGTGGCCTGGGGAGGGTTGGTTCCATGTCCATGTCTAGTTTGTTAGGAGGGACCTCAACGGGAAAAAGAAAAACACTGGGATGAAATGATTATACCAGGGGTTTCGGAGGAGAAATGAAAAGGTAATTACATTTGTCTACAAGTCTGTCTTGTGCTGGGGGTCTCTGTGTGTCATTATTGAAGGGGCACAAGTAACTGCATGTATTACCACATTTAGTATATCATTTTTTAAAGTTGTGTTACTGCTGCTTTACTTTATGTACATCCACCAAAAATGCTTGCAGTTTCTTAAACCAAGTCAATTCTCACATGTTTCCATTTAAGGTTTATTTAAATAATATCTTGCAAAATGTTTCATGTCATAAAGATGGAGGGCAACATTTTATTTTTCAATACTTTGCAACAATCTGAATTTCCACAGGTACACAAAAAGCTCTCATGCTCTTGTCAAGTGTCCATCCAACCTTCTTCTGTCCCGTCTTGGTGATGACGAGTGTGTCTGAGCCATCAGCGCAGGGTACAGGGCACAGGTTTATGCTGAGCAGAAAGGGAAGGGATCTTAGTTTAGGGTGCACTCACGTCGGGATACTTTAAAAGTCATCGTCATCCTGACAGCAGGAGAAACTGAAGTCCAAACATGAAAACTTCTCAAGCAACTGGAAACTGAGCCAGGATGAAAGTGCTGTGAGGTGGCAAAGTTGTGTCTTTGTGTGATCCATTGCAGAAAAGTGTGAGTGAACGTAACAGTGTTTTTGAGGAACGGGCAGATGCTCATTATGTAAAGCATTATACAGAACACACACACTGATTTAGGATGTGGGTCATTTATAATAGTGGCCAGAGTGTGGCACCTCCAATTACAAGGGGACAGATTCAGTCCCCATCCTGGCACCTTGTGTTACCTGTTCATGGAAAACAAAAACACTCATACTGTGTGTACGGACAACAAGGAGCTGTAGCGGGTAGATGCAGTGTCCTGGGTTTAAATCCCTTGTCCATTCATTGCGTGTATGGGGTCTCCACGTTCCTTCTGTGTGTATGTGCTGTTTTTGTCTCCAGGTGCTCTGGCTTCTCTTACTTATCCCAAAAACTGGCAGGTTCAGGTTACTTGATGGCTCTAAATTGTCCCACTGTGAACCAGTGTGGGTGTATGCATGAGTGGGCTCTGGCATGGACTAGTGCCCCACGATTCTCAGTTGGGTTAAGATTTTTGAGAACGTTATGTGAATTGAATGTGAATAGTGCTGGGTGGTTTCTGTGCCAGGTTTTATATAATTTATATAGAGAAAGCTTTTATTGTTTGTATAGGCAGCATTGTCTTGAGACTAAGGAGCCGGACAGATTAGCGGTACAAGATGGCAGGTTGGCTTTAATTAAACTAAAGTATAAAGAAAAGCTCTGAGGGAGCCATCACAATAATAGACTATATATAAAATATAAATTAAAGGAGTTTCTCAGAGATCATGTTTGGGAGCCCCTTTTAATGTAGCTGCACTGTACCTTTATATTTATTTTTTTGATGTTGATAATTCTTTTGTATTCATGCCAGGTAAATGAGAATAATATTCACAGAGACACACACACACACACATCCACACATACACACGTGCGTGTCCTTGAGCCATTCTTCTGGTCTCCATACAAAAGACATGTTCCAGTCGAAACAACCATGACAAAATTAAAAGCAGCTGGCAGAAAATAAAGAAATAATAGAAAACTCAAACAAGTACCAAGTCAACTTTGAACTGGCAATAGCTCACTTTGTGAATGAAATAATATCCTCTGGGGAGGGCGGGAGGGCGTTACTTGCATAACATGCTAGTTAAGTAATACTGAGCAAGGGGCCGGGCATCTCATGCTAGTTAATAATGAACACATAATGCCCGGCTCAGGGGTCTGCACTGCTAGCAGCTAGCTTGGTCTTCAAGTGAAGGTTACTCGTTTGCTGTTTTTGGTTTACGGCTTTCTAAATATTAAGAGGGCATTTAATGCCAGCTGACGCCCTTCAAGTGGCCAATCAGATGCCAGCATCTGGACTAACGGGTAATGAGTTACTTTGCTAATCCCATTGAATCCTCTATTATAATGTATCCCTTTTACACACTTAAAATGACAATTTTCTCACATCCTATTTACTCCACATAAACACATTTTTAAGTATTTCAAGAGGAAAATAAAAACAGCATTCATCTGCTTTTGTAAGTTTTAATGAAAAAAAATCTATAGAAAATATTTTTTATATCTTGATACTTCTTATACTTTCATGGCATATAATAGTATTTACAGGGTTTCAAGTGGACGGCAATGCAAAACAATCTGCGGATCAAATAAAAGATGCCCTTCTGTTTTACATGTTCATAAAGGAAAGGTCCCAAAATGTCATTTTATACATTATCTAAAACACTATGAATTAAAATATTAATGAAAAACAGCATACAGTGTAAGTGATCACAGGAAAATCATTTTTAAATCTAAAATTCATATGTTAAGTAAGGGTTTTTGTCTGCAGCTAAACCAGCTAATCAAAATCATGTTTATTAAAAAGAGGTAAGGATAGATGAAAAGTAAGGTCACATCAGAATATGGTATTTACAGGTTTAAATACTTCTTGCCCATCCCACTACCTGCATAATTAACAAAGATGACACAGGAGGCCTGGAGGGCATACTGTGGCACAGGTAGAGATGGGCGGCTGTAGTGGTTTGTGTTAGAGGTTCAGTTGACAGCAGAGATGTGACATCTTGTTGACTCCTGCGCCTCAGTAATTTCCCAGAGTGCTTTATTCTGTTATTAAAAGGTCAAAGGATGCGCTCTCTATGACGTTGTCAATGTCAGCAGAATAATAAAGGCGCCTAAGAGTTTTTCTGTGGGATCTTCATTGTGACAGTTTTGACTTCTGAATACTCCCTCAGTCCATACTCTCCCCTAAAAAGCATAAAATAAAAAATGCATTAATAAAAGTAACACATTGCACAAGTGACCAGTACTTGGGATCACTTCTGTTTCAGCCACTAAACGTAGTATTACATTGCACTTATCAGGGCTTACAGCTTCTTTAAGAAACCACTCTCTATTTAACAGTGCCTGATATTTATCTATCTATCTATCTATCTATCTATCTATAGTGCCTTATCTATCTATCTATCTATAGTGCCTTATCTATCTATCTATCTATCTATCTATCTATCTATCTATTATATAGTGCCTTATCTATCTATCTATCTATAGTGCCTTATCTATCTATCTATTATATAGTGCCTTATCTATCTATCTATTATATAGTGCCTTATCTATCTATCTATTATATAGTGCATTATCTATCTATCTATCTATCTATCTATCTATCTATCTATCTATCCACCTCCCATATTCTGACCACATGTTGTCTTGAGCTGTAATCCACTCATGGATTTTATTTCGTACCTCATGCTATGCTGTATAGGCAGCTTTCTGTCAATAATAAAAATTGCTTAACACATGCAGTAAAAAGATCACCCTGTAAATATACCATGTATAAAAATGTATAATTTTCTTGTGTGGTTGGAAATGGCTTGAGAAATACATCCAGATGGCTTAAACATACCCCTGTAGTGAACTGAGAATATTGTGTTGAAATCTGCGGCTACCTTTAGGTGCCATTAGGCTGTCTGATTCGCTCGAATCCTGGAAACGGCCCAGATGCATACAGCTATTGAATAAATGTCTTTCTTTTTCAGTCCTTGTGTAACGTTATGTGTACTGCAGAGTGTGTTTTTAGCGTGCCTAGTATTGCTGATACTATATAAACTAAAGACCAGAAATATTTCTTAACCCTAAATGACCCATTTTTTAGTGGGTTGATTGTCTTGAGATAGTCATGCTTTTAATATTATGCTTTTTATCAAAGAAATACAAAAATCCCAAAGTTATTTCTACAATACAATCATACATGATGTTATGAGCTTCAGTTGCTAGATTTGTAATTAGCTGTAAAGCCCCTGGGCTGCAGTTCCATCAACATACTTTATTGGTGATACTTTATAAATCTTCATGACTTCGAGTGTCAATAGAACAAATGCTGGTTTCTTTAAAGGTCCTTAAAACACACTTTTAAACACCCTTATGCACAGCCTCATACTGTTCTGCTGTCTGACATTTTATTTTTCCTTATAACAAAAATCTTTTGAAATTATTTTCTGGGAATATGAGTTTCAGTAATATGAGAGTTTGTTTATTATTATTGGAAAAGCTAAAAGAATCAAACAAAACTTTGAGCTCCCAGAAGCTTAAAAATATAACTTTAAGTTGTAACATGAAGTTTTCAGTTTTAAAAAATGGATTTTCTTAACTATGAAATTCTAAGCAAGGAATGTTCTCATCACTGTCATCTCCAACCAATCAAAGCAAGAGCTTTTTCCTCATGAAGCGCATGAGCCATTTCTGCTATCTGTAATCCTTGTCTTTCTTCTCAAAGTGGATGTCACCAGGACAGTTGCACCTATGTACATTGCCATAATGAAGGCAACAATGGGATTTAGGAACAAACTCTGAAAACGTAATTCTGTACAAAATGTAAATCAGGTGTTACTCAAGTGCAGCAGGTACCAGAGCTGGTCCTGCCAAGCACAGGCACGACAGGTCAATATTGGGAACTTAGCTCTGGGGCTTCGAAGTAGTGACACATCTGCTTAAAATCAGCAGGTATTTAGTTTGTTTACTGGAGCCCACACTAATCTCCTGTACTTCTGCCTCATTGGGAAATTAAACCCATGGCTGATGTTTGCAGCAGGAGGAATGCACAGATGTGCACATCTTACCTCAGACACTTTAAGCAAATATATATACAAAAAAGGGCCAGCAACACAAGAGATGGCATAAATGTTATTCTTTGAAAAACTGCCAGAAGTAACAAAAAAGAGACTGGAATGTTACTTACATTTCTCTTCCATTGCCAGACATTTTAAAGCCTCCAAACGGGCTTTGAACATTAAGGGCGTTGTAACAGTTTATCCTAAAAAACATTGAAAAAAAAGACACATGGAATCCCTTAAACTGCTGGTCCTGGAAGGCTTGTTGAACATTGATCAAATCTATATTTTCATTTTACAGTTTTCATTTGTTTGTTTAACAGGGTAGATTTACACCAATAATCTCTGCATCAGAAACTGGACCAGCAGGTACCAACCCGGGACGGGGTGCCCGACCTTCACAGAGCACACTTACACTGGCTAAATTCACATGCAGCAGTTCACCTGGTACTATGACTTTGGACGATGGATGGAAATGGGAGCCTTCAGGGAGGAACCATAAGGATGGAGGGAGCACAGACAAACTTAAAGGTAATACATATATATATATATACTGTATATATATCAAGATTTTCCTTTCATTGAAAATTCAACCATTTTTCTTTATGTTTTAAAAATGAAGACCTTGATAAAACATGAATTCTCAAACAAGAACATAGGTTCTTCTTTACACAAATTTTACACTAATTTTCTTTACACAAATCACCATAGACAAATTATTTACCAAGTGGTGTGGTAGACAGTAGGACTTTAGGGGCCTTCATATCTTGAGTTGATGTTATGTTGCAGAAGTTAGGTGAACTAACAGCAGACTCTGATCAGCAGAGTCTTGGGGCTGATTCTACTTTTCTCACCAAAGTTGTTCTAATGTTTCAACACTCTTGGTGGGGTACCAACACCATTTCTAAATGAAATTTTCTACACTTCAAATTTCCATCCATCCATCCATTTGTATACCACACAAATAAGGTATCAAGGACTGCTAGGGGTGGGGGCAGCAAATAAATTTTGGAACAAAATTAGCCTGTGGCAGAGATAGGTTCAACATTGTGGATTTACATACTGGACAAATGCACACAATTATTTAGCCTTATAAACAGCATTAGATATATATAGTATGTGTATATACACTCACTTTGCAAATTATTAAGAACATCTGCGCACCTGGTTATTCATGCAATTATGTAATCAGCCAATCATGTGGCAGCAGTGCAATGTATAAAATCCTGCAGGTACAGGTCAGGAGATTCACTTAATGTTCACTTTAAACACCAGAATGAGGAAAAATGTGAACTGAGTGATTTTGATTCTCTAACTGTTGATCTCCTGGGATTTTCACACACAGCAGTCTCCAGAGATTACTCAAAATGGTGAGAAAAGAATCCAGTGAATTGATGAAAGAAGTCAGAGGAGAGTGGCCAAACTGGTTTGAGCTCACAGAAAGACTACGGTATCTTAAATAACCAGTCTGTACAATTGTTGTGAGCAAAGCAAATCTCAGAATGCACAACACGTCAAGCCTTGAGTTTGGATGGGCTACAACGGCAGAAGACCACATCAGGTTCCACTCCTGTTAGCCAAGAACCAAAAGCTAAGACGACGGTGGGCAAAACTGGACAGCTGAAGACTGGGAAAACATAGTCTGGTCTAATGAATCTCAAATTCTTCTGTGGTGCACAGATGGTGCTCCCTTTGCACCCAACATGCCTTTCATTAGTACTCCTGGCTGATGGGGTGGTTTATGGTGTGGAGAATGTTCTCTTGGTACATTTTGGGCCCGCTAATACCAATCAATCATTGCTTACGTCCCTTCATGGACACAATTCATCCATCTTCTAATGACTACTTCCAGCATGATAATGTACCATGTCACAAAGCAAAACTGATGTTAGACTGCTTTCATAAACATGACAATAAGTTAAGTGTTCTTCATCAGCCTTCCCAGTCACCGGATTTGAATCCAATAAAACACCTTTGGGATGTGGTGGAGGTGATGATTCGCAGCATGAATGTGTAGCTGACAAACCTGCAGAAACTGCATGCTGCATTCATGTCAACATGGAACAGAATTGCACAGGAATGTTTCCAGCATCTTGTGGAAACCATACCATGAAGAAATGCGGCTGTTTTAAGAGCAAGGTGAGGCCCTACCAAGTATTGTAATATTCATAACAATTTGTTCAGTGAGTGTACACATACAGGGAAAGTATAATACATAGATAAATGTTCATAGAGATGCACAGTATATATATATGAAATGCTTGCATACCACATGTAGGCCCCTCCACAACATCAAATAGACTATGAATGTCTATGTGCAGGTTTATTATACTGTATATGGATGTAACAAGTACAGTATGTTCTACAATACATGTATTCTCTCAGTGAGGCCCTGGTTGATATTCCTGCTACAAAATCTTTAATGGACCCTATTTTATTCCCATGTTGGTCACAGTTCTTGTAATGTTAGCTTATTCTTCCTTTGTGCAAGTAATAGTCTAATCAGATTCAGAAAATGGAAAGACTGAAGGATATTAATAACTAAAAACCCTACAGGTGTTACCGTGTCTGCTTATTCTTAACTAGGTGGTTAGACATGACATACCATACTGTACCAGCTTGCATGGCTGTTGACACAGTCATAGCCTTGTTAATATCCTTCGTGAAGACTGCGGCAACAAGACCATAATCTGAGTTGTTGGCTCTCTCAATTGCTTCATCCATGGTTTTGAACTTCATTATTTGTTGAACAGGTCCAAAAATCTGTCATGAAAACAGAAGTACGAAGTTACATAAGTTGTTAACAGACATACTGTATCATTTCAACAGATTCATCGTTTTATATTTATGTTGTGTTTTACAGGCTGTGTACATAACACACCTCAGAGTGTAAATGATATCATGGGAGTTGGGCTGAATGAACCACTCATTTTTTTTCATTTCCATTGTGCAACTCTTAACTAGAAGAAGTAAAGGTTATGTCACAAACAAAAGAAAAAGGCCAGGAAAGGTAATTTAATAAAGATCTAGGAATATCGCAGTTCTTTTCCAAAAGGTCCACTGGAATTTTAATGATCACAGAGAGTGAAGATCTCAAATTATCCTCCCCACCCCTTAAATATGGCACTTCCAGTAATATAACCTCCACCCGGATTGGGACATAAAAATTAAATTTGTTGTGCAAAAAGGAAAACACCCCATTCTGGCACACCAATAATTTTTATGACATTGTGTGTTTTCACTACAGTCTTATAGGGCCAGATGTGCTTAGTTTCAGAAAGAACAAGTGAAAGAAAGAAGAGGTGGCTACTCTCGATTCTCTGCTACACAGAAACAAAATCATCTGCTGTTTTCACTTTTAAGAATTTGTAAATAAGTTTAGGCATCTTAAGGTTTTTGGAAAAATGAATAGAGTTGCATATTACAAATCCAAGGACTTTCTTCTTTCACTAGGTGTGAATGTGTCACTCACCAAATCATTAAATTGTCTGATAGAGCAATCCTTCATAGTCTGAAATGAAAGTGATCGCTTTTCTTTGGCAGGGAATAAGATATTTAATAAGTTTTGAAACAGAAATGCATGTAGTATGATTTAAATATCTCCTTCATTTATGTCTTGATGAACAGAACTAGACTTTTTATGAGACAGCCAGTCAAGATGGTATCTCTTTAATTGTTTTTTTTATGACCATTACTGGATTGTTTGCTTCTCTTTATACTCTCCTACCACCTGAAAGAATCAATATGAGCCATAACCAGGCTTTGACATGTGGTGTGATTCTTACCTCTTCCTTTGCAATCCTCATTTCATCCTTCACATTGGAGAAAACAGTCGGCTCGATGAAGAACCCTTTCCTTCCTAAGGGCTTTCCGCCACATTCCAGTTTTGCTCCCTCAGTAATTCCACTCTGGATGAGCTCCAGGATCCGAGTGTACTGCTCTTTATTGATCTGTAGGGAAAATGGGAGATTGTAGGAATTTGGAAATGTTCATTTTTAACAAAAGTAATAGACAAAAAGTCAGAAATGGGATATAGACAACATGTGCGGAAAACAATATAAGGAAAATCCATTTTCAGAGAGGCATACAAACATTATTTATTGAAGATCACAGAGTTTTAAAAGGTGTGATGTGAAGCAGATGACTAGAAGACCAGTTTTAATGTTCGCTTGGGTCACACAGTCCTCACTTGCATTATCTAAGTAGTTTTGCGGATGGAGGAACACACAAATCACATCCTAATTCTAAGCAGCACTTTTATGTTAGATATTTGTGTGAATGGAGAAACTTGTGGAACGTGGCCTTCCAATGCAGAAGCTCATGGACTGCAGCTGGTTTTGAATCCACACGCTAAAATCTTCAGTGCTAAAAGTCGGATTCACAAGCAGAGTAAATGAGAAGTGAGGTGTTAGTAAAATAAGCACAATCATTGCTGGAAATGGAGTAGAGAAGGAAACAAAATGACGTCTCTTATTTCACCATGTTGGCTTTGGCTGACTTATACACAAAGGCGGCTTCAATATTTTGGAGCCACAATGGTGCCAGATGCTTGCCTTCCCATTTAGAAACCTCAAAATAATGAGGTTGACTGTGGCACGTATCTGCCTAACTCTTTAAAGGATAAAAATGTCAGGCCATGCTCAGACTTCTCCAAAATCCTAGAAAGCTGATCCATATTGGAATTACCAAGTGCAAAACTTAAAATATTGATGTTATTGTAACTGTTTTTACTTCTGGCAAAGGTGGCAATCAGACCTGCATGTTTCAAAGTCCTAATCACTACAGACACAATCAGATAAATATCTTCTAGGATTAAATTCACGGCCATCCATTCAACCATTTGCTCTTTTCTGACTTGTTATATTGATATAATAAGCCTTTAATATGACATATGTGAAAGTCTCCAAAGGGATAAAGAATGGTCATGATCAAACTTTCAGTGTTTATGTGTTATTTCTTAATAATTTTGTGCATTATAGTTGAAGATTTGTACAAGTACTTTGAGAGTATGTGTTCACAAAGAGCACCATACAAAAATAAATTGAATTGAAACAAATGATATTAACCATCTGTACTGTACTTGTAAGAGGCCGTGTCCCCCATTGGCAGATTCATTACTCTGGGAAGCAGTTAAACTTTCAGTTTTGCTGTCTTGATCACTGCAATGTTACACATGTAAAAGGGTGCCAGGTTGTAGCCGAAAGGGAGCTCTTTATTGTAGAAATTGGACCCTTTATTGCCTGGTCTTTGAAACAGATAGGAGGAAAGGAGTGTAGCTGTGCCAGGGCCATAGTAAGATTACCACAACACACGAGTAGTTAGAAAGTTGTAAACAGTTACCTTGTGGGTAATCAAAAATAAAAGGATGGTAGGGGATGAAGGCTAGCCTCTGTAGCCAATGAGCAACTCCTCGCTACCAGTTAATAGTGGGCAGGTGACTTGGGTTGTCCACTCCTTTACGGGAGACCTGGGATTGTAGGGGTCTCTGGAGCCAGTTAGATAAAGTGGGGATGAAATTCCAGACCTGGAACTGGAAGGTTGCATGTTGACATGGTCTCAAGTGACATAACTAAGAGATGCTAGAGGTGGTACAGACGAGGAGGGGAGGGGTTGTAGGTTGAAAACTGCATGGCTCAGAGGACAGCCCATCCAGACATGGGCATAACATGCAGACTCTACAAAAACTTCAACCAACCATGGGGTTTGACCCTTAGATGCTAGTTTTTAAAAACCAGATACATTTAAATTTCATTTGGCAGTGATTCAGAAAACAACAAAGAACAGCTGACACCCTACAAACGGGTTGGTCATAAAAAACAGTTCAGCTCAGAAAAATCTTTAATGTCTTATTGTATCATTCCTAGGACTTGATTAAGAACACGGAAAACATAAAAAAGCAAACATCTTACAAATAAGGAAACTGATTGAAATCAAAAATGTTTTTCTAAATAGGCTGGTAGCTTAGAATCTAATATTAGAAGGTGATTTTAAGGCAATTTTTAGATGCAGTAATATAGAGTAGCCTTCTGTTTGATATTTCTGAGATCAAAGAAGATGTTAGAGATATTGCAGGAATTTAATTACCATGTTAATATAAACATGAAACTGATAAGATGGTTCCTGAGCAACAGTAGAATCAAGACATCTCCTTAAAGCCTGTTAAAGTTATTAAACAGTTGGACTGAGATTTTGTCTGCACATGCAGAACAACAGAGAACTGACAAGGTGTATGGCCAAAAGTCGCAGCTTATTTCCGATAAAACAGGATCTATGGGAGACATGATGCCGTATTCAGTAGTTATTTAATTCCATAACAATCTATGCCAGAGCAGCCATACTTAAAATATTACAAAGTCAAAATTTTCATTATCAAAGCAGGAAATTCATTATATACAATACAAAGAAAATCTACAAAACATAACATGTTATCACTAATTGTTACCTGTGGTCCCTGTTCAGTGCTGGGGTCAAAGGGACTTCCTACTACTCTCCTCTTTGCTCGCTCAACACTTTTCCGAACAAATTCATCATAAATGGCCTCCTCCACATATATTCGTGAGCCTGCTGTACAGCACTGGCCTTGATTAAAGAACACCCCCTGGTGAGCCTGCTCCACCGCATAGTCCACTGTAAAGAAGGTCAGGTACAGACTGTTAGGAAGTCTTTAGAGCAGAAGCTTTACTGGCTACCTATAGTGCAGGTATTAGTTGCCTACTGCTGTGTAACACAAACAAAGCCTTTATTACGCTCTTGTTACACAGCACTAAGATGCACCTTAGGTAGTAGATTGCTCATGAACACCCAAAAGAACATGGACAAACCTGGCATAGTTTTTATTTTAACAATCATGCAGAATGGAGTTAATTGATACTGGCTTTGTAAAGACAACTGTCAAAAGTCATACATTCAGGGTGAACATTTCATTAGATCAGCTGACAAAATATCCAGCTGTTGGAAGACCAGTAACAACACTGCAGACTGCATGTATATAAGACCAGTTTGAGGCACTGGCACAGTTTATCTTTTAATAGAACTGATTTAAATGCTGATGTTGATCAATATGGTCCAGTGTCTCTGAAATTTAGATTTACTTTTTATTTTTCCATAGAGTGCATGAAATGGGCAATTTGTTGCTGCTAGAAAACCAGTTTTACTTAAAACTGGAGTAAACTCCATTCATCCATTCATCTGTTATCCAATCCATGTAATTGTGAGACTATAGCCTCTCCCAGTAATACAACGTGCAAGTAAGGAAGCAGCGCTGGACAAGGTTCCAGTCTTAGACACTGAAAATGTATACTTGCCAAGTAACCTGTCTGAGAAATGTACAGAGTATATATATATATAGTGAATTACATTTTGAGTTCAGAAACAAGACTTTGCTTCCATTATGCTAAAAGAATTGGATTTTGTATACTTAAGGGCTCATGAGCCCAGCATATGGTAGTTGTGAATATTACGGAGAGGAAGACCTGCTTTAGTGAAACACTCCCTAATCCACACTTTTTAATTACATGCCTTCCCCTGGTCATTGCATTGTCTCCTATTTTGTATAATGTGTTGAAGGTGCAAATGGATGATGCTTGCTTTTAATGGGCAGCAGGTTGTTTTGGATGGGTGTCTGTGTGGAGGAAGGAAAGAGTGAAAACTACAATGTTTTAACTGAATCATAAGAGGTTTCAATTGTTTTAACAGTATTCATGGAACATACAACACAGCGTCACAGACAGTAGGAAGTTAGCCCAGTAGGAACTGGTGCATAGCAGAAATCAGGCCTACTGTTAGTGCCTGTTTCATGTCGCTATATATTTAGCCCAAACCAAGATGTGAATATAACTCCACTTCATGGTTAAACCTTATTGAGAACAGGCTATTTGTGAAAAAGGAAAGCTTGCTTTAACAAGACTGATTGTTGGACAGTGAGAGGAGGAGGTTAGGAGCTTGTTCTGATAGCACATTACCACAGCCACCACATGATGAACTGGATTGGGCCCTGAGTGCAGTGGGTGACACCATAGCACCACACTGGAACAGTGTGTGGTTTCTTACAGTGGCTGGAGTGCCAATCCTGCCACCAGCCCTCAAGTTTTCCCTGTAAATTGGAGGACCTGTTTGTAGGGCCGGATGTAGATTAACGTCATACTTGGGACGAAACAATTGCAGGTTAAGGGCCTTGCTGAAGGGCTGAATGGAGTAGAGTCACTTCTGGTGTTTATGGGATTTGAACTGGCAACCTTCTGATTGCCGGCACAGATCCCTAGCCTCAAGGCCACCACCCCACCCCTTAGAATGAGAAGACATAGTTAAATCAGCAAAAGAAGGATCAGTAAACCTCTGGCAGTACAGGCAATGAAGATAAAAACACAATCATCAAGCTCAAAATCTAACAAGCCCTATCCAATCAAAATTGTTAGGTAATGTGTGATCAGATACAATAGCAAAGGTAAAAAATGTAGAAATACAGAGATGAGGATGTGAGTAAAGTGAGTTTGAAGATGAAGAGCCTATACCCTAGAAAAGAACTGGAATGGCTATAGGTGACTACTAGACAACTGTCAGTTTAAAGCAGCATAAACAACACATGGTGGTTGTTGCCATTGAAAAATGACATGTTTAAGGCACAGCCATGGCATATCGGAATGTGCAGAATGACAAGAGCACATTCAAAAACTGTTCTCACACTAAATCAACCTGACAGTATTCGCTTGAACCATAGAAGGAGAACAGATATATAGGAAGTATAGATTGGGAAAACTTGGCAAATTCCAGTAGAAGACACCAGAATTCCAAGACTGAATGAGGATACAGGCACTGTGATGCTGACGATCCTACACTCTTTGTTATTATACCACCTTAATCTCTTAACATGCAGGTAGGAATTTCACGATAGTCTGTGCTTGTGACAATAATGACTCTGCAAACCTATATTTTCCTTAATAATGAGAAATTGTTGTGTAGCTTTTATTATTAATAATAAATATCCATCTTTTTGTCTGTTTTTACACTTCATTACAATGTTCTCGGTTTCTAAACTGTTCACATATCCAGTCTGTTTATTTGCCTACATTTTCTTTGTTTCTTATTATTCCATTATGTGTCCCTGGCACCAGTGAGAATTTCACTTACTGTAAGTGTCACCCCTTTCTTTTGTGTGGCCTCACTCAGAGCTACTGGATGCAAATTCCAGCTGTTAGATTCAGAGTGGGGAATACAGCCATCTCATCAAGTCAAGCCTGAGGAGAACATCCCCTAGTGACCACTTGGGCTTCTGCTGATGAGGGCATCTTGTTTTTGAAGCTGGCCGTGTCCATTACAGACTTGCTGCAGGTTCCTTGAATTATGTTCTCTTAATGCCAATAAACCCTAATCATGCTGTTATTCCAGTCTTGTTAAACGGTTAGCTCTTGTTGGTGACATTTAAACAATTTTAATTTCTGCCTCAAGATTCACAGATGAAATATGCATGAAGCCCCTTTGACAGTGTTTGATTTATTAGATACTTGTTGATAACCATGCAGATGTTGGACACCCCCATGCATAGGCCCTTATAACATTGGCATTCACTTCAACACAGTTTATATGACTGCTGAAATGGGTTGCCCTGCAAGCAGGTGATTCATGAGGCAAAAATTGCATTGCGTCAGTATATGACAGAAAATGGACCCAGCACAATCTGTATGTCAATAAAAGAACCAGACTGTTAACTGGACAACCCCTCATGTGCCAGTGCGAGAACACTGACAACCAAAAGGTGTTATGAAAAATTTAAAGAATGACCCAGGTCACAACTAATCTGTGGATACTGATGTAAGAGAAAGAGCTTGGGAGATTTAAAGAAAAACGGTGGCGTAAAGGGGGCAAAGTAGCATTCTTTGTATATGATTCAAACAGTTAATAAACCAAAAGGTGTACAATGTAGGCCTGCTGTTGGGTTAGAACTGTCTTAACACTAAAATGAACCTGATAAGATCATTCTGAGCAAGAGGAGATCAAGATATCTTGTTAGCAAGTGAAAGACATTAAACAGTCAGACCAAAGTCTGATTTGTCTGTACATAGAGATTAACAAAAAATGACAGGAGGCCCAGTGACCTCCCTCAGATCAGCTGGTCCTGGCGATGGTTCCTACTGGAAACATATGGGTGCCATTTGTATATTGTAGAAGGCAGGCAGAATGAAAAACCATTGAGTGCTCTGGGCCATTTGATAGAGAACTAGAGTTCAAGAATACAAAGGTACCTTTGGACAGCTGAGGCAACTCTGGTGGTTTTACTCCAGGGCTTTCAGAAAAATCTTTTTAAAGTAATTGCTATTTAAGTAACCTGTGGGCAACAATTAAAGACCCCTCGCTGCCAACAGCTCATTTAAGTTTGAGTAGAGAGGTGAATCAGAGCAACGGCTGAAATGAAAGGGCGGTAGTGGGGAATGAGAGTGGAGAGACCAAATTCCTGCAGACACTGTGTATTTTTTGGGATAGCGGGCAGATAGAGTTGCTCAGAAAAGATTGAGTTTAATTTAATTTAAACAAAACAACTTAATATATGTAACTTTTGGAAATTTATCCATCTGGCCATCCATACACTGATTACTTCAGGGTTGTTGAGAATTTTCAATTATCTTGGCAACACTAGGCACAAAGCAAATGAGGGATCGCAAGCCTATGATGCACCCATTGATTGGCCTTATTTGTCACCAGTCAACTTAACTCCATGTCACAGTTCACATGAATGCAAAGTGAACATGCAAACTCCACATCAAACTAAACGTGGAACTGGGATCCAAGTGCCATTAGATTGCAAAGTTACCCACCAAGCCAATGTTTTGTATTCTTTTAAAGATTGATAAAGTTAATTTTGTCTATTTATTTATTCTTTACAAATTTTCCAAAGAAAATACTTACAGTCAGCATCTGCAAAAATAATATTAGGACTTTTGCCTCCCAGCTCGAGGGTGACTCTCTTTAAATTACTCCTACCAGCTGCTTCTTGGATCAACTTTCCAACCTTAAATGAAAAAACAGAATCATAATGTAACATAACATTCACTTAAAAATACTCAGGGTGTTAGAAGACCAGTGCTTACCCTGGCTGAGTTGGGCATAATTCAGAAATCAATCCTGGAGGGGGCACCAGTCTGTCACATAGCCCACTTACACATACTCCTACCAAGGGCCAATTTAGAACCAGCAGTTGACCAAATGAGTATGTGTTTGGAGTGTAGGAGTAAAATTAAAACTAGAGTACCCTGAGAAAAACACAACAGACATTGGGAGAATGTGTAACTCAGTACAGACCATGACCAAGCCAAGATCTGAACGCAGGGTTGAGGAGCTATAAGCCAGCAGTGCTAACCACTGTGCCACCATGCTGCCAAAAGATATACATGATTCTATTAATTTCAACTTTCTGAATCAGTGGCATGGGACCAGTAAGCAGCTTAGCTGAAAAACCTGTTGAAATGTGCAGTTGACTCGTCAGCCACTCTGTGCTCAAAAGAAGGCAAATGAGACAGGGCTTTGAATGCGTGTCAGTGGAAATGTTATTTAAATTTGAAAATATTTTTTTCAAATATTTTGCTGCTCATCAGAAACTCTGGGAAGGGGTTGGCAAAGCCTTTCTTAATTTCAGTAGATGGATTTTTCCCAGCTTTCACTAATTCCAGTTGGCTGATTAACTGGCAGGAATGTTGGCATGGGAAAGCTCTATTCCTACCTTAGCTATTATCCTGAGAGGCCTCTTTATTCACTTTTTGTCTTAACTTCAATCAAGCAATATCATGAAAGCCAATACTGGAATTCATACAGAATAAGCCGTACGCTCCCTGTTACCTAAATGCAAGGCACTATATACAATACTCTTGTAGCTCAAAAGTCTCACAATAAGCTTCAGCTTTGAAAGGCCCTCGCTGAAATCCTGTAGTGCCTGATGATCCTTTTGTTCGCACATTGCCAACTATTATTCGATCAGAACAATAAATTACCGTATTGAGTGAGTATGTCTGTGTATGTGCCCTGCAAAGCTGTAGCACCCCCGCCAATCTCTGTGTGATTCCAAATTGGATAAATAGGTTACAAATGGATAGACAGATTCTTCTTCAGCTAATCTCTCTATTATATAAGAAAATACACAGATGCGACGAGACTTTTTAGCCTGGGACAAGACATGACTTTTTCAGAGAGATACTTTAAAGTACTGCGAGATGAGACTTTGTGCCAAGAGATTTAACCACGCCCGGGACCAGAAATAAAAGACAAAAAGTAGATTGCAAAGTAGAATGTTGTAAAGAGGTTCAAAAACGTTGGCGTGAAACACATGCAGAGCAGGTTTGAGATAATGAAAGTACTAAAATTTGAAAGTCTCAGAAAAATGATAGTAAAGATCGCATTAGCGCAATCAAACAGAAATTATTACTTGGTGAAATAACAGAACAGCAAAAAAAAAAAGAACGAATATATTGTTCGGATTTGAACTTTAGGTTGGAGATTTGTAGATCATCTAATTCGTGTTGCCATCAGGGAAAAGTAGTGTTTCTTCCCAATGAAGAGGCCTATCTGCGAGAATTAAAAGATTTGTTGTTTGGTGAAAGTGAAATCCACATATGTAAGCGGCAGAGACACAAAGTGGCTGATGCGTATCGCAGGCCCTTTGGGCTGGCGAGCGAAGCGAGCAGGAGGCAAAGCCCCCAAGTTGTTAAATAAAAGCACATACATGGTGCACAAGTTCTTCCATTCATTTTCTGAACCAGATGATCCTGATGAGGGTCACGAGCAATCACAGCCTACCACAGTAGGTCAGTTTGCTAAGTTAGAAGGTAGAAAAACAACGAACAGTGAAAGGCACTATACAGAGTACTGCTTGGTGAGTGATTACTTAAACTTCCCATGTGTTCAGTGCACTACAGTTTTCACTTAGCATTTTTAATATTATTTAGTTAAGGTTGTTTGAATTTAATGGTTGTTGGATACATAGGTTAGTATAGGCTGTGCACTTTTTTATTAGTTCCTCATTTCCAGAGATTAAATAAATTTACATTTTGTATTACTCATTGTTCGGATGTCACTGTTATCCAAGGCAGTTTAAAACATCAAGATACATGACGACTGTTTAAATGGCTCAGGGTCATACAGTGAGGGGGGAACTGAACCATCAGCTTTGTGGATTTAAAGAACAGTGTCTTAGCCAAAAGACTAAGAATAAAGGTATATATTTCATGCATTCTCTAATCCACATATTGAAATCAATATAGCATGATGTTGTGGGGAGTTGTAAAGTGCCATTGTGAGAAATATAAAAATAAGATTGATTTAATGTAATATTGCTTTTTTCTTTTAGAAAATGGTTTACTATAAAAAAAACATATAACAAAATCTGAATATTTATTATGAGGCCAGAATAACTGTCTCCTAGCTTCAGAGTCTCGGGTTCTGATCCTGGCCTGTTAATTATGTATGTGGAGTTTGGGTTTGTTTTTTTTATTTATATCAGCTTCTCCTCAAAGACATGCAAGTTGCTAAATCAGCCCAGGATGGATCTGCTCATAAGTGACACTTGAAATGGACTGGCATCCCACCCAAGGTTGTTGTTCCTAATGTCCTAATGGACACTGTTTGATGAAAAAAGCCAGACAAGAAAATCAACATATAGAGAACATTAAGTATTGTAAAGTCAAATTTGATCTCACTTTTATTTGTAATTTATTTTTGATTGGGCTTTTCCTTGCTACCAGTAATAATTCAGAGTATAATGTTTTCAAATCCAGCAAGCTGACAGTCTTTCAAAATAATGCAAGTCTGCATTTATCTCACTTAGGAAATGAAAAGAAACAGCCTGCTGAGTAAATTGGGATGAGTGGTACGACAGCTGTCCAGCAGCAAACATTTGTTTGGCATGAATCATCCCACAGCTCTCCTGTAGTTTGCTTTGATGGTCCCTCTTGTATCTATTTGACTAATGATGAGATCATGGCGTGCAAGCTCTGATAAAATAAAGAAAACATGCTGCCACCTGATCTGGAGCTGCACCCTGTGGCACTTGGTGCACCACCCTGCCCCAGTGCCCGTCCCCAATCCACCCAATATAAAAAGTGGACAATGTACTTTTCCATAAACAAAACCTTTGTGACTCACTGTCTGTCTATTTAAGAGCTCCGGTGTTTCAGATACTGTGTAACTTAATTGACTCCAGATTAGGAGCTGGGACGAACAACAAGAAAACACACTTTTTGAAAGGAAATGTTTCTTAACCACTTATCATAAACGAAAAGGTTTTAGATTTTCAAGTGGCATGAAAAGAAGCCATAAAAAGCCTAAAAATAACTCACTACCTCCACTGTCCCGGCTTTCATAGTATACAACAGGCAGAGTTCCTCGAGGTTCAGTGTGATGGCACCAGTTTACGACATCTCATGGCCTGCTTCACTCTACTTGTTTAAAGGATTCTTTCATTCCAGGAAGCTTCAGTGAGCTAATCTGATTTTAGTGCATAAAGTTCTCCCTTCATCCCTCACTATTCTGCAAAACTGTAGTTTGATGTTTACCCTCAAAAAGCACAAAGTACCCAGAAAAAAAAAATATGTGGAGACAAATACTAAAGAGGCATGGTTAAGTAAACCTGTCATGCTGGCCATTACTCTCTGGGAAGCTTTTACTTTGTTAAAGCACTTACTTTTTGTGAACATGGCACATTCTATACAGTACATACAATTATACTGCCAAACAGTTTAATATTTTCAGGATAACCTACATAGGGAACTGGAGCCTAACCCACCAGCACTGGGCGAAATACAAGAATGAGACCTGAACAGGGTACCAGTCAAAGTGAAAATGCCAGTGAATGCCACTCATACACCTTTAAGGATGTGGGAGGGAAGCTAGAGTAGCTATGCAGACTCAGAGAGAACTTGCAAACTCCACGCAATTCACAGTGACTGGCTTTAAAGAAAAATATACTGTATTTCACTTAATACAAGCTTTTTGTGTGTTTTATAGATTTGATTGAGGTTTACTACACATGGGGTATGGGCATTGCAGCAGAAATATTTGCAGCCAGATGCTCTTCTTGATGCTGACTACCATTAGTGATCTCTTACACCACGCGAGAGAGAAACAGGCCTTATTTTTACCCCAAGTGACTGGGGTGTTATTATAAATCTGCTGCATAATAATATTGCCAGTTAGTCCCTATCTTTCAAGTACTTAACCAGTTCTGCTTTTAAAGTGGTAGGTGTCCAAATGGGTTCCATACAATCTCGTTTGAAGCATATACTTTTTTCTTATTTATAACATGTGTTTCCAAGAGTATCCTAATACTGGCACAATATGTCTTTACAACACATGAAGGTGCCCTATAATAATATAACACTCTTATACCTGCTTAATTGAATTCAGTTCAATTCTGGAGCCAATCCTAGCAGCATCAGGTGTACAGCAGGAATCCAGCCATCACAGAACTGTCTCACACACACACACAGGACCAGTTGGGAATTGCCAGTTACCTAACCTGCGTGTTTGGTGTGGAAGACGTAGCAGGAACATGGAAACTCTGTTTAGGTATTAAAACCCAGCACAATGCATCTGTGAGGCAGCAGTGCTAAACATTGTGCCACCCTCTCCTCATATAGTGAAGTTTCTTTTTTGCTGTTAGTAGCCATATCAGAAATTAGCTGTGGGGCTGATTTATTTTTTTAAATTACAGTGTTTTACTTTCTAATGGTCACAGTGAAAAGCATAATAAAAAAGCAATGACTTAGTTTTTTTCTTATTGACCACTGATTTCACCTACAATTAGTCTTTGTTAAACGCATTGTTTTTAAAAAAAACTGTGCTTGTATTATAGTGACACAAATTAAACTCACTACATAATAGAACCTCTGTTTTTTAAACTAGCTTACAACCACACCTGAAAGTAGCTTGATAATACCTTTGATGTTTAAATAACATTATCTGCTATATGGTGGTAGTGTTTAAAAGCACTGTGTATTGACAATCGGCTCATGGCCATACCTGGAATTGACCTTTGTAATTCACTTTAAGTGTTATTTTTATTCTTCAATGGTCCACATGAAAAGCACTATATATATTACTCCTCAGGGATTAATACAGTGTACCAAATACCAATATATATATATATATATATATATATATATATATATATATATATATAATTATAATATATATAATAGTAAGTGTAATTATTCTTATTAGCTTGTTACCTAATCTATGATTAGTCTTTCAAAAGTATGTTGCATTTTGAAGCACATTGCTTGCTTTATATCAGTCAGAAGGATAAACAACAATACTGTACAGTGTGTCTGTATTTGACACTAGCCTGGGAGCACAGCTGAAATTAGTGTTTTTAATGTTATGGCTTTTGTAAAGTATACATTTGTGAAAGAAACTATATAAAGTAACATTTCAGTTATTTTCATTAAACCACAATCTCACCTAGAATTATTTATTGTAAAAAAAGTTTGCTTTTCAAAGCAGTTTGATTCATTTGTCGTGTTGTACATGTAAGGTACTACATAAAACAATGCCTATATTCTTCAAACTAGCTCAAGACTACACCTGGTATTGACCTCTGTAATGACAAATGTGAAAGCCACTTTATATTAACTGTTACCTCATGTTAAGGCATTTTGCTGGCTTTATAGTGTTTAAAAGGAATAGTACTATATAGGATAAAGTATGTACTTTTGACACTAGCCAATGGCTGTGCCTTGAATTATTCTTTATAAAGCTGTTACTTGTGATGACAGCATGCTAGTTTTGTATTTTTAGCATTAAACCCACTATATACTATAATGGTTCTGTGCTTCTCATTATTAAATCAATCCATGTAATTTATGAGACCCACTGTATACAAAATAAAAACAGATTGCTGGCTTTCTAGATTGTTCGTTGATTAATTGATTACTACAGTCAACATTAGTTGCTCCTACATATTTCTAAATATGAAAAGTAAACTGCAAATCTGAAACGAAAAACTCAGTCGAGTTTGCATACACAGAGCTCAGCCCAGCACAATTCAGCTCTACCCTAAATCAGTGCCTCAGTAAAGGTACGTCTCACAGCAGACAATCTGCTTATGACTGATCTTTTTCTGTAATAACTACAATGTTGGCTTTAACCAGAATGCCTAAAAACTACTTCATTTAAAGCTCCTTCCTGTTGGGGCACTCGTAAGGAGCAGCAGCTCCCTGTAATCTGCCTGTCCTTGGCATTGTGACTTTCGGGTTTTTCATTAACATGTTTTCTCTACAAACTCTCGGGGCTGCAGGCTGGTGGGGCCCTGTGTGACAGTGAGGTAAAGGTCCAGGGTTACACTGATATCATTCACCATTCATGGAACGGCATGGGATGATAATGAACTTGGCGCACACAAGCAGAAACTTGAAAGGGACGCTATCATCCAGGGGAAGCTGAGTTATAATTTGTGACCTGGTGTTTATAGATCAGGAAACAGTTTATGGTCGCTTTACGCTAAGAGTTTCGTCTGTTTTTGTTTAGCCTCATGCAAAGCTGCTTTTAATTCCCTGTGTTTCCTCCAGTCGTAGATTTTCTTGTTTTGTTTTCCCTCTTTTACAGTTATGTAAATGAATCTCTTCTCCCTCGTGCTAAATTATTTAACTGTATTGAAGACAACAGTTCACATATTCAAGCACTCTGTCAAATATTTATAACACAAGAAGTGCCTGTGGAGGATTAGATAGTTGTGGAGACGTTTTAAGAAACCAGCGAATCAATCTTTACTTTATATAGCTACTTTCACGGTTACAGAGGAGCACAAGAGAAGGCAAAAACTGAGCAGGGGAGAGGATGTGAAAAAGTAGGGTGGTGTAGCATCTTCAGCTGCCAGTGAATCATATCTGCTTGGGTTTACTATATTATGCACATATACAGTATGTGAGCATGTTTGTGCCATGCATGGTACAGAATATTATTAAAAGTCTTTTATAAATATTTTCCACCCCTGTAGGGCAGAGGACAAAGGTGTGAGGATTCATTAGGATGGCGTCTTTTAGTCACATGCATTTCTGCATCAGTGCATTACAACAGCTCAGACCAGTCAGATGTATGTTGTTGTAATATAACATACCTTAACACTTTTAAAATTACTTAATCCAACTCAGGGTCACGGGTAGTCAAAGCCTATCATGGCAGCACTGGGTACGATATGTGCAATATATACAATATATACACCAGTCCATCACAAGGCCCACTCAGACACACACCCACATCCGCACTCTCAATTGATGATTAAACTAACCTGCTAATCTCTTTGGGATCTCAGAAGAAAATCAGAGTACCTAGAGGAAAATCTGTATAGACATGCAGAGAATGTGCAAGCACTACATTTTCTTCCTGTATCTGCACAACCTTACTTTTGGACACTCTGGTTTTTACCTCTCACATCCCCATGTGATTTGGGTTAACTGATAATACTACATCAGACCTGTGTGAGTTTATGAGTGAATGAGCCCTGTGATGGACTAGCACTCTGTCCAGGGCTGATTCCAGCTTTGTGCCTGATGCAGCTGAGATTGACTCCTTTGTGTCCCTGTATTGGATTAAGCAGTTTTGAGAATATTATGTTATGTTGCTGATCTCTGTTAATGAAAATACAATCTCTAACTAGAAATCTTTAAATCTTGCAATTTAAGATTACACAAAACATTAATGATATTTTATAGACACCAAGGCTCAATTTCCTAGCACTTATTGTGCTAAGGAGTGTTTTGACTTTGACTACCTGTCCTGCAACTCAGGTTGAAGTGTTAAAAACGTGATTTAATTAATAAAATCAAGGCCTTATATCAACTTTCATAGCTGCTAGATAGTCACTTATACTGTGAGGAGACCAAGGCCATGTTCCTGCCACTCACCATTTTACAAAACATTTTGACTCGTGTCTTGACAATGATATAGTCTGCTCTCTTTCAGAAAATGAAAAATCCAACTTAACTTGATCATTCACTTATACCTGCCAGTGTATCCTTCTTCCATCCATTATCAATCTTTATCACATCCATTCACTCTGACTCAACTGCTTTGCTCTGCTGGCAAAATTCATTGTCATAGTGGCATCAGTATCTAAAATCTATAAGCACTTAGTCTCAGTCTGAACTGTGGTTGCAATTTAGATTTGAAGACAGAAGCTTAAAGACTGTCTTTTGACAATGTTTATCATGAAAGGATTGAAGTTCATAACCAGGTGTAAACCATTGTCTGATATATGGCCTTGTAATGATTCTGCTGGAGCAAAATATGGTACCAACACCACCTAGTGTACCCTCTAGTTTCCATGGATTTAATGCAAACTCAATATTTGGTTCAAGTTACTTTAATTAGTATTACCATCTAGCAGCTTTATGTGTAGATTGAAAGTTATAATCCACCTGCTTGCAAATGGATGCTTGCTTATTGCAGGTGCAGTTTATCTGTGGCCTTTTACCTCAGTTGATCCTGTGAAAGCCACTTTGTCGATGCCCATGTGGGAAGCTATGGCTGCGCCGGCTGTGGGCCCGTATCCAGGCAAAATATTGACGACTCCAGGTGGAAACCCAGCCTGCGGAAACAAAGTTAGAGGAAATAGAAAACTTGCAAAAAGTGCCAAGCTAAACCACAGCATAATGTATTCTGAATTAGACTTCTCCTCATGGGACGGCAGAGATGAGCCGAAAAGGAAAGGGAAAAGAAAATCTAAATAAATAAAAAAAGCAGCAGTGAGCATGAAAGCAGAAGTTACCTCTTTGATGAGGGCTCCCATGTAGAGACCGCTCAGTGGTGTTTGTTCAGCGGGTTTGACAACCACAGTGTTTCCACAGCAAAGGGCTGGGGCGATCTTCCAGGCCATCATCAGCAACGGGAAGTTCCACTGTGGAAAGAAAAGGCAAAGCAAAGGCTTGGCAGGGTTGCACCATCTATACCCCATTCCATTCTTTAGGAAGCACCCACTCTCCAGTCTACACTGTTTAGAGCTCTCTTATCCTGTTTATCTGAACTTGCTCATATTCCGGCAATAGCGTGCCTCTTTCTGCTAGCCTCACACTTGTCTCGTTAACTCCTAAGGATTCAGCTCATGACAGTAAGTGCTCCGATGGACCACAGCTGCAAGACGTGATTCTTGTTTTCACATACTGCCTCATGTGACACCTGGCTTAATCAATGAGGGCTCAGCTTCTATCCCACAGGGTGGCTGCTAAGTCCCACAAAACTTGTTTAAGTCCAGAGGCTAATGCGGACCTGGCTGCAAATCAAACCACAGACTTCAATAAGCCTGTGCAACCTTCTCATGAATTTGAAAGCCAAGCAGTGAATATTCTGGAGCTTTCTGGCTTGCAATGCCATCTCTCAATAGAGTGCACTGCCAGCCGCATTCTTCAGGGTTTAGCTGATAACATATTGCTATTCAAAGAATTATCAGTTAATTTACAAAGCTAGACCTGTGGAAATATTTAACTCCTATGCCCCCACACCTGATGGAAGGGCAAAATAAATGTTAAAGGTACACAGGACATAGGTTGAAGAAACCAAGAGTCTGGTGCCATCATCTACTTGGAGTCCTGGCTGGATTTTCAGGGAAGACAAAAACCAAGATCTACAGTACAAATATGAGGACCTTTGAAAGAAACAGCAGAGATTGCCATGTCACTACAAACACTACCTCAAATATATGCCCCATACATCGAGAATATAGAAAGGTAATCTCAACACAATTTAATAACAAATCACAGAGCAACATAACCCTCTATATGGCATGTGTGCTTTGATGAACTCTTAAGTTCTGCTCATTCACTTCAGCACTCTAGTCTGAATTACTCACAACTTTCTTCCTGATTCATCTCATGACCACGTCATATCCATCTGCACCAGGAACACTTATACAGATATAAGAGTGGTGAGCCTACTGGTTTATATTCAACCAGGACATCCATATGCTTTAAACCATGATAATATGTCCTCTGTAATTGTGCTGAATGGTGGGAGTTCAATTGGGTGAAGACCCATGTAAACATTTTTCGTACATTTGAGGAATTAGCAAGTGCTCATCAGTGACAGCTTTGACCCAATGTCAAATGTTTCTCTTCTGCCCAGTGTTTTTTTTTTTAAGTTTTATTAATTTTATTGCAATCCATACAAATCAATCAATTTTTTACAAAAAAAAAAGGGGGTTAAGGACAAATCGATCCCCATCCCTGAGAGAGAGAGCAAGGCAAACGGCGTGAAATTTAAGGCTTGTAAACATGCCTAAATTAATAAATTTGATAAGCCAATAGAGATGAATGCAGAAGACAAAGAAATCTGGAAATAATTTCTTCCTCTGTGCTTTAAGAGCTTATTTGAAAATATTACTGATTAGATCCTGCCATGTTTGAAAACTTCTGTCCAGTGTTTAATTGCTAAAGTACATTTCAGCCATCCAAAGTTATGTTTAGCTATAGTATACAGGTTGCCAACTATAAAACTAATTATTTTATTTTTAATATTTAACAATCTAACTTTTCATGTGTGGTTGCAGGTTGAAGGGTTCAAGAATGTCTTTTATTTTAAGAAGCCCTCTAAGTGTCCTTATAGGCCATTCACGCGTTCATTTAATCCAAAGGTCAGTTATAAGAAGCCCTGTTTTTGGTGTCTTCCATCTAAGTTTTTTATCATATTGATACTTCAGACCAAGTACCAGTTTATTATGCCTGTTACCAGTGTTCTTCTAATAGAAACGTAGAGGCATCATGTCTGAGGTCAGATAATGGAAAAGTAACCTATACATACTTTGAAGAACTTTCACTCTCATAACCTTCAAAAACTCATCCTAATAGTGTGGTCCCATGAAATTGAAAAGAAGAAGTGGATGGTGGTAAATTATTATCCTCAAACTACATATAATATGGTGATATTATCCACTATAGTAGAGCACTTGTCATTTTCTCGTGAGCTAATGTAAATAAATTTAGAAAATGCTGTGAGTTCCAGGGGCACATTCGGTTACTTAGCACAAGACTACAAGATGAGCCCAAGGGGGAACTATGGTGGACCCAAGGCAGCAAGTCCTTTGTAAAACTTCATTAAACCCCAAGAGACTATTAAAAAGCCACAGCTAAATGTATTGAGCACTTTTGGTCACTTCATCGTTTAGCTATCTTTTTCTCGAAAAATGAAAGTTCCTAAAAGAATGGTGCAGAGGAGAGTAAGAGCTGAGATTTACGAGTCCTGCAAATGACCCTTTTCAATCAGATGTCATAAAAAGGGAATATTTTTTTAAGATCCGATTGAACGTGCTGTATTAGTATATGACGTTTTTACTATTCTGTTGCTCCCAGATTTTATCCATGCTCATTTTTTAACTCCATTAATCAATCCCTTCATACTTTTTCAGATCTATCTCACTTACACATTTCCATTCACAAATGGGAATAGTTAGTCATAAATCAGCCTAACTTGCACATCTTTGGATGTGGGTGCCAAGTGAAGCATCCTGTAAATTACAATAAAGACATGGAAAGTATGTGCAAATTCCACTTAGACAATGCCCAGGCCAGGATCTGAAACCAGATGCCTGGAGCACTGAGGTGGCACTAACTACTGTGTTGCTGTGCAGCCCTTAACGTATACATTAATGCACTCTGGTGGGAAATGAAGCCCTCCACAGGAAACACTCCTCAAATGACTCATAGTAACTTTACAATTGTCAACTATCCTAGCATATATGATGCACCTGAATAAAAAAACACACAGAACTGGAGAGGACATGAAAACTGAAAATGCAGACTGACTAATTCAGGTATCAAAGCCAGGTCTCTAGTGCTGTGACAACACAATGTTAAGCAATGTATTTTATCATACATAAATATATATAATCTGTGACAAAAAATACCTGAACCTGGCCATAGTGCTCCATTTTATGCAAAACTGTCATGAAGAATCAAAATATGTATGTGAATATGCTGCATATATATTACAAATGCTACCACATTTTAGTCTATAAAAAGACTATAACTAAAGACCTCGCTGAGTCATGGTAATGTCTACGTAACAAGAATGCCATGAATACATGGTGCTTTTGTGAGGCCAGTGTTGTTTTAAGTATGTAACAACAATATAATGCTACTAGTGAAGATGCAGTGGAGTTTGGAGATTTCCACACCTTCTGGGAACATTCTAGGATGCTCAGTTGACCAGCTGATCATGTGAAAAGCCAGCATCTACATCAATGGTTTCCATTATCTATAGAGATGAGACCGTCCTCCGTGGATCAATAGATGATACCTCAGATCAAGGACCTACAGTTAACAGAGGTTACTACCAGAGACATAGACAATAGTGCATTCCAGGCAACGTTCTTGACTGGTATACTACTAGTGTAAAAAAACATTTCCTGCAATAGGTGTCAGCTCTGTTGCTTGTTAAAAGTGTAACCATGTAAAATACATTGACTGGATCTCTAACGTATTACATGACCATTTGTGCTAGGCCTGATTGATACCATTTCCCAAAAGGACAATGACACATGTAAATTCGATAATTGCTTCTGCTTACAAATATTTGTTGTCACAGAATGTAGAAGGTATTGTGGTTACTCCACAATTTCCATGATATCATGGTGACCAATAATATCTTAAAAAGACTGAGATTGTTGCATTGTGTAAAAGTCTAAATAGTATGGCTCAAGTTCACTCTGGATTTGCCAGTACATATTTTCTTAACCTGCATTTTTTCATAGGTAAATTGTCTGCTTATCTGGTAAAAGTGCTCTTCAGGAACCTCTACCCACAAAACTTCTCTTTCCAATGAACTTACAATACTTGACATATTGGCCTACCTAACTGAATGTGCCAGAGCTCTTCATATAGTGTTGCTCACGCCAGCCCCGGCCATTAGTATACATCTGAAGACTAAAAACTTTAATTTGAAGAAACTACACCTCAGTAAGCCCTAGTGACTGCCTGCCAGTCCAGACTTAGGACAAGGCTGCAAGATGAGCCCAAGGTGGAACAGTAGTGGACCCAAGGCAGGTCTTTTGTAAAACTCCATTAATCTCGCAGAGGCTCGATTATAAAACCACAGCTAAATGTATTGAGCTTGTCCCCCTCATGCCCCAGCAATGGTCACAGTTGTACTTTACTCATTCTCTTAATTAACCTTTGCTGTGCTTTACCAGAAGCCCTGAACACATATTTTTCCAAACCTCAATTTTAATTGTACACATTTTCATAAGTTATTCTCACTAATTTTTTAAACATTACAAAAAATACATGATTACATTTTTATGGTCTTCTGTAAAATAACACACATTTGAAAAATAAATAAAATCACACATAAGCCAAATCAAAGGTTAGAACGTAGCGAACTTTAGTATGCAGCTTGAAATAAAAAGCATTTCCAAATTGCTGACATTAGAAGTTTTATTAATGCCAAGATGAAATGCCTTTTACCTTACTTGGGAAGTGTGTTTGTCCATAATGGGCTCACCAGTCTGTAATAATATTTCTTTGTCAGCCTTACTCGCTGTGCTCTATTAGGAGGCCTTTTTTATTATCACTGTCACTGAACTCTAACAAGAGAAGCAGAGCTGCTTGAAGCAATGGTGTCTGACGCGTTACATTACACAAGCATCCACAGTTTGCCTACAACAGCGATTTATTGCATGTGTGTCTGTAAAGAGAGCTAAAGCTGTCCAGATCTCAAAGAAACCTACTCTGTGTATTTTAACAAAGGGAGGTGCCTATTTTTTTCATTTTTTCTTGGAAAACTTGCAGCTGTGCGAGCAAAGTTTTCTTTATCTTTGTAAAGAACTGATTTCAATGAAAAATAAACTCCCAGCTCTATTGGATACTCACAGGGATGATCTGTCCGCAGACTCCAATGGGTTCATGTCTTGTGAATGTAAAATAATCTCCATCTGTTAAGAAGAACATGACTGTTATTATTGTTCATCAGTTGACTTGCACTTGGCAACACATGAAGAGAAATTGGGTTCTGGAGGAGTCTGAGAACAAGCGCCTCGTTTACGGCCATGGAGCACAGGGCTGCAGCATGACTCTGGCCTGAAGAAACTTTAACAAGAAGTCCCCAGAACTTTAAAGAACAACATTAAAAGTTCACCCTTAAAAGTCCACTTCTATAATGTCCCCACAACTCAAATACATAAAAGAAATATACAGGTGATGTTACAGTCTTATTTTTATTATCTTAGTCTTGAAACATGCAATATAAAAATGACAGGTCAGTTTTTGTTTTTAGTCATATTCAAACTTTAGATGAAATATCAAGTTATTTTTAGATATCTGTCCCTCATTTTCCCTTTCTTTAAATGTTTAGAATATATATTACATATCATGGTTTTACCTTTAGTTGCAAATATTTACCCCTCCATACGTGCTCACCATGTAGGCAAGATATAATGTCCTTAGTTTTTAACACATAATTAATATATACTATAGATGACAACACATTATTAATGTTAGTAGTGCATTATCTCCCAACTTAAACAGCATATAAATGACACATCATGCAACAAGCATACAACTTGTCCGTCGTGTTCCTTTTTGGTCTTCACATATCCAGCATGCAAGTGAAATATCACATTCTTATTTGTAATCTGCTCCTAACATTCTCTCAACCCACATGTTTAATATACAAAGTACATGGAAACTCGTGTCCTTATTTTTTGTAATCTGTTGAATTCCCACTTATATAGCATGTAAATGATGCACTGTGCACTGAACTTAGTTTTCTGTTTTGTATGTAACCATTTCCCTCATGTTCAATATGCAGATGACATTTCATGTTTTAAACTTTTTGTGTGCACAACATGTAGATTGCATGCAATGTTTTTATTTTTAGTGACATGTTCATCATATTTTACCATGTGGTTAAGATTATATATTAATGTATGACATATGCATGAGCTGACTTTTTTTTAGCAACTGGCCACTCTGTCTATCCTCAATATATATTCCACTTGTTGTATGTATGCACAGCACACTGGTCACTGCCTCTTCTCATCTGCGAGTACAAGTATAACACACAACGACTGAACAAAAGGGCCAGCACATAAAGAAGACAATGGCACACAACAGAGCCATCAGGGTGCAACTCATGAACTGCAATGGCTCTTTGCTGTGCAGATTCTAACTTATTCTGTCACCTGTCAATTATCCTTTGTGTAAGGAAACTTCTTTAGGGCACTTATCTATTTTAAAATTATAATTGAATCATTCACCTACTCTTTAAGGTAAGAGGGTGAGAACCAGAAGATGCAGGTCTACAACACACGTAGCATGACGCATGCTTAGTAAAGTCTGTTATCACATCTTTGGTATTTCTCACATATGCCGTTTAATTTTAGCCATGCTCTTCACCTACATTTTTCAACTTCCCTCTGCTCTCATTTTGAGCAGCCTGGCAACTTGAAATTATTGGGCAGTCAGGTCATGAATAGGGGTGCAAATTTACTATTCAGCTATTGAGTTTGTAAACACTTGGCCACTTTGTTTCCATTCATGGTTCCTTATTTACTATCAGTAACATTAACACAATCATGTTTTTTTTTTTTTTGTCCTCATAATGTTTCAAGAACTGAGAACATAAGTTAACAGATGTAAAGAGTACATCTGCATGTTGCATGTTGGTCAGACGTGCAAGTAAGAATTTCACTATACTCTGTACACATTACATTACTGCTGCTGTTACTACTGATTACTACTACAACCAAGCCTAATCTTTGCAGGTTTTTCCATTCACATCACTGTATAGTCCACACTTACAAATTACTGAGCTTTCAATGTGTTGGCAATGTGGGTTGACAAAAAAAATAATAGAGACTTATATAAAATGAGCTCTGTTTAATGTATTGTTCTTGATTGTTGTGTAGGGTGCCATATTAAATCAAGGTTGCAAGTATGGGTTTCGGCTCTTTAGAAAAACTTCCTTAAAAGCAGAAGGTGAAGTTTTTCCATATTTGGGCTGACAAAAGTTTAAACGCACTTTGATCATGAGCTATGAAGTGAAGGTGATGTTATAACCTCAGACCTCCCATTTAGACCAACACAAAATGAAACAAAGGCATAAAGGATGAAGAGTTTATGTACAAAGAGGAAAAAAAAAAAAAACAAAACAAAGAAAAAGAAAATCACATCCCTCTGGATTTCCTGAAGATTTGCCACTTGTGTATAGTGCATAGTGTCTATCCTCACAAAAGACAAAATGTGCTAATGTCTAATTGGGCAATTAGTCACTTTAATCCAACTTTTATCTCTGCATGGAAGCTGAGTTGTCTCGTTCAAGCTATGAGATCCACAGTTTCTTGAGACACCACCTTTGCACTGGTGTCCAATAAGCCCAGGAGGCACCCTGTGGTCCTGCTTTTCAAATCGCTAAATCAGTCATAAGTAAAAGTCGCCATTCGTTGTCAAAGAGCAGCTCCAGCACTCTCCGGGGAATCAGAGCAGCTGGTTTGGAGTCTGGCGGATTGGGGAGGTGTGGGGGCTAATAGCAATTAGATTTATAACTCTTACTGACACTGCACATGTTAGCTTCCCTTCTCACTTTTGTTTTCTTAAAACCTTTAGCTTGGAAATGCGAAGCGGGAACAAATTCCTCCACTCAACTCTTTAGTTTTTTTGTTTATGTTAAATGTAAGACCTTGCACGTCGCAGGCTGCTGGGAATTAAGAATATTTAGCATGATACTTACAACATTATACGGTACCAGACTGGAAGGAAAATTCAACTCTGTACCAATGGCAAATGTTTCACTCTATTTCTGACCTCATCCAGTGTCCACTAGCCTGAACTCAAAAGCACTGTATATCATAGTTTCTTTTTTATTTGGAAATTTCAAGAAAATTTATTATGATGTTTTGTAACATGTTTCAGATTATCTGTACTGTATACTGGGCTGGATTGGCATCTGATCTTCATTGCCACTGGAATAGGCACCAGCTCTCAGCATCCCTGCCTTGGAACAAGATGGTTTAGAAAATGGGCACAGTGGTCAATATTTATTTTTATACTGGAATTTTAAGTATAATAACTTAACATATTTAATATAATATACAATTTTAGGATACACTCCAAGGTGTTATTGTTAATTTTTAAAGTTCTTAATGGCTTTGCACCTTCTTATATAGTGTTGTATTGCTGATCTCATCAAGTTCACTCAGGTCTTCACATTAGTGTCTGCTCTTTGTGTCTCGAGCCAGGTTGAAATGTAAATGTAACTGAGCTTTTAAAATCATGGACACTAGACTTTAGAATAGCATACCCTTTGAAATAAGATCTGTAACATCAGTCCAAGCTTAAGACTCAACTTTTTGCAATAGCTTCTGAATAAGGACAAATTGTCTTAAAGTTGTTGAGTGGTATGCAATGACAAGCACTGTCTGTGTTGAAATGTTATGTTCTGATCATTTGCGGAGTTTAGATTTTATGTTCTTTTAATGTGATACAGCACTTCATATGATACTCGTGTTTTTAGATTATATGCATTATAAATAAAAATATTCTTTACTTACTCAAATATATTTTCATTTATATTAATTACATAAAACCAATTATGGAAAAAAAATCACTCCATCTTTTTGATAAATCCGGTTATCCTAATCAAAATTGTGCGAAAAACTCTTGATGCTGTGTACACTATGGACATAGATAATGTACAAAGGAAAATGTCCAAACATACAGTATATACAGGGTTTATACCATTCAATCATTTTGTAATATTGGATAATCCAAGAACTCGTGGTCAGAAAACTGATCTCCAGAGGGTAACAAACTATTAGAGGGGAATACTTATTCTCACGTAATAATTTCCATATTAATGTTTGCTTTTTAGAATCATGAAGCTGTTGAGCTTATCATTACAATAAAGGGTGTCGTAGCAACACAGTTTATAAGCGCTGCTGCCTCATAGACCTGTTCTTGGTTCAGGATTGCATGTTGATTCATTGCATTTGTGTTGAGTTTGCATGTGTTCACCATGTGTCTGTGGGTTTTCTTCCACAAGCTCCAAGTTTCCTTCCCAAATATTCATGTGTTACATTGATTGGTGACTGTAAATTTGCCTGGTGCTAATGGAGATGTTTGCACAATTGGACCCCATGTCTTGTTCAGGGTTATTTCCTGCCTTGCACCCGAAGCTCGCAGGATAGATTCTGTCTCAACCTCAACCTTGAATTGGATTTAGCTGGCTTGAGAGTGTCACGTTACTTAACCTGTCTATCAACTTCACCTGCCTCTTCAAAAGTAACTGGCTACAGCAAAAACAAATATAAAGTCGGGAGCCATTGCAGAGGGGTTTTATCTAAGTATTAATTGATCTGTCAATTTATAATTCATTCTTATCCAGTCCTTGATTATAGGAAGTCTGGAAATGATGGTAACCCATTGCAGTGTAAAATACATTCACATGCACTTATACTTTTTTATACTTCTTAGAGATTTATACTGAACTACATATCAAAATCATGAAAAATGTATTTAATTTCTGTACAGCTTAAAACATATGCAATACATAGGACTAAGTATGATTTAGGGTTTCATACTATGTATAAGACAATACGCATAATGATAATTTTCATTTTTGAAAGGTTACCAACTTACTGTAGCGCAGCACATAAAAATCGTATGCTACTGACTTACTCTGCTAGTGTGGCCTTTAGTGGTTTCGGTTAGTTCCTGCCTTGTGCCAAGTAGTCCAGTCATGTTTGGAAAACGGATAGATAGATGAATGTATTGCAATTATCTAATGCACATTTGGGTAATTACTTTCCCTTCAGAAATTCTCCATAAATACAATTTCACAGGTCTGTTGCACATACTGGGTATTTTTTAAAATGAAACAAAGTAATAACATTACATTCTTAAACCCATTTAATCCAGTTGAGGGTTGTGGAGGATCTGTAGGCTATCCTAGCAGCACTTGGTACAAGGCAGGAAAGGGTCCTGAAAAAGGCACCTCATGTGCACAGCCAATAAAAGGGGGATAATTCGGATTCGGGATTGCTAGTCAAACTAATTAGAAGCAAAACGCATGCAGACATGGGGACAATCTGCAAACTCCACGTGGACAATTCGTGCAGGATTCAAACCCAGGAAGCTGAATTTAAGTAATTATATAATGAGAAAGATCAGACTGTATCATTAATATAAAATAATTTACATTGACTTAACAATATATCAACAAGATTAAAAATTCCAAAACAATATTTGATCAATTGTATTATTAAAGTAAATGTCTACCAAATACATTCCCGTTGATTTTTCTTTACCCACTCTGTCCTATGTAAGTATATGGGGAGTGTTTCCTATCCCAGAAAACTAAATGCCCATTTCATCATACATACATTCTCAAATCTATTAATTCAGTACAGAGGCCAATGTCTGCCCAAGCGGCCCAGGAGCAAGATGTGGCAGTCTGTTGCAGGTCTGCTTCATGCTCACACACACACTGGGGCCAATTTAGTTTGCCAGACTAATTTACATATCCTTGAGGATGTGAGAGAAAAACCTGAATACTTGAGGAAGAAAACAATACAGATATAGGGAGAACAAGCAGTCTTTACAAAGATAACAACCAGGAGTATAGTTTGAGTCCAGAATGCAAGACTTGTAAAGCAGCGGCTCCTGGTACCACAAGATTGTGCTGAAATTAACTTTAGTTTGATGTACGTTATGACTTACGATTAGTACTTTATGTTGACTCTTAGCCATCAGTTCTTAAAAATTACTATACTACTCAAGCAAGCTCACATTTCAGAACATTTTTGTTTGCCATATTTGAAGGAAGTACAGCAGTAATTCTGTGTCTTTCTCCTGCTATGGATATCTCGAATATTGTTTGCTTAATCTTGACTTTGTAAACCACTTTTTGTTAGTGCTTACATCAAACAATGAATTACTAAACTGTGAAATGGGCTGGTTGCTTTTCTGCTTCCTTTTGCACAGAGCAGACCATAACATAACAAAATGCTTTCATCCCTAAATCAAAACTCAGCCCAGGCTTAGAGCTCCCCAGGTGCTGCTTTGCACCACAGGTCATTCTACATGCTTACAGTTGTTATGATGTTTGTTTTCTATCTCCCCATTCCACTATCTTTCTCATTGTTTTAAACAGCCTGTCTATGTATAACCTCAGTCTGTTCTCTTTACATCTCCTGTTAACTGGAGCTTCATTAAATGCTGCTGTTTCTATCTCATGACATGGACAACACATCTGTGTCAGTCACCTTTCCAGATGTGAACCCTACTGTATGAGCCAGTAGCCTCCTGGTTTAT
This sequence comes from Polypterus senegalus, assembly GCF_016835505.1. Taxonomy (NCBI): domain Eukaryota; kingdom Metazoa; phylum Chordata; class Cladistia; order Polypteriformes; family Polypteridae; genus Polypterus; species Polypterus senegalus. The sequence continues at coordinate 145,957,351 of NC_053165.1, read as the reverse complement.
GTGGATCAGGCCAGGGATGAACTGTCAATGGCTCCATGAATTGACACCAATTTCACCCTGTCTCACATAAAGCTGTAGTCTGTTTATTCATTTTGTTTGCCCCTAGAAGCTGCATCTCTCACACCATCCACATATAACCTAAATAATTGTTACACCTTTAACTAAAAATTAGGAATACTAGCTTATAACATGAGCTTTGTGAACTTCTTTGGTTTAAAGATTACTCATACTGGTATTACTTTTTTCACCCCACAAGATGCAATCTGCTGTTTTAAGTCAGTGTATTTTATTCAGCAGGCTAGTTCAAAACAAAATGGTAGGGTGATAACTGTTAATAATGGATGCCAATAAGGCACAGCAGTTTTAATTTATATTTATGATACACATATTCATGATACAGTAATAGAAAAGATTTTACATGTATATCTCTTCTGAGACCTTACACTGCATTTTGATAACATACCTACTGGAATTGTTGTTCCATGGATCTTGTCTGCCCAGCCAGCAAAGTATCTTAACGTTTTAATTACCCCCAAAAGATCCACATAGTAGGACTGGAGAAAAGGTTTCCCACTGTTCAGTGATTCCAGAGACTGAAATGAGAAGGTGTGGAAAAAAATAAGAGACGGGTGCACATAAAGACGAATTATGTGCTGTGCTGGGAATGATTGATATCCAGCATAAGACAAACATCTGTAGCCTGGCTCATCTGGATGTATCAAATTCTAGGCTAGTGAGGCCACTATGCTTTATGTCCTGTCAGTACGGGTGTTATGGAAAGACACAAAGGCACGAATATACAGTAACATAATTCAACAAATATTTTTACTAATTACAGTAGAGGTTAAGGGTTATCAGGTGAAGATTATAAAGTGTGCATATCTCACAAAATTAAATTCCACAGTGTCTGGACTTCAGCCTGGTAAAATTTATACTTTGTGTGTGTGGCTATATATGTATATAAAACAGAGCAGAGGGAATATCAACATTTCACTGTCAGTTAGGAAGATGCTGTCGAACATTTGTGCAGTGTACATTTTTCATAAGACTGCATCTTCCAGTATAAACGTTCTGTGCAATATAAACTTACTTTTTTTAGAGTAATTGTTATATTTTAAAATATTGACATTAAGTGATAGATAGATAGATAGATAGATAGATAGATAGATAGATAGATAGATAGATAGGGCAATATACAGTATGAATAAAGTATATAAGTATATTCCCTAAGTCACGTTACACAGAACAGGCATAAATTCAGAATATGCCTAGTTAGTGTAGTCACAGGGCACACTACCACAAACTCCAACATTTAGTTATTACAGGCCAGTTTAGAGTCAGTAAACAACCTAACAAGTAGTTTAGTGGTTAGCACTCATGTCTCACAGCTTAAAGGTTCACTTTTGCTCCCAGTTAATGGCTACATACGTTTTACCCTTTTTTGGTATTCCCCAGGGCTCATATTTCCACAACGATGTGTAGGTTGGGATGACTGAAAACTCTAAAGTGACCTAGTGTGTTAGTAGGTATACTGTAGATGGGTACGTGGGTGAGCCCTGAGATGGACAGGCAGTTCTTGCCCAGCCAAAAAAAATGTATATCTATATACTTGTTGGAGATGACAAATAGCAAATAGGGTCAATATCTATAATGTAGTGTATTTATTTTTTTGCTTCTTTGCCTGTATGCATTAGCCACCCACTTACAGCGAGGAGTGTCCTGTCTCTCTCCACTAAATCTGCCAGCTTATCCAGCAGTCGTCCCCTCTCTGAGGCATCCATTCTTCTCCACACAGAGCCCAATGAAAAAGCCAAGCGAGCTGCTTGTACTGCCTTGTCAACGTCTGCCTGCAAAAAAAGAAAAAGGACATCAGGGACAGGTTTACTATTCACCTTCATTTTGTTAAGGTGTGTGCTTGCTCCCCTAGTCCTTAATTTGCCAGACAAGCCCCCTGTTGTGACTGTTAGCATTGGTTTCTTGAATCCTTACCTTCAAACAATAACAGAAAATATGCCAACATGTTTCTAGAAAAATAAATTGTATTCCTGAAAAGTAATACATTTTTACAGTTTCACAAATCAATCTTAACTTAGCCTTAACCACTGCAGGTGTGTTAAGCCACTTGCTTAGGATCAGCAGGTGGCTGAATGAAATGGCAGCCTTGCTGTTTAAAGTCCAGTTATTTGACCACTATACCAACCTGCCTGCATAACACTGAGTGTACAGAATAGCTTTCAGCGTGAACACTCTCAAAGTGTTTAGTATTAAAGAAGTAAAATATTGTGTGGAACATTCAGAGAATAACAAAATAAATACTATTAGAACATCACTTTTGATTTGTTTGCTATCTGTTGCTGTATTCACTGTCTAGTTTAAGAGTCCTTTATGTTGCATGACCAGATGCCCTTATTTCCTGAGACAGTTATGTGTGTCAGCCCCAGTTTCAGTGCCCCCACGTATTCTGAAACAATCTTTATTTGCCCTGTACACATGACTAATTTCTCATTTAAGTGACTTATTAAAATATTCTTGCAATATAATTAATCACCAATCACATCAGTTCTCTTTGAAACATATACAAGCTCTGTCGTCTCATGTGCCCTATGTTTGTGGCACTTAAACATATGTTAACACATGGCAGGACACACTGGTTACGTAAGTGGTGTACACTTCCTGCGAAGAAGTGAAAAATACAAGTAAACTAACTGATCACCACCCTCATCCTCGAAATGAGTGATAACCCCCCATCCCTTCACTTGGACACTCTATGCAAAAGCTCACATTTTGTGATTTTAATTAGAATATCTTTAATTTTACTGTTTATTGATTAAAGTTCCTACTGTATAGCTGAAACCACTTGAGTGAAGGGTGATTCATTGCCTTTTTGCACCACCACCTGTGTTTGCTATCCAAGTCCACCCAGCTCCATGGAACCCCACTATTTGGACCTTTCTGTCCACGTCTTTAAGTGCCATTATCTGCAGACATATCTGCTTTTCTCTTAATAGAGTATGTAACACTTTATTTTGATACTTTTCATTTCAACTCTTTGATGAAGTGCTCTGTTGGATTTTTAATGGATGGTCTGTTTCTACCACAATTGCACCTGAGATCTGATTCGTTGCTTTTGTTAAGTGTATTGAGATGGTTTTCATGATGAAAAGGTGCCATAATAAAGGCTAAATCATTTATTAAAAGGCACAGCATGGCAAGCACAGAATTTTATTTTTTACCTTATCAGCCTCTTGGACTTCACAGATTTTGTCTCCTGTGGCTGGATTATACACTGGGAATGTTTTACCGCTGACCGATGTTTGCCACTCATTGTTGATAAAAATCTGAAAAGACAGAAGCACCACATAATTCACATATATTCTTAATTTGTAATGAAAATAAAGGAAAGTAGTTCTGGTGAATGATCATTTTCTACAGAGAACAATGGAGAAAATCTGGGTGGGAAGAAGGGCATTGGGCAGGTGGCTATAAATTTAAATGAAACCCTGGATACACAGAGGACATAAAGAGAAAGATAAACATCATTTTCCATCAACTTAAGTGATCCATTAGGTTGTTTGCTCTTCCGTTGTTGTCTTCTGGATTCAGTGCTTAAGTGCAAACACGTTCTGACATATGAAATGAGAAATCCTTACGCATGGCCACTCAGCTGGCTCTCCTTCATGGAAATTTGAACAGTTTCCAGCAAGTCATGTCTTATGGCAGATAAATTGTTCCTCTCAAAGTGTTTCCATGTAGCGTGCAGGAGTTGTGGCAATTAATTTGGGAGAGGAGGAGGTGATACTTACTTTGAGATCTCTTTTCTATGTGCTTTGTCTTCAACTGTATGTAGTGCTTATTCCTGGAACACTTGTGTTTGTTTTACTTCAAATATTGTAGTTGTGTTATGTGAGAAAAACCTGATAGTTTGTTAATGGGACAGTGAAAAAAATAAATTAGTTCAAATTGCCTTCTATTTGAAAGTCAAATGTGAATGTTGTGTACTAAAATATATGTTTATATAGAAACACACATTTATATATGTATATATACACACACACACACACACACACACACTGTTTTTCTTTCAAGAAGCTAAGGGGCTCTTTTGTATTCTTTAAAGTCCTGCAGCGTTAAACTGCCTTACACCCTACCATGTATGGTCCAGGCCTCTAGGATGACACCAAAATAATAAAACTGCAGAACGCTAGTGACCTGTTCTTTCTCAAACTTTCCTCTTGCTCATCTGCTCCAGTGCCTCCGTTTCTTTTACTACAAACCCTGTTGCTTTTACAGGTCTGCATGTCGCTACTTTTAATGCAAAATCCCAATGCTTAGGACCAAACAGATCCTTTTGTTTGTTGCCTGATGTCATTTGTGGGCCCCAGGTTGAAACATCTGTGCTGTAGCAACTCTGTGCTTTGTTATATGATAGGTCATAATGTACTGGATAGATCCTTTAAATAATGTCTCATCAAAAAAATATTTTTTTTAGGAAATCTTCTGTTGCAATTGCAGTAAATACATAGTGCAACTCCAAATCTGTAACATATGGGCAGGGTACTTTCAGCAAATAATCCTGTTAAGGATTATGCACATTTATATTTTTAACATTTTAAAATAAACAAACAAATAAGTAAAAAAAGGCTGAATAAGTAAATAAAAACTGTAATAAGTACATACATGGGGGATATTAAAGTCAGTAATGAACCTAGTATGAAAAGCCAAACACAGAATGTAAAATCTACAGGATTGGATTGGCTTTTAAACTCTGGAGTTATGAGGCAGTGCAGCAGAGCCAGTGTAAGTGTGCTAAATAAAATGTAATTAATTAATAATTTAATTAGCTAGTTGCTTAATTAACAAAGAGGTATATGTCCGTACTGAAATAAATGTAAGTAAGGAATAAACAAACAAACACATACTTAATTGATTGATTAACTAAGTAATCAGTTTTTTGTATTTAATTAATTGGTTAATAACTTCATAGCTACATACATGTAACACAACACAACATAAGAATTTTTGATATTTATGTATTAATTCATTTGATTATCATCAGGCCATGATTGCACTTTCATAGTGAAAAGCTTATTAGTCATCTGTCTGATCATGAAATGTGCTATAAGCTGCTGTTCTTTACTTTTAAATTAAATTAACAGACCTATTATGTAAACAAATAAAAGAAATAGACCCGAATTAAACATTTCAACTGCATTTCTATTTGAGGCACTTGATTAACTGAGTGACATTTAACTATTCCTTTATGTGTGAAGTTTTTTTTTCTTTGCAGTGGACGAGTTGTTACCCGACCAAAACTGCACCAGCACTGATTAAGTGTGAGTCGTGCAGAAATTGTACTGAGATACCTAAAGATGCAGGTCTAATTGATCTATTTCATCTTCTTTTGTGATGCTCTCCCCAACTAAAATGTATTGAATTGTACTGTAATTAGTTATCTCTTGTTTACTTGCTGCACTATATGCTCATTCGTAAATAATTAATTAGCCTGTCAGTGTACAATGAAGACACGTTAATTTCACAGCCAGACAATACCTTATATCCTAAGTAACATTCAGCGCTGGTCTATTGGAAGCAATCATAGTACAGATTAATGAATTTTGGAATCTTTCATCAACCAAACTGTCTCTTTAGCAGTCTGGTAAATACTAACTATTGAATCTCTAAGCTGTTATGCCAATTGTAACATGGTATGGTATTGTTGGTATTTTGGCAAACATAAGCAGGTCTGTTCACTGGCTTAGAATCAATGGGCCAATGTGCAAAGGGTACTGGAGGGACATGAAAAAAAGATAAGATGTTAAGGGGACATAAGAGGAAGCAAATATGTATCTATGACAGGTTAATAGTCTTGAGGAAACTCATTTTTTAAAGGGAAATAAGAACTAGATTAATTTGCATTACCCATTTTATATTGAATGTGCTCATTATACTTTATAAAGCATGCAGATATTAATTAGATATTCAGGATCATGTTGATGAGATGTAAATAATTTATACTGTGACAGCTTTTATCACCAGTTGCCAATCTTCCAAATAGGGAAATAATCTCAATGTCATAATGTTTAGCCAAATGAAAAATAGACAGTTGTGTGTTGAGGCCTTATTCTCAAGCTTGGAAGGTAGATATAGAAAGTGGAAAGAATGGAGAACATGAGCAGCTTACAAGATCTACACTATGTCTCACTGAGCAGATACAGACTTTCTAACAGCTATGGTGTTCTGACACATCACTGCAGGATTGCCCTGTTGCATATCTGAATAGTGGATTGCCTCCATTTAGTATAGGTGTTCACTCAGTGTTAATCCCTTTAATTTGGGAAAGAAAAAAAGGCAACATTGTATACCTCATGAGAACATCTTGAAATAAAGCACAGTGGCCCCCACTGGTGTCATTAGGTATTACCTCGGCAAGCCTAGGGCTGCCCAGACATCCTAACACAATTCTCAAGACACCAATAAACGTGTTCCTCCAGCCCTCAACTGGAAAAGCGGTCAGAACATGGAGAGATAGAATACGCAGCTAATTTTGAGTTAAGTGATTAGTCTAGTCAGCTGCCCTTCCAAATTCAGATTGTAGTCACCACCTACTAAGGACTCTGATTAAACAGCACACAGATGTTGGATGAAAGCAGGAATGAGAATAAAAAGAAACCTGTAAGTGCCAAGCAAATGGCCTGTATTGTGAAACAAGAAGGTCTCGAGCCGAGCATGCTGGCTTCAAGATTAAAAACGGTCTGAAACAGGTGTTAGGGAGCATTGTCACATGACCACTAGAAGCACGTGGTGTGAAAGCCTGTTCCTCTCTGGAGGGGTCCTCCAGACAGACGGCGCAAGTGGGAAATCTCACAGGCAGATTGACACCTCACACACACACACACCCATCTCGCAACTCTCTGCTGATTTTATTAGATCGTAAAACATGCGCCTCACTTGGCTTTGTCATGTGTTAAAAGAGTGAGTCTATATAGGGGACAAGGCGTTAATGAAGTACTTCATGTGGCCTTTAAATGAAGCGAGGCTGCACATCACTGGTTTATTGCTCCTTTCACGTGAAAGAGGAAAAAAAACTAATTATTTGGGTGTTTTGTTTTCTCTTTATTATTGTAATACTCTGTTTTTGCTTGCATCCAATTTAGTAAATCAACAATTTTGAAAAAAAAATTATTGGATTGACACAATATGCATGAAACACAGTGTCGTGACAATTCTCACAAAGCTGCAGAGCAACAGTTTGTTTGAAGTGGAAATACATAAAAAATGGGATCTTTAAGTTGTAGAGATCATTCTGGTTTGCTGGGAGTAAAGACACTTGCAACAGGGGACACTTGGAATATCTGTACATGACTCTATTACTTACTGAAAACTCAACAATCACGTTCATTATGTGGGCAAGACACACTGTCATTAAGGTGAAGAACAAGTCATTGTTCCATATTTGCAATTAAGTTAGCTCCAACATTAATCTATTTGCTTTCCAAAGCCTGTGTGTCATAAAAAAAGCCATGGGAAAAAGAGACGTTCCTTCCAGCATAGACAAAAAAATCTGGAGCCAACACGAGATGTTTCGCTATTCTATCACCAGACATGTTCTCTTTCACCCTCACACTCAATTATACAATTTGGAGTCATTAATTAAGGTGATATGCACATGGGTGGGATGTGTAAGGAAATCGGAACATCCAAAGATAATCCATATGGACATAGCGAGAATGCACTCTAAACAGCACCAGGATGACACCCATGGACATCAGAGCAGAACTTTACAGCAATCCTTTTATTAATGATATAAAGTAATATTCTGAAACCTGCAAAAATGCAAATCAGGATTACGAAGAGTCAGAACTTTTCCTGGCAGCACAGGCAGGCACAAGGCAGGAAAAGCAGAATTAGAGAGAGAGAATCAGTTCAGGCACATGCTCACATTCACACAGGACAAATTGGAAATCAACTGAACTTAACCAGCATGTCTTTTCTGAAGTGGAAAGAAAACCAGGGTACGAAAACCTTTTACAAACTGACAAATATGCCTTCCATTTGTCTTGTTATCGCTGATTATTTTTCAAATGACATGAAGACATTTAGTAATATTTAGCCAGGAGACTGATTCTATAAACCTAAATTTGTTTCCTTATTTGCGGTATGTCTTAGTGATATACAGCAAGTGAGACACGATGTTGAGATACACCAGAACCTGCTGTTCCCCAGCATCAGAATGTAACCTGAAAATTTCAAAACTGCTCCTTTTTTAACAGACATATTCTTCTAATAGGACACCCTTTAGTTTTCGAATGCTTACCTCTTTTTAGATTGTGTTTTTCACTTTAGATCTTTCATTTCATTGCTATGTAATTACATGGTCATTAGAGACACTCTGAAATGTGGTCCAGTAAATGATCATATGGCCATTAGAGACACCTTGTAAAGTGGTCTTGTAAACAGTTTTAAGTTGACAGTAAACCATAAACAAAAAGGATGTCATCATGAGTTACAACTCTGTCTTGTCATGGCCTCCTTTAAAGAGTCTTCTTCAACAGTAAAATGAGCAACAATGTTGAACTACATATGTATTATACATACTAGGGCAATGGTGTTCTACAGTATCTTTACTGACTTTGAATTGTTGTACTTGTTCATTGTGTACTTTTATACTGCTGGGTCTTGTTTTAGTTTTGCAGGTTAAAACCAAATCATTAATAGCTACCTATTTCATAGTCTTAAGGTGTTCTGTAAAGTGAACCCATTTATTTCTTTCTTTGCACCTAATGAAAGATAAGGATTGAACTCATTAAAGACATAACATTAAAAATCAGTTTATGAACCACTTTAACAGTGAAATGTTACATGAAAACGTCTCTAATTGAGACAGATCCTTTAAGTTCATTTAACTACTGTATATACTGTAAACAAGTAGCTTGTTGAAATGAAGACCTTTGATTACTTACTACCAGAGGACACTGTGAACGTCTGACTGTGATTCACTATTTCATTTCCTTCGTTGTCATGCTCTAACATAGCAGAGGTTCAGTAGTTGGTGGCGATCTGAAGGTATGTAGGTCCAGTAAAATAAAACTGACATACATACTGCACATATTCACATATCGCTGTTGTTCTAACTCCTTTATACCCAGTTTAATTCTTTGTGACTATCTGTTCTACACTTTTAACAGAGCACATAATTGCTGTTGTAATAAAGGTTATAACCAAGTCATTAATATGTAATTACACAACAGTTAGAAATGCTCCATGATGTGATCATATTTGCTGTTACATTCCACAACTTTTGAATGTGCTTGTCCAGTTTAGTGCCGCAGGGAGCTGTTTCCTATCCTAATAGCACTGGATGCAAGGCCAAAACAATCCTAGACAGACCACCAATCCATCGCACAGCATATTGATACACACCCTGACTGCGCCAGGTCAGCCTTGCTAATTAACCCTAACTACAAAGGATATGAAACAAAAAATGGAGTACATAGCACTCAATATAGACAGATGAGGAATGTGAAAACTCTACAAAAAGTGCAAAGTAACAAACCACCATAACACCAAAATCATAGAGTTACCGATACCGGATCAGCGTATATATATATATTCATTTTAAAACGCTACTTGAAAATGTTTTTTGCCTTCATTTCTGTCTGGAGGTATACCAATAGCCATATGTAATCAAGATCTTCGAATATGCAAAGTCAAGGGAACAAGGGGACACCAGAATGTGATTCTCTATAAAATTTCTTTATTTAGGATTCTTGCAGATGTTCAAGTACTACCCAGTAGTTGGTGAAATAGTGACTGTAATTTCCTCCCATGCCTCTTAAATGTGTAAAATGATAAAATGACACTGACACATGTATGCACATATTTCGGTTGTTACACAACATTCAGTTGTGCTTTATGTGATTGTGCACAGTTTTCATTATTTAATCATATAATAATTATGAGATGTTTTATACAGTGATCTTGTTTATTGTTTACATTCAAACTAACAAGCAACAGATGTAGAAAACTGCTACAGAAATTATAGCTTTCGGGTAAAGCTAGTCAAGGTTTTTCAGTGAGTTGTTCCTACTATTTGTTTATGTAGTTCTGGTGTGAAAGCCAGAGGGCGCCATTAACATCACTGTTTGCTTATGTTTGCCTCACACCAAGGTCCAGCTGTTACAATCCTAATAGTTTCACAAAATGCACATGGCATGTACCATGGCATTACTTCATGAGTATAATGTAAACACACGAGAATCTAGGAGTCTGAGGGGACTTCTCCGGCTACTAAATCCTTTGTCGGCAACTGGGCTCTGAGTGGCTCCAGCTGAAGCCCTGGAGGTGTGCACCTTTCCAAGTGTTACCAAAGCCTCTTCATTTTTATATAAACTTCAAGTTTTAAGCACATTTTAATTGGTAGTAAAATGCAGACTATTTACTTTATCCAAGGGATAAAATGCCAGCACTCCTGGAAACGGTTCAAGAGTAAATCCCTCATCTGGCCAGTTTACAAGAAAGCCCATACTCTCAAATAACTCACTCTTGAAAGTCGGAGGTGTTTTGTATCAGCTAGTACCACTCGGAGAGGCATTTCTACTGCCGGGACTCAGATTCCATTCCAATTAATTGCAGTTAGGCAGGCCACTTCCAACTGACACGCATACATAGCCCATTTAGCACTTTAACTGGCTATCACCTGCTCGCTAAATATATACATTTAGTCCATTTAATCTGACTCTCATTAAGGGCACTTCATAAAAATGCCAAGGCCAAGACAACTGATGACACACTGCAAAAACAGAAAACCCCGCAGGGCACTAAATTAGATTTTAATTTATAGAGGCCACTGTCGTGGAGCACTTTAAATCAGAGGAGCCCTCTGACAGCCAGAGCGGCGGAGTAAGAATGTAATCCCTGGGTAGCTTTATGCCATACGTAACCCCTCTCACACTGCTAGAGGGGGAAAAAAGTCAGAGGACTGAGTGTCTACCTAAATCATGCCCAAAAACAGACATCGCTTGGAGGGCTCATTGTTCCTGTGCTGCTCTCAATGTCTTACCTTTGCTCTTCCCAGAGAGAAATTTGATTAAAGCTCAAAGACTCTACAATAAATCAGGGCCTCAAAATTAAACTGTGCTCTTCTACACAAAATGAAAATGTAAAAATGCTTACATGCGGAATTTAAATGGGGACCCCGTTTCGGTCTGTTTAATCATTTGCAAGTGCATAACCTTGCTGCCGAGGAGAAACTTTCCAGTCTGTCCTCCTTACTTGCAAAAGATGCTGATGTCGCAGAAATGTCTATCAAGGAAAGGATCCTGCCAGCTAGAGGGTGCCATTAATATCTCCATTAATGGTGCTATCTCTTTTATTTGTAAAAAAGACAAAAATCTTTACTGCTGTTCAAACTATTCAATATAATTAATGGTAAATCATAATCTCCATGCATGCTCAATAATCCAGTTAAGGAAATTCTAGGAAGTTGATTCTGTTCATCTGGACATAGTTTTTTTTCTGATATGTTTCATCACTCATCCAAGTGACTTCCTCAGTCTCAGCTGACTGCAGGTTTCTCCAACCTTATAAACGGTACCTTTGCTCTAGTGACCGAACTAGCACCATTGACTAACAATGGGCCATGTGATCAATGATATGCAAATTGTCCATTGATCAATGGCCATGAGTACCATTCACAGACAGTTGAGGAATGGCTGCAATCACCGCATTGTAAGATGGTGAAAGATGTACCCTTAAGCCCCCTCCTCAGTTCAGAGATGGTCGTTCCTTTTTCACCTAAATGGCCTCGCTCAAACCAGTGCTCCTCTCTGTCCAGGATGTGCACATCTTCATCACTGAAAGAGTGACCACTGTCTTATAGAGGACAATAGACTGCGGAGTCCTGGCCTGAGGAGGTAGCTCTTCTGTGTATGATTCACAGCAATCCTCTTGGCACTTAACTGCGTAAACTATATTACTCTGTGTGTGCCGGGGCACAATATATAGATTTTTAGGTAAATCATAATATTATAGCCTCACCTGCAAAATGAAGAGCTACTGAGGAACAGTGTAGTGTAGTAATCTGGAGTTAACAGTGTATAAAGCACAGTCATGGAATAGTCATCTTTAATGACCATCCATGCTAAGGGAATGATAAAGAGTACTGGGGTATAAAGTGTGTGATAATCCGTGGAAACAATTCAGAGTCACAGTCTGGATGGAAATGATGCAGGGTGTCAGTCCAGAGTGTCTGTCTATGACAGTGTTCTAGGGTGATGACTTGTAAAGGTGGTCAAGCACAAGCTGGAAAATGGCCTAGACTGGCCATCCAGAATCTTCCATCTTTTCTCTTGCTTTCTGCATTAACTCTTATAAATAGACACTGCTGCCCTCTGCCCATACGTCTCTTAACAGCTCCTCTGTTTTAGAAGTCTGTTGTTCTTCTTTATTGATGCCATCTATGTTCCTCTTAATGTGTACCAATGCTGCCCTCTTATTACACATGTACGTGCCTATACATTGGCTATGGGGTTCATTTTTTCCTACACATGAATTATCAGTCAACTTAAAACTGTTCTAGCGTCAATGACCATGAGTGAGTGCATGAATGAGGCCTGTGGTGTACTGGCACACAATTCAGGATTGTTTCCTGTCCTTCACCTAAATCTTCTGGAATAGGCACCCGCTCTCCGACCCTATTAATGAGTAAGTGGGCTGCAAAATGAATGAACAGGTAAGTTGTCTGTTTGATATTATAATACAGTTTACTTTGTTAAGCAATTTGTGATGATGTGCTATGTTATATTGAGTAAAAGATTGATTGATAGATTGTTTTTAATTGACAGATCGTTTTCCATTTTTAGTGACAGACGGGGGTAATGAAAGATCATATTTGCTTGAAATAATACTCTGAGGTAACAGTCTAAGATGACAGTTGAGAAAATCAACCCACAGTGACAAGAGATAGTAATTCAAAGTAGCACTGTGTAGATTAATCCAAAGTAATGGTAACAGTTGGGAGAAGATGTGAGCTGAATCAGCTGGAGTCAGAATATAGGACTATTGTCTGGAGTATCAGTTTGTTGTAGAAATCAGCATTAACCAACTATGGTAAGAATCCAAAGTAACATTCAGGCATTAGCTTCATTGTTTGTAGTAACCTTTAAGAACAGTCTGTAGAATTAGTGTGTACTATGCAGCAATGCTGGAATAAATTAAAAGTCTAAAGTAACAGTTTGGAGTTAAAGTCTAAGGTGACTGCCTAGAGTATCCATTTATAGTGAAGATCTCTGGTCATAATCTGATCCATCATATCGGTTTAACCATGAGTCAATAAGTGGAAAACTTAAAGTAACAGTGAAAAAAAGTATCTGATGTACTGATGAAAATTAATAGTCTGAAATAATAATCTGGAGTGACATTTTGCTGTGAATGTCTACAGTATCAGACTGGCAGTCAGTGGTCTAGAGTACCAGTGCATAACACCTGTGTAGAGTCCACACACAGTATAGAGTGATAGTCGGGAGGGAGATTCCAGAATTACAACTAGACATCTAGTGCTTACCATTCAGCGATACAATCAGGAGAGATGCTCTTTCATAATGGCTTATATAAACAGTCTGAAGTAGTGGCCATGGGTGCTCGTCTAAAGTATCTGTCAGGGCACTCTAACAATGTAGTTACAGGGAATCTATAACAATGAATAGTGAATAACTGCTATGTCACTCTGCAGAAATCTATGGCTCATAGTTTTAGGTATTTGTCTCCTGATGTCAGAAACTCAGTGAGCCTCTTTTCTGTTTCACTATGATTAAAGGTATAAATCAACATGGGGTCCCTTTTCTGGAGCTAGTAGTGATTTACTATCATAACCAAGGATCTCTGGATCTGTGTGATCTTCTGGGTAAGCAGCTAACCATGAACTAGGAAGGGAGTGAAGTCTGATTCCACCCAGTTGTCTCTAAATAGTCCACTTCATAGCCCTATTACAAAATTTAATAGATGTATAGGATCTTCATGTCAACAAGAACACACTTTATAATCATTGATTTATACTTATTGAACCTGGGAGGCATGGCACTTCATAGATGCAGTGTCTTGGGTCCACCTCTTGTGCCTGGCCCTTGTCTGTGTGGACTTTGCACATTCTTCCACCGTCTACACTGGTTTTCTTTCTGAGCTCTGGCTTTCCTACCACATCCCCAGAGACCTGCTGGTCAGCATAACTTGCTACTCCAGACTGAGTCTATGTGCATCCAGGGATGTCTCCTGCTTTGCAGCCAGTGCTGCCTGGATATGCTTAGTCTTCCTGCAACCCAGATTGAATTGAGCCTGTTTGAGATTAAGTTATAGACGTCTTTCAGTTACTGACAGGTTTCTGAAATTGATACCAGCAAATGTCAGTAACACTTGAGGTGCCAACTTCGCAGACAGAGCGCATAGTCTTTAAAAAAAATAGTAAGGTGGAAACAATGTTGATGTTTGCATTTTAGCAAGACAGTTTCTAACGGATAGTCGTACACGGGATGAATGGGAATTTAAGCTGACTGTCCTGTTTCCAGTCATGACATATTCAGCTCTGGAGCACGAAAGCCGCTTCAGCACAGAATGTTCTGTCATCCGAACGCTTTGCAGCACACCGCATAGTCAGCGCGAAAATTCGTAGCCTTTGCTGAGACCTTAAAATCTTACCAACACAATTAATTTTATCGTGTTGTTAAAGAGTGGATAAAGTTTATATCCGTAATAAAAGAATTAATCAGTCTTTCTGTGTGGCAACTTAAGTCGGAAGCCCCACACGCAGTAAAGAAGAGAACTGCCGTGAAGCCCCTTTGATGTGAGCCACATTCGGAGGTCAGACAGAAGGTGTAGATCGCCGTACCACCCAGCCATGCTGTAACAGCGAACATCTCGGCTTTGGAAGTTAGACTAAATCGGGCTCGACCGGTGGTTTATGCTTTTAAAGTTTCGTCATTATGCATGCATCCATCAACAGAGCATTTTAAAAGCAGCCAGCTACCTTACAAGAACAGCAAACAAGACCTTTGTTCCATTCATAACAGGCTACATTGACTAAACAAACGAAACTCGCAGTGCGCTCGGAAACCATGCTTTTCAAGCCACGAATGTTCCTAAATCCTAGCATACTGAATTTTTCGGATCCCTTCCGTTGCCTAGCAGTTCTAACTATATTTCATGTAATTCAATTTAAAAATGTGCCCCTAGATGAACTGTTGTATCGTCTATTGCCCCCAATCCTTTAAGGATTGCCTTGCTCTCCATAACCCTAAAGTGCAAGATCAGGCTAGAAAATAGGAGAGATGGGCATTTCCAAAGACAGATGAAAAGCGAAAAGTGGCAACAGCTGCATGAAGCAAAAGTTGTTTTGATTGATACCAAGTGACAAATTAGCTTGGACTGGTGACCGAATTCATCGAGTCGTTTCCAGCTTCAGGAGACAGCGCTCGATGAAAGAAGATGTCAGTTAGGTATTATTTTGTATGGGAACTGACGTTGTGCACACTATCTGAAAAGGACTTTATTGCAAATGGACATTAACGGATTTACTTGCAGATATTATTTTATAATTAAGTCAACTAGATGGGGACGCTGTATGAATAAACATTAATGTCTACTTTCCACAGTGTTTTGTTTGACATCGGGTAATGGAAGGACATAAACACTTGTAAAGATTGACTGTACGCGTCGATAGACATTTTATACTTTAAACATGATGCAATGAATTGCAAAGATACTCTAACAAATACCAGTGCAAACGTTGGAAAGGCATGGCAAGCAGTGTGAAGTAAAGGCTTTGAACTTCATATCCTGAGATTGTGGGTTAAAATGTCGCTACTGACATCGTTTGATCTTCAATTTCACCTGCTTGCGATCCAACTAAAAACAAACAAACAATTGTATCTCAAATGCTGTCAGTCGCCTTGAATAAAGACGTCAGCCAAGTAATAAATTAATAATAATGCATTGGTCCCATAAAACATAGTTAACGGACTGACTGATGATGACCATCATTCAGGAGAATTACCTCTGCACAGGGCGGCACTGGGTGGTGACGTTTGCGCTTTCTGCCCGTGTTTGCGTGATACCCCGGTTTTCCTCCCCCATCTCAATGCTTCCAAACTTCTCCATTATAAATGACGGCTGGTGTGTGTCCAAACTTTTTTTGTGACAACTTAATGCGAATCTTGCCCTAAACAGATGTTAAGTAGTGATGTTGGCGCTATTAGACAGGGCGGCTTTGCAGGTGGCACTGTGACGCATCACCGCCATATTGCGCTCGGATATCCCGCAGGCTCCCAGTAGTATAAAGTCTGGGACTCGAGGTTTGATTAATTTCTTTGGTAGGCAGTTTATTGAATCAACGGATGGAGGTGTAAAGACGCTTTTGAACATAAAGCTAAGAAATGACGTTATACTTTGCTATGTATGATAAAATAATGGACCGAGTATAAACGTGCAATATAAGGATTCGTATATGATTTAATAAAGGTGCTTTTTGACACCGTGAAAAGCAGTATCGACATAAAAATGGGTCAATTGGTTTTAGCGTCCCATCAAAATTGCCCTGGATGGATGCTAAGCCCTTTGTGTTGAGATTACTTTTAGCGGTGATGTTTGTTCAGTTTTTGTCTTGTGAAGATTTCCTCGGAGGAGCGGCCCCTAAGTTGAACTGACGGTCCTATTGTTATTCTGTGAATGACACCAGTGCAGTTGTGTAAGTACACCTGATCGATTTTACGATCTTGAATAGAAAATATAGATAACTAACCATTTAAATTTAAGTATTTCCACTTTAAGAGTGTTAATAAAACAGACTAATTGTACAGGTGCTGAGGGATGGAGGATCAATCCGGAGGAGACCTGTCTGGGGTGAACGTCATATTTGTATGTCAAGATACATGCACATCTTGCTAGTAAATCTCACTTTTGTTTTTAATTGATTGCAGCTGCATCACCTCCCATGGACTGTTCAAGCAGAGCCCCTTTGCCGGGATGCAGATGTCTATTGCGATGTGACAATTCCCTAAACCTTACATTTCGGACCGTTCCTGGAATTTAATAATTAAACACAGGGGGGATTGGTTGAGTTGGTTATTTTTCAGCTCGGTAAAGTGTCTGCAGCACTTCCACTCCGCGCACAGCTGCAGATGTGCTATGCTTTCCTCACTTTCGCGGCTGGGGTTTGCTAATTGTTGCTTCTCCCACTTGTCGGCGCTCGCCTAGCGCCGGGTTTATTTCTGAAGATGCGCTTGCACAGCTACGCGAAGTGCTGCTATTTATGAAGATTCGCTTTTCTATTTTGATATCTTCTCAAAAATGCGCATTTTCTAAATTGGAAAAACAATACCACCCCCAAAGGAGAGATGTTTTCGGACGAATTGAAAAACGACACTGAATTGAAGTGAGTCGCTGATTTAGTGGCGTTCTGCAAAGCTGATCCGTTTTTCATATGCTTCATCTTCCTTTGAGACTCTCAGGATTGTGAAGCTGAGGGCACAGGATGCCAAAGTATTTATTACAGCGGAGCACATCTGTTCCCCCTACCTCCCCCCTTCAAGCCGTCCTACCCTCGTCTCTTCTCAGGACTACAAGGCACTGGAGCTGGGGGAGCGGGGGAGGTTGTCTGCTGGACGACGAGCTTATAGAATTTGTAATGATACCCTTATAATTCATTTCAGAGTACAGAAAAATCAGAGGTGAAGATTCCTGAGACTTAAGTGAACACCTCTGCTGGAGTCTGGTTATGACGCTTCCTTTCTTTTCCAGCTCTAACCATCTCTTTAGTGATCTCTAATTATTCTGAGCGTGATTGCTAATAAACTTGTTCAGAAAACGCACGCACCTTAAGACGTTTGCTAAATTTCATTAACAGCTCTCCATCAATTTTACATATACAGAGACTTTTAGGTTCCAAATGAGGTTCTGAGCAGATCACTAGCCTTTGATTCAGGAATACATGAAGCTAACTAGGGCAACGTTTCACTTATCCATCTATCTGTCCAGCTGTCTGTCCGTCAATCCATTGATTCTATCTATTATGAATCCCTTCACTTCAGACCAGAGTCAAGGAGAACTAACTTGTATTGGACACTTTAGTCTTTCCCGAGGCACACTCAAAGAAGACCCGGTCAGAATTCATCCAACTAACTGTGTGTCTTTGGACTGTGAGGATATCGGAGTAGCTAGAGGAACACCGCACAAGGGAATTTTCCAGTTGAGGGTGGAACTGGGTTCCAATGCAACGTCCATAACATTAATGCTGCTAGTATAGTAGTGTATGGAATCAAGCAATCAATCCAATATTTTCTGAACATGGCCACTTATGCCAAAACATAGGCTATATGGTATGTTAATATTGTGCTTTATTAAGGTAAATGTTTACTAGTGCTCTATAAAACTAAATATATACAAATGAAATGAACTTGTAGTAAAATTAACCAATCCATTTTCAAAACTGATTATCTGATCTAGGGTGAAGGGGATCAATATCTTTTCTTGATAGCGCTGAGTGAAAAGCTGGAACCATCCTTGGATGAGGCACCAAACTATACTGGACACATTAACAAGGACAACACACTCTCAGTAATATCAGACCTGTTTAAAGTTACATATCAGCTTGGCAGCAACGATTGTGACTGTGCCTAGAAATTTAACTCAATTTTTGATTTCAAAAAAATTGTTGCTTTCCAATGGGCATCATTGATCACTTTTATTATATACAGTACTAGCTGTGTAAGTGCGTACTGTAAAAAGCCCAGGGTCCTAGAAACTATTGAAATCATCAGAAAAAAAATTGAAATGTAGAGATATCAGGTAATGAAAGGAACTACAATGGGTATCTCTCTCCTCGGAGGATTCATTTTGCCAATGTGCTCGTCTCACTTATGTATTAGCGGCTAAGTGAGTGACTCTTTCTTCGGAGGTTTCGTTTTGCCAACATGCTGGCCTTGCTTGCATATCCTCGGAGGTGGAGCCCTTACTCCGACTCCACCTCTCACTTCCGGGCCGGACAGACAGACACACACACACTTCCACGTGTAGACGTTTATATATAAGATAGCAACTTGAACCTGAAGCACTTCCAGAAGGTGCATTACTAAGTTCATAGATTACATAGAAAAATTCAAATTCTACATTTAATAATAAGATTTGGACTTGAGGAGGTGGGGCTTGTGAAGTTGCCCAAATGCATATTCAAATTATATTTCCAACAGTGTAGGGCAGGATGCTCAAAATATTTGCATTTTCTTTATTAATACTTACTCTTTGTAGCTTAACATTAACACTATTAATATATACAAACATACACACACAAAAAAACAAAGACAATTTTGAACTTTCTTGATTCTGTTTAGTTTTAGTTAAGTCATTTAAGTTGTATGCATGCAGTAGACCATGGTTCAAAACTGGTCCATGTACTGTTACTGTGCAGTTTGCATACCCCCTCCAATTCTGTATCCATATCTTTGTACAGATATACCAGTTCTCTTCCACATTCCATGGAGGTACAGATATGAATGACTGGGCATATTAAAATGTCCCAGTGTGCAAGTAGTTATTTGTATGATGGTGCCCATTGATTGACTGGCACAATATCTATTGTTGGTCCCTGTCTTGCTTACATTAATAACTCTCTTGAGTGTGTTCTATATTAAACAGAGATGAATTTCTTTGAGAAGCTCCTTGTTATGTTAGTTCATTCATTTTCAGTTTAGGTGTCTTGGTGCACTGGGTGTGAGTCAGAAACCAGCCCTGGATGGGGTGCAACACAGAGAGCTCTTATGCATACAACCACACTCACTCATTTAGAATGAATTTAGAATTAGCAGCAGTTAAATGAATATGTACATGCAGTATTGGCGGATACCCCTACAGACAGGCGCAGAATTGGCAAACTACACACAGAAAGTGCCCAAGCCAGGAATCACACCCAGGACTATGGATCAGTGAAGTAGAAGATTGCTACCAGATTGCTGCCTGATGATTGTGCCCAGTAATAATAGTGCTTTATAAAGTTGTGATTCCATTGTTATAAAGCATTGCCAATCAACTGAAGGTTAGTGGACTGACAAGTTTTACTTTATCAAATATCTTAATCTGTAATGAACATAAATAAGACCTGCCTGAAGTCCAGACATTTGAGGTTAACGGCCCCATTGGAGTTTTGGGAGATGGGGGCTATTTACATCTGCAGTCTTGATAACAAATAAACATAAAATAATTTTGAATAAGCAGTGATCTATGGAAGCAAACATTCTTTTACACAGGGGTCAAGGTTCCATGAGGCCATTAAAAAGAATCTCAGGAAAGTTACAACCAGGTTGTAAAAGGGTCTTATTTACTTTCATCTCTTAAAGCATGTTGATAAATGTCATTAACTACACTCAGAGACAGTAGATGGTGTTCAGATGGACCATTTGACCTTTCTAATTTGCAATGAACCTAATACAGATACTTGATTGATTTTATAAATATATTTGATATGTCATTAAATTTGAACAGTTGGGTCGGTTCTTTATCTCAATTGGCCTTTTATATAATATAGTGCCTTTCATTTTTAGCACCACCCCCAGAATGCTGCACATATAATTGTTGATGATAGAATATACCAGTTTAGTTTAAGCATCAGTTTGGCCCATAGGAAGGTTATTGAACTAGAGTATATCGCACCAAAGTTGCAAAAATAAGAAAATGAAAAGATTAACAATGAATAGTGCCCTGTGCCTGGGCTACAACAAAACTCATTTTTCTTTAGCACAAGCCTCACTAATTTTCCTCAGCCATCAAATTCTCTTCTAGTTGAAGTGATGGTGTAAACTCTGGCATAGTAAATACAATTGGAATGGGCTCTACCTGCCTGGATGACCAGTAAGGTGAAATTAAAGTCAAAGATCATTTTACACAAGATGGGAAGTGGTCTCCTCCAAAACAGGTATTAAAATGTGCATCGCTGTCCCAGTCAGCAGAAGACTAAAAGGCATACTGTATATGGTATCCATCATATATAAAACCAATGAACTTGTAATTTTGTAAAATCAAAATAATGAATATGCCTAACATTGTTAGTGATGTTTTTTAATATGTAAACATTCAGAACCTGTCATTTCTATTCTGGGCACAAGGCACAAATTGGCCTTAAACTGTATACCAGTCTATCACAGGGCACGGACACAGCTACAGCTACACTTAGTCACACAGCACCAATCGGTTTTATGACAAGAGAGCTAAGGTACCTACATGGACACAAGAAAAACACCCCAATCCCATTACATGCTGTGGATGATCAAGGAATCAAACAGAGTAGGTGTCTCACTGCACCATCCTTCATCCATCCATTTTCTAACCCGCTGAATCCGAATACAGGGTCACGGGGGTCTGCTGGAGCCAATCCCAGCCAACACAGGGCACAAGGCAGGAACCAATCCTGGGCAGGGTGCCAACCCACCACAGGACACACACAAACACACCCACACACCAAGCACACACTAGGGCCAATGTAGTCCTGCTGTCTTTAATATATGATGATACCTACAGTGTAAAAGTTCAAAGGTGTCCTAGAGAAAGAGCTCATATACACTGTGTGTGCTTTTAGGAAGAATGTATGGGTTGCATATTTAAGATGATATTAATACCATTAACAAAGTGACGACAAATGTACTTAAAATCAAGCTAGCACATTCATTTATAACACCTTTTATTATCAGCTGCATTGTTAGGCACATATTGTGTTGGGATGTGTAAGCAATTAAGCAGCTTAGCTTGGTTTGTAAGCCAGAGGTCTTTAAATAGATAATACCAAAGGAAGTCTTGATAATTTCAGGTGAATTGTACTGAATTTTATGAGCACATATTATTTTATATGTTTAATGTATACTATTCTCAGTATATGTCACTTTATTGTTTAATATAAGCCCCCGAAACAATGTATTGAAATAAGTGGGTTTGTAAAAAAGAGTGAATGAATATTTTATACCATAAGAGGGTATTGTAGTACAGCAGAGAGAGTTGTTGCTCCACATCTCCAGTGGTCTACTTTCTGTCTGTGAGGGGTTTTCACATTCTTCCTGTGCTTGCATTAATTTTTTTCCCAGTACTCCCAATAGTCTGGTGTCTACTCTCACTCCATAGGTTTGCTTGTTAGACTAAAAATTCAAAATTAGCCCAGTATGAGACTACCAGGAGGGTATACACAGTATGTGAAAAAAATTAATAGATTTTATGTAATTTTTTGGACCCGTTTGTCCCAGGCCAGGGTCATATATTTATTCATTTTCAAAAAAATACATGCTGACTTCTGTATATTTGAAATGAATTAAAGTGGTGAGTTAAAATGCATGGATGAATGTATTATTCCCATCCATCCATTATCCAACCCGCTATGTCCTAACTACAGGGTCACGGGGGTCTGCTGGAGCCAATCCCAGCCAACATAGGGCGCAAGGCAGGGCGCCAGCCCATCGCAGTGAATGTATTATTATTATTATTATTATTCAGTGTATTTTCTTTGATAGGCCCATTGGTACTGTCTATACTGGGCCTAGGTCAAGACATAGGGCAGTTCTATGTGGTGTGCATACATGTACACACCAGTCAGCCACAACAATAAAACCACTGACAGGTAACAAGAATAACATTGATTATCTTGTCACAATGCCACCTATCTAGGACTGAGATATATTAAGCAGCAAGTGAACTGTCAGTTCTTGAAGGTGATATGTTGGATGCAGGAAAAATGGGCGTATGTAAAAATCTGAGCAACCTTGACAAAGGCCAAATTGTAATGGCTTGGTGACTGGGTCAGAGCATCTCCAAAACAGCAGGTCTTGCGGGATGTTCCCAGTATGCAGTGGTTAGTGCCTTTCCAAATGTGATCCAAGGAAAGACAACTGATGAACCAGTGACATAGTCATGGGTGCCCAAGACTCAGTGATGCACATGTGGAGCAAAGGCTAGCCCTTCTGGTCTGATCCCACAGAAGAGCTTGTATAGCACAGAATGCTGAAAAACTTCATGCTGGTCATGAGAGAAAGGTGTCAGAACAAACAATGCATCACAGCTTGCTCTGTATGGTTCTGCGTAGGCCATCAGACCCATTAGAGTGCCAATGCTGACCCCTGTCTACTGCTGAAAGTGCCAACAGTGGGCATGTGAACATCAGTACTGGACCATGAAGCAATGGAAGAAGGTGGCCTGATCTGATGAATCATGTTTTTTTTCAGATCATGTGGATGGCAAGGTGGGTGTGCATTGTTTACTTGAGGAAGAGATGGTAAGATATTGCACTATGGGAAGATGGTGGACACAGTGTGATGCTCTGGACAATGTTCTGCTAGAAACAGTCATGGTATTCATGTGGGTGTTACTTTGACAAGTACCACCTACCTAAAGATTGTTTCAGACCACACACACCCCTATATGGTAATGGTATTCCCTGTAGGAAGTGGCCTATTTCAGCAGGAGAATGTACCCTGCCACACTTTAAAAATTGCTCTGCTATACTTTGAGGAACATGATAAGTGTTCAAAGTGTTTACTTGGCCTCCAAATTCCCTATAATCTCAATCCAATAGAGCATCTGAAGGAAGTGCTGGAAATACAAGTCTGATCTATGGAGGTCCTACCTCTCACCTTATAGGACACAAAGGATCTGCTGCCAGATAGCATGGGGCAGCTTTAGTGGTCTTGTGGAGTTCATGCCTCTGCAGGTCACAGCTGTTTTGGTGGCACAAGGGGGTATGGGGGGTTTAATCTACACAATATTAGGCAGGTGATTTTAACATTGTGGTTTATGGGTGGTTGTTTTAGAGGATGATGCTTGTGTTAAAGAATTTCCTCACTCTGTCACATGCACTTAAAATGGATGCTTTCTGTTGTTTTATATATGTGTACTTGTATATAATGTAATGTCTGTAGGCTTTTGTGTATTGTATATAGGATGACAATGAGCAGAATGATCACTAGTGGTGTATCTCTTGTGTCATCATTATCATAATCATATTATTATTATTATATTAAGACAACATATAAGGTCATTTTAAAAGTTAATACTGGATCATTTATGCAATTGTAACCCATAAATGCTTATATAATAGGTGTTTGATACTTAATTACTTATTTAAATAAATTTGTTTTACAGTTAAACTACTTTACTGTTCAGTTTCATTCTTTGTGTAACAAATACAGGGCCCACGTGTTGCATTATATTTCTGTACAAAATGTGAATTAATAAACAAATGTATTAACCTATTAGGTAAATGATTACTTTTCACATGGTTCATTTTCTTTTACTCTGTGTACCAGAAAAATAAATAAGTAAAGTGATATACTTTATGCACAAATCAAGCAATATAGTTAATACATTTGAAAATAGCAATGCATATACACAGACACTAACAGAATGTGCATAAAATCAACTATATGAATGCAATAGGTGATATTATATGCAGACATACTGTAGATGCTACATGGCCTTTTGTCCCCTCATACTGGTGCAGCACAGTTTTTTGTATTACAAAAGGTAGAGCAATGGCAGCTCAATGGATTCATTCATTTAAGGTCAGGCATTAGGTCAGTTATAAGAATCAAACGTCCAGTCTTCAGATTTCTTACAATGCCCTTCTATAACAAATGCCATGCTATGACACTTCAAATAAAGCAACTCACAAATTCTAAGTGCCTAAAACAAAGCTGTTTCTCAACTGGATTTACCAGATTCTCTTTTTTTACAGTGCTTTTCTATTCTACACTGTGCAGTGCATGTACAGCACTGGTCTCTCCGTAATTCTACAAGGTGAACACTGGGGTGGGGTGGGGGGCTTACGTGATGATGGAACAGACAACTGTGTGGTTTATAGTTCAGCTCTTTAGCCACAAATGGGTCATACTGCCTTGTTTGAAATATATTTTGAATCATTAAAAAACATGCCAATTAACAGTTATGTTTTGTTTTATATTTGATGATTTTATTGGTATGAGTCGATCCTAAATATTAAGTTTGAATGCAATATTGCAATATAGTCAATGATATGCCAAGTTTGCAAATATCACCATTGTAAGAAAAATATAAATTATATATAATGAGATGGATTTACTGTGGCTTCTGCACAGGTGCCCATGTGTACACAGTACTGTAAAGAGATAAAAGTAATAATCTGTCTTATTATCATCTTACTGCAGTGTAAAACATTGAGAGATGCACATATTAAATTGCTTGGTGTCTGCCTTTGGCTGCTATACTGTGTTGGAGCCTAAGCAGTATGGTATAAAATATCAAATGTGTGTCCAGTTCTGTTGGTGCTCTTTTAATCTGTTTGTAAACAAAATAAACAAACTGTTTTGTGCTTGATTTTGCCATAATGTGACTTTAAGGAATAGACTAGTAAACCACTGTTAATCAAAACTACAAAAATGACAAGAGGAGAAGCCCCCAGATTTAATTGGTGTAGATTTGCCCCTTATTAAACTTCATATTTGTGCTACTCTCTTGAGATTCACATGTTAATTATGTAAAAGTGCCAATCTGAGTGGAGGGCATGGCCTGGCTGATGGCCTAACTGTTCAAAGAGCTACTTAATGATGGACTACATATCACGGAAATGCACCTTGATGTAGAAAAGGTTACACGGAGTTTGAGACTGTGTAATAGATAATTGATAGAGTTTTGGTTATCCTCTTGAATCTACCTCAGAGAGGATCTATAAAAGAAAAAAGTTAATTATATAACTTGGTGCAGTGTGTTGGCTGCAATGCATGTGCTAACAGATATTATAAAATAAACACATAAGCACATCAACCAAATGACGGGCCGACCTGGATTGCTGTAAACCATAAATAGCTCTCATTTTTCACATTAAAGCAGCATCTTCTAAGTAAAGTTCCATTGTTAAAGGATGTTTTTCTAAATTAAGGATTTTAGTATCTTAACGCAGGGCTGTGTACAAATGGAACTGTGGCATCAACTGGTTGCAAGTGATAAATGGCTGAGAGCAAAGTGATTTGTTAAGACACAGACAGCTTTCAGTAATGCTAACATTGCGTTCCCACGTGACTTGCTTGGCCAGTTCAGCACATTCCTGACTCATCACTTGAAGCCTCCTACCAGATTACTTAAACAAAAACAAAAAAAAAAACTTTTTGAAATATTACTCTTTATGAGTTCATCATAAATCGTCCTCTGTACGTCAACTGCCTACTGATCTCTGGTGCTCTGGTGACTTTCTTATTCAGTCCCAGAAGGAAGCACATGATCAAACATGGGAAATTGAGGGAATGTCAGCTTCATTAGCGCCGAGAACCATTTTTTTGAGCTGACCACTCTCCCTGGCATGATAAATCACTTGGAGTATCCCTACCTTGGCACGTTTGATCTTATCTCACAGCAAGACTTAGTTTTGAAGTGAGGAACTCCAGAACTTTCAGGTCACTGACAAATAGCAGAGACATACTGACCCACAATGGGGTTGTGACTGGATATTAGACCCAAGTGGCCACTAATAAGCTTCTGAAAAATGCTTTCAATCATTGAATTTCTTTAAAGATCAGTGGAAACAAATCATCTACAACCAAGTTAGTGACTCCAGCGCATGCAAAGTAATTCCAGCAAGCAGCTGCTGAGCACGTAGTACAACCAAGTTGGGGGTTGTAAGGTTTTGAGGTTTGAGAAACTTTTGCAAAAATATTTCTTACAAAAGAAGAGAACAATATGTCATATAAAACATATCCAATATGGCAAAGTGCAGTCTGTCTACTAAGTAATACGTAAACATCCAGGGCCTGCCACTGCTATGCTGGGCACCAGGCAGGACTAAGCCTCTAACAGTTTTATGCAATCTTTTTTTTTTTTTAATTTTTAAACTTAATTCACTGTAGAGATGTGTGTCTTATTGCTGACTCTAATCTGCTGAGATTTTTGTGGGTGAGTTGAGAAGTCCTAGTGATAAATAAGGTAGGAGTTTCACCAGCATAGCAGCACAATTGTGTGTTTGTGTAAAGCTGCAAATAGATGTGTAGGAGGAAGTGAATGCCAGTGTGTTTTCACAGTACGTCCCTGCATGTCTGCAAAAATGTTTAGCACAAAATACTACAAAACTAATTGGAGGCCTTGCCACATAATAAAATCAGGCAACTTCATTTTATTCTGACAATGTTGTGGAACAATAGGTGCACGTAGGTGCTTGCAGTGAAGGCATTTGAGTGCATGCTCTTAAAACCAATTTGGAACTTTACTGTGTTGTGTGGCTCCTTAAAAAACCATTGCTTGACAAAAATATTTAATTCTGTGAAGATTTCTTTGCATATTAAATTGGTTCTTTGGACTTTGAAAAGGTTTCTAATATACAGTATGGACAAAATATAAATCTTTAATGTAGAGTAGGCTGCCTAGCAGGATACCAGCAGATCAAGAAAACCTAAGCAGCAAGAGTCAGGAACCCACTGGTATTTCACAAATCTGTTATCATCTCTTCGTGGTTATTTATGACAGCTATAAATAGATAAAAGTTCTTTCTGGACCCTTTTTATGGATGGTTCTTTTGGGAACCAAAGACAGTTCCCCTATGGCATGGCTCAGAATAACCACTTAGGCAAACTTATTTTTGAGAGTGTACATGGTTGTGATTACAGAATGTATGTTTTTAATGCCATAGGTGAGTTTACTTATCTGCAGGGTGTAAAGGAGTGAAGAGTATTAGTGCACTTGTGAAGTATGCAGGTATGCTTGAAAATGCGAATGGTCATGTGTGCAGGGTGTGTGAACGCATGTATTAAATACACATGTGACTGAGTAGGTGCAGGCTTCTGAGCCTAGACCATGAAAATACAAGAGTATACGAAAACACTAAAAAAGCATAAAAGTGGCAACATGTGTCTTTGTATGTGTTGTTATGAGTATGTCATGGAGTAGTAAGGACAAAACTTCGGGTAAAAACTGAAAATTGAAATAAAGTGTGCGCACCACCTACTTTATCCGAATAACTGAGTGAGGCTGCATGCATTTTCATGAGAAGCCTTTAAAACAGACAAGCAGAGACAAATGCTGTATGTGAAAAACGGGCCAAAACTTCATATATTTTGTATATGAATACATCTGTCTGCGCTGGGCTGGTGCCCTGCCCAGGGTTTGTATCCTGCCTTGCGCCCTGTGTTGGCTGGGATTGGCTCCAGCAGACCACTGTGACCCTGTAGTTAGGATATAGCAGGTTGGATAATGGATGGATGGATATATTTGTTGTACACACTCTTAAAAATACTGGTTCTTTAATGGCACTTTATGGTTTCTTTATGGGTCTTATTGCTTGACAGAGCACCATTTTATTTTCGGATGGGTTCTTTGCTTTGAAAAACTTCCTAATACTTAACAAATTAGTTACTGTACATATACAGCAAGAGTCCATTTTAAAGCACAACCCATTTGAATTTCACAACTCTGTTACCATCTATTCATGTTTTTTACTTTATGGAACCTGTTACGGATCTAAATAAATAAAGTTCTTTCTGTTACCTTCATTTGGATAAGCCTTTTGGGAATCAAAACTGGTTCACCTATGGCATCAGTCTGAAGAACCACTCTGGCTCCTTTATTTTTGTAGCATTCACCTATAGTGCGCATGTGTCTATAGATAGTCAACAGATTGTTGATTTATGTTTTTTGTTTTTTCTCAGAATGATTATTCGAATAAAATGCTGCAGGCATACCTAATTTAGCAGAGTAAAAGTGTGCAATGCGATCCATTGTGATAATCCAGTGCGAGGACACACTGAACAAACGAGAGCATAGAGAGGCACTTCACATGTTCACGCCCAACCAGACACTTCTTTATTTTAGGTTGTGCAAGCCAAATATTAAAGTCAGTTACCATAAACAGAAAAGTGCATCTGAATTCCGAAGAAGATGAAATAAATCATGTTCACTTTGAAATTAACTTCGAGAAGCCAGCAGGCATTGAGGGTCACCTCAGTTGAAGTGAAGAGCAGAGAATCTAAAATATCTAGTAATTTCTAAATTTAGTGATTTCTTTTCTTGGATCACTGTTCTTGGCATAGTATTGTACTTTGTAGTATGAAACTGCTAGCATAATTTCAGTCTCTGGCTATGTGGAGTCTAAACACTCTTGCCATGTCTGGGTGGGTTTTGGTACATTAGGTTGAATGGCCATAATTTGTTATGTTTGTATGAGTGGCTCCTGTAGTCGACTGACTGGAGCCTGCCTTGTGCTTGATGTTGTCCAGCTCCCTCACAATCTTGAAATGGATTAAATTGGTTTAAGAATGTTAAGTAAGAATATTTGTTTTATTTTAATTTACATGAAATTAAAAATCATGATGTGATTTCCAATAAATTGTTAAGTATCAAAGATTTGCTGTTGAATACTGTTCTTTACCACGAGGAGGAAACATCTCAACCACAATTTACATAATCTTTTACACTACTGCTATTCCATGATTTTAGACCTACCTAAAAAGTTACAACCAGAATAATCGACCAGTTAGTCAATCTTTTTGCAGTTCAAGTACTTTCACTTAACACTTTATAAAAGAAAATAGGAGCACAAAATTGCCACAGCAGCATGAAGATTTTGCATTGATTTTAGTTGCTTGCATTGCATGTAGGGCAAAGGAGGGTTTGTGATACCTTGCCATGCAGCAGAAAATTAATAACACATAAGTTCACCTTGGTAGCACTGGTGGGAAGACAGGAGTGATGAATAAGGCTTTGAATGGTCTCTGCAGGCAGACGGAATTCATCCCACAGAGTTCCTTGTGCCACACATAAGGTACAAACCTGGACCTGGAGGGCGTAAATCAAATGCCATCTAAACAGCCGCTAATGCATTCAAATTGAATACGTGTCTTTGTTTCTCCCTGTGTGTATCCTCTAGGCTCAGTCGGAGGCCATGTAATGCTAATAGTATGTGGGGGAAGCCTGCAGATCGCCTGCTGGGTATAAGACAGGATTTATAGTCAAGGTGCTGAACTCATTGACACTTAATGACTAAACGGTTGGAACCAGCAGCTAAACGTTAATCTGAAAAAATCTTCATCCAGACTGTGTAAACGCCTTTCACTGTAGTGGGGCATTGTAACCAGTGTATTGATTACACAAAACACAGCCAGTCAACAAATCAAGTGTCTTCTCTAAGCAACTCTAAAGATGCACTGGGAAAGAGTCATTTACCCCAGCCCTGCTTGCTTTCTTCCTCTGGAAAGTGGATTAACACCAACCCGCCATTCTCACAAACACCCACAGAGGCTTAATGTTGTTATACAAGGTTCACTTCATTCATTTTCCCTGAAGAGCATTAAAAAAAAACAGCTGAAGGAAGAGTCTACAAAGCAATTCTAATTGCAAAGACTAGGTGAGGAAGGACAAAACTTTAAGTTTGTGCTTGCTGTATCTGAAAGAAAATGCACTAGTTATTGCCAAAATGTGCCAGCTAATCTAAAGAGAGGTTTTCATGTTTAATGTGTGATTTGACAATTTACTTTACGAAAGTGCCAGACATGGCTAACTCCCTAATTTTCTCAGAATAAGCTTGCATTGTCAATGTGCTAATATGAATAGCCAAACTTTCAGATTGCTGTAGGGTGGGTCAAAGTAGGGTTGTATAAAAGGTAAAGAACACATGTTACTTGACCTAGATGTGTTCAATTCTGAGGAAAAAGAAGACAATCAGGCCATCTTCATTTAAATTTACCTTTTAGTTGGCTTTTCATTGCTGCAAATGACCTGATAAAAAGGCTTACTTTAGAGTAGTTAACTACTGGAATATTGTGCTAAAATAGGTAGATAGATAGATCTTTTGTAATAGTTTAGATAGATAGATAGATATTTTGTAATAGTTTAGATAGATAGATAGATAGATAGATAGATAGATAGATAGATAGATAGATAGATAGATCTTTTGTAATAGTTGCATACAATTTGCTTAAGCATACATAAACCTTAAATTACCAATCTGCAATGATACAGATACTGAATTCAGTAATAATATACAAAAATGGACAGCTAAAAAGGTTTGCTTATGTGCAACCTTGGCAGCATGTTAGTGTTAGTGTAGATATTTATATTTTCTAAACCCACTTTCTTCTATTGAGGGCCTACCTCTGTTTATTAGTGATGCTGCAATCCATCTGTCCCATTTGTATTGTATAATTTATTGCATCACTCCAATTGTCATTTTTCAATTTAGAGTGGCATTGACCAATGGAAGTGGCCATCCCAAGTTCAGCAGACAGCACTCACACAAATACACACACACCCATACAAAACACATTCATCGGTTTCACTAGGACATGTCATAACTTTTAGAAGAAGTTGAAGACCTGGGAGGAAACCCACCTAAAAACTTGAGAGTATGACATGTGGAATCAGTGATGAGGTAATACTATCTAACACCTTGGACCTTGCAGATGTTCATTACCAATATTGAAATGTCAATTTACTAGATAAGAAGCAGGTTAAACGACCAGTTGTGCCTTATAACAGGAAGGTCCTCAGTCTCTGAGCGGCTGTTTTAGGCAGAAATTGCAAAAAAAAAATAAAATAAATAAGAGGTCCAAAGAAACTCCTTTTGTGATAGCTTTCATGAAGGTAGTGGTTTACGGAATTATTAAATAATTCATATTACTTCCTTTCCACGTTACTGTACACAATTAAACTTTATCAACTAACCCAAACCTGATTTAAAAAACAGCATATTTAACCGTGATTTGCTTACAGGTGACAGAAATCTGTAGTCAAAATGCTATTTAATTAAATAGACTGTATATGCAAGGTTTTATTCCTGAAACAAGTCTTAGTTTTCTAGAAAACGTCAATGCTGTATATTTTAACACTTACAGTACATATAATGAATGCTAAAATCAAGGCGTTTTGAAAGATGTCACTGAAGGAGAACTGGAAGAACAGTCGCATAAGAGACAGACATGTAAGTAAGAATTTCACTGTACTCGCACTTATTCGTGTTTGTTCTTTTCAGTGACTTTCCAAATTCCAAACATGTGCTGCTTACGTTGATTGGACACACTAATTTGTTCAGCTATGAGGAAGAGAAGCGGTGTGCATGATTCTGATAAAACATACCACTTACCTTATTTTCAGCAGAACTACAGTACCTCCGAATTCAGGTATATAATACAGGCTACACGTTGTATATGTGTATGAACTTGGCGTTTATTATCGGTTTACAGGGCTATTATTATCACGCGTCCAGCTTGATTCCTAAATCTAAACTGAGACTATGCACAATATTAGTGAATGAATCAGTTAGGTCAGAGTGCTAATTGTATATAGATCTCGAATCGATCGATTACGCAAGAACTGTGAAAAAAAAATAAGTATGGACATTTAAGTATGAAATAACTATGAAAATATATCTTTGTACTGTATGATGATGTTCACAAAGCTGGCTGACTAGCAGCTCAATCTCGTCTTTCATCTGCTGCCCATTTCTGATCGTTTCATTTATTACATTCATTATTCAGAAATCCACCTGCATCTAAAACTACGTCTGTTGACTTTATGACTAGCATTTAAAGAGACCAGAGGCCTCTGCAGTAAATACTCCCTTGTCGCGAAAAGCCCATCTGTGGCCTCATTTTATTAATATTGAGAGTTTATGTTACTATACACAACAGTATAGCAGTCCAAAGTGAATGGAATGAACACGCTCGGAGTTATTAAGAAGATCATCATCCAGAAAGTCACGTTTATTGCATATCGCAGAAATTAAAAAAGGTAACGACAGACTTGATATCGGGAAATATCTACACTATAAAACATTCTGTAGACACTTCAGTGGTCAGCAAGTAGGCTCGATCGCCTTTCTGTTCCAATTATAAGTGGTTGTGATTTCTGCTTCCTAGTGAAGTAAAGCCTAACTGTGTAACGGCTAATGCAAAAAAGGTTTCAATAATGGTCGTGTTTGAAATTAAGAAGTATACTAATTATAGTATACAATAGCAATAAGGACTTAGATGAGTTAAGTCTGATGCATTCTTTGAAGCATGCATCTTTTTTCAGCCACTCACCCATTTGCCATACCAGATAAAAGCAACCTTGTAGGTATCTATCATATAGTGCTCTTCAGTTCTATCTGTCTAAAAACAAAATTCGCAATTAGAAAAATGAAAATTTGTCACCTTGTAAATGACTTTAGTCATCCCTTATTTCTTCCCATATTTCTGAAATTTGCCTTCAGTTAAACTGTTTCATAAGATGCAGGAGTCTACAAAATATGCATATAAGGCGTCTTTCATATCATTGCTTTTTTTTAATTTTGAATTTAATTTATGATACATTAAGATGTTGACTTTGTACATTGTACATTTAAACCTTTAATAATAAATAAATCAACATGGTTCGTACGTTTACTATACAAGTTTAACAGTGTGCCCGAAAAACAGCTATCCATACATCCATTCAAACATCCATCCTTTTTAATACCCCACTTAAACTGATTACACAGCAAGGGGCGGACACAGCTTATTCCAGCACACAAACCATTGAGCCAGTCCACCTTAGGTCACATTTACGCGCGCACGCAGACATATCAGGTCAGTTTAGGGTGTCTAAGTAATCTAGCACTCAAATCTGGGGTTTTCTCTACTTTCTTTCAGTTAGATAGATAGATAGATAGATAGATAGATAGATAGATAGATAGATAGATAGATAGATAGATAGATAGATAGATAGAGCGTCAGGAAATCTCAATGCAAGTTGGTAAACAGCTTGACAGTTCATACTCTTAAGCCTCTGTGTTTTCTGGGATCAGCAAACACTTTTGCCTTATCGAGCACGCATTGTGGCACTACACACACAACTCCAATAAAAGTAGTAAAAAGTAATAAATACAACACAAGAAAATGTTGAGAGGCAGAACTGAAAGTAAGTTGGAGTACACCGACTAACCTTTGTATACTTGATCTCCAAGTTGGCCACTGGCGAAGGCATGAGGTGGAGCGATGCCATGAGAGCTGCCGGGTCTGTCTTGACTTCCCCAGGGAGTTCAATTTTACTGGAAGTCATTGTGCCAAAGCTGCCTTTCTGATTTAGATCTGACCTGGGATTTTTATACGAGATTTCTGATTAGAGTTTTGGGCTTCTTCCTGTGTATATAGCCAGGTGCCAGCCTCAGTCCATTTTTATTGGGTCTCAGCTGAGAGGCAGGGGGCTGGACCATCCTCCCAGGAATGATATAATTAAAATTTCACATTTACATAAACCCTTCACCACAGCCCCGCTAGCAGTACAAGAAAACTAAACTAAAACACGTAGTCCCTCTGGATGATCTGGCAGTATTCACAAAGGGAAACCGTATCTTTTTTTTTGTTTTGTTTGTTTAACTTAAGCCATCTCTTATATGCATACAACCCGCTAAATACAGCACAGTATTAATCAAAAGAAAAAAGCGCTTGTCTAAAACCACTGTGGGTTTACACGTTTTAATTAAAGCCGAATTAACAGAGAGGTGTCACCTACACCTTGTCGGCAGGGCAAGTTTCTAATCATTACCAGACGGCTGCTTTTTGCAAAGCGGCCGCCGACGTTTAAACCGTGAACTTAATTAGACATGAGCTGTTAAATAAGCGCATTTTGATATTTGATCTCGATGCTGTGTATTCCGCTCTGAAAGACTTTTTAGTGGATTAGTTTTGAACCATTTTCTCTGCTAGTGCTATACTTGGTAATGCAGGTAATGCACGCTGCTTCAAAAATATAGCATATTAAATAAAACAGTGTTACTATAAGTAAAACAAACTGATTTTACTGCAGAATGGCAAACAAGTCTCCCAACACGCCTCCTGAAGATTAACCCTTCCCAAAAGACGCCGAGTCCAGCATGTGTGTAGTACTTACTTATCCGTCTGAGATCTGCTCGCTTCAGCAAGCGAAGGGAGGCTCTGGAGTCTCAGATCCACTTGCGCAATGCTTCCCGCACTGTACTGGGACTGTTCGGCATCCTCTCCGTCACGCCGCCAAAGGTCCATCTGGCTGCTTCGAAGTATGGCCAAATGCTTCCTGGCGAATATTTTTAACGGTCGTAAATTCTATCCTAAAATCCTTTTACACAAAGAGTAACGGCATATTATTTACATTCAACACATACAGAGATCATTCTGCTGCTTTTATCTGAAGCAGCAAAGTACAGATTACAGGTAACAGCACCACAGAGAAACAGCTCTGCACAGTACCTGATGTGAGATAAGATTTGGCGTCTGGAATGTCCAACTGTTTAACTGAAATTCACCGTGGGGCACATAAAGTTACCGGTCTCTTTGCAAAAGCAGCAATGTAACTAACGTTTTGTTAGCTTTTGAAAGCAAACTATGTATTTTCATTCAATTCAATCAATACAGTTTCTTTTTTTAGAATGTTTTTAACAAGCGTTGATATCTAGCTTTTATTCCACTCTTTATTTACGTGGGATGTTTCAAATAATGTGATTTGTTTATCTATAATTCTATACTGAGTAACACATCTGTATTCTGATTAAAAAAAAGCATGTTTAATCAAATAGTGCTAAGATAAGAACAACAGATTAATATTACTGCACAATGCCCAATGAACACATCAGTTCATACGTGACAAAGGTGTTACATTAGATGACAAATAAAACAATGCATTATATTTGTCAGAGTTAACCCATTGATTACAGGAAAGGACACACAAGTGTACGCAAATTCTGTCCTCCACTGCTTAATTTGCATACCTCTTTACGACTCAGTAATCTCATTATCCTGTTTAAAAGACCTGAAACTGTGCAGTATGTATTACGGATAATAATTAGAAATACATTATTTTGAAAAGAATACTGAAGTACACAGATCATGGGACTATAAGGAAAAGATATTGGTATTTTGGCTGCTATTACTAGCTATTACATTTTCAACTATAATTACATTTTAGTATATTTCTTTTTTGTCAAAATATGATATTTACTTAAGTCATTTCACTGACAAGATAATGAAGTAGCACCGACTGGTGCAATTTGTAAATCAATTGTGTAACAGACCCTTGAAATGTTTTTGCTCCGTCGCCACTACCTTTTTTCACAGCATGTGTGACTTTCTGAAAATGTCTGTTTTCTTTTACTTCAAAGGAGATAATTCCGAAAAAGTGACATTGATTAATGCAATCAAAACACTTCTTCACTCGAGTATTTTCTTTCAGACTGGTCTAGAAAGTAGAACTTTAAGCGCTCGCGATCGTGAAATTGTATTCCCGCGTATGCGGCGCCATCTGCTGGATATGTAAAATATCGTCTGCACATTAACTCGTGTATACCCATGCTTAAATTAAAGAGCATGCTGCAGCCAGCTTAGTCTTAATTCAGGCAGTGAAAACTGCGCTAATCCATCATAGAGCACTTACTCGTATTGATGACAATTTTAAGTCTTCAGTTAACTTACAAAACTGAACAGGATTGTCTTAGAGAATGTGGAAGGAAAACCAGACTACCTAGAGGAAAATCCATGCACACTCTATGCATGGTATGACTGGGCACAAGATTGCAATCCAGGACGATCACGAATGGATGGATCATCCATGTACAAACATAGCCATTACATTAAAACCTAACTTCTGAATAAAGGTTAAAATATCCATCCATTATCCAACCTGTTATATCCTAACACAGGGTCTTGGGGGTCTGCTGGAGCCAATCCCAGCCAACACAGGATGCAAGGCAGGGAACAAATCCCGGGCAGGTTGCCAGCCCACCGCAGGACACACACACACACCAAGCACAATTTAGAATCGCCAATGCACCTAACCTGCATGTCTTTGGTCTGTGGGAGGAAACCAACGTACCCATGCAGACACGGGGAGAACATGCAAACTCCACACAGGGAGGACCTGGGAAGTGAAAATATGTTTATACTATTGTTTAAGACAAGATTATTGCCCTCTTGTACCAAATTCATTTTTGTTAGCTCAGCAGTGATTATTATATGACAAAAAAGAACAAAAAAACAGCTGCAAACAATTTTGACATTAGGACAGGCAGAAAGGGTATATAAATAATTCTGTGTTAACATAAGGTAAAGGGATAAAATAAAAAATACAAAAATGGCCATTAACAACTACATTACTTGACCTTGTTGATTTCACTTGTAAACAAGTCAAAATCATTCTACTGTGTACACAGGGTATTTATGAAGTATTAAATGATTCAGCAATTACAGAGAGAGGGGTACTAAAAGGATTAAAAAGGCTAACATAAATTAAATTGCTGCGATAATGTTTACACATTAGTGATTAAAAAAGGTGCTGATTTTCATAAATATGTCCATACATAACATTTTTCATAAATCACTGCCTCCTGGGGAAATTCCTACAGACCATAATATAAAAAGGTGATTGATCCGGCTGCAGGATCTGTATGTCGTTTAGGGTAAAAAGTATCAGGAAATATAATTGTAGTCATTGTTAAAAATTAGCATGAGGGATACATATCAAGTATTAGTGTATTACTAAACAATCAAACAGTCAGCAGAGTTTAGACAGGTTGGAAATCATATTTCAGTAATATGCTAGAATTTTATGAGGAAGCAAAAAAAGAATACAATCAGAGAAATGCATATAATGTTTTTTGTTATGATTTTTCAAATTTGATCAAATTACCAGAAGTTGGAAATCAAAGCTGATTGATGGAAAACTGACCTAAATATAGACAACAACACATTATTAGGAGCCTTTTATTAAATTAGATGTTATTAAAAGTAGAGTCTCTCATGGATCAGTGCTGTGACTGCTGCTCTTTTAAAATCATATACATGATCTTGATAAAAATGTAAATAACAACCTGTTTAAGTTTGCAGATGGTATTAATAACTTTACAGTGGCAGATGCCCTAGAGCTAGCAAAATCACCAAAGATGCACTTGGGCAGAATTTAACTTTGGACAGATATGTGGAAGATTTTTATAAACGTCAAGATTCACATACATCCATCCATCCATTCTCTTCCGCTTATCCGAGGTCGGGTCGCGGGGGCAGCAGCTTAAGCAGAGAGGCCCAGACTTCCCTCTCCCGGCCACTTCTTCCAGCTCTTCCGGGAGAATCCCAAGGCGTTCCCAGGCCAGCCGGGAGACATAGTCCCTCCAGCGTGTCCTGGGTCTTCCCCGGGGCCTCCTCCCGGTTGGACGTGCCCGAACACCTCACCAGGGAGGCGTCCAGGAGGCATCCTGATCAGATGCCCGAGCCACCTCATCTGACTCCTCTCGATGCGGAGGAGCAGCGGCTCTACTCTGAGCCCCTCCCGGATGACTGAGCTTCTCACCCTATCTTTAAGGGAAAGCCCAGACACCCTGCGGAGGAAACTCATTTCAGCCGCTTGTATTCGATCTGTTCTTTCGGTCACTACCCATAGCTCATGACCATAGGTGAGGGTAGGAGGTAGATCGACTGGTAAATTGAGAGCTTTGCCTTACGGCTCAGCTCCTTTTTCACCACGACAGACCGATGCAGAGCCCGCATCACTGCGGATGCCGCACCGATCCGCCTGTCGATCTCACGCTCCATTCTTCCCTCACTCGTGAACAAGACCCGAGATACTTGAACTCCTCCACTTGGGGCAGGATCTCTCCCCCAACCCTGAGAGGGCACTCCACCCTTTTCCGGCTGAGGACCATGCTCTCGGATTTGGAGGTGCTGATTCTCATCCCAGCCGCTTCACACTCAGCTGCGAACCGATCCAGAGAGCTGAAGATCACGGCCTGATGAAGCAAACAGGACAACATCATCTGCAAAAAGCAGTGACCCAATCCTGAGTCCACCAAACCGGACCCCTTCAACACCCTGGCTGCGCCTAGAAATTCTGTCCATAAAAGTTATGAACAGAATCGGTGACAAAGGGCAGCCCTGGCGGAGTCCAACTCTCACTGGAAGCGGGCTCGACTTACTGCGGCAATGCGGACCAAGCTCTGACACGGTTGTACAGAGACCGAACAGCTCTTATCAGGGGTCCGGTACCCCATACTCCCGAGCACCCCCACAGGATTCCCGAGGGACACGGTCGAATGCCTTTTCCAAGTCCACAAAACACATGTAGACCGGTCGGGCAAACTCCCATGCACCCTCCAGGACTCTGCTAAGGGTGAAGAGCTGGTCCACTGTTCCGACCAGGGCGAAAACCACACTGTTCCTCCTGAATCCGAGGTTCACTATCCGGCGGACCCTCCTCTCCAGAACCCCGAATAGACTTTTCCAGGGAGGCTGAGGAGTGTGATCCCTCTATAGTTGGAACACACCCTCCGGTCCCCCTTTTTAAAGAGGGGGACCACCACCCCGGTCTGCCAATCCAGAGGCACTGTCCCGATGTCCATGCGATGTTGCAGAGGCGTGTCAACCAAGACAGTCCTACAACATCCAGAGCCTTAAGGAACTCCGGCGATCTCATCCACCCCGGGGCCCTGCCACCAAGGAGTTTTTTGACCACCTCGGTGACTTCAGTCCCAGAGATGGGAGAGCCCACCTCAGAGTCCCCAGGCTCTGCTTCCTCATGGAAGGCATGTTAGTGGGATTGAGGAGGTCTTGAAGTACTCCTCCCACCGACCCTAGCGTCAGTGAGGTCAGCAGCGCACCATCCCCACTATATACGGTGTTGACACTGCACTGCTTCCCCTCCTGAGGCGCGGACGGTGGACCAGAATCTCCTCGAAGCCGTCCGAAAGTCGTTCTCCATGGCCTCTCAAACTCCTCCCATGCCCGAGTTTTGCCTCAGCAACAACGAAGCCGCGTTCGCTTGGCCTGCGGTACCTATCAGCTGCCTCCAGAGACCCACAGGACAAAAAGTCCTATAGGACTCCTTCTTCAGCTTGACGCATCCCTCACGCCGTGTCCACCAGCGGGTTGGGGATTGCCGCCACGACAGGCACCGACCACCTTGCGGCCACAGCTCCGGTCAGCCGCCTCAACAATAGAGGCACGGAACATGGCCCATTCGACTCAATGTCCCCACCTCCCTCGGGGCGTGGTTGAAGTTCTGCGGAGGTGGGAGTTGAAGCTACTTCTGACAGGGGACTCTGCCAGCCGTTCCCAGCAGACCCTCACAACACGTTTGGGCCTACCAGGTCTGACCGGCATCTTCCCCCACCATCGAAGCCAACTCACCACCAGGTGGTGATCAGTTGACAGCTCCGCCCCTCTCTTCACCCGAGTGTCCAAGACATATGGCGCAAGTCCGGCGACACGACCACAAAGTCGATCATCGACCTGAGGCCTAGGGTGTCCTGGTGCCAAGTGCACATATGAACACCCTTATGCTTGAACATGGTGTTCGTTATGGACAATCCGTGACGAGCACAGAAGTCCAATAACAAAACACCGCTCGGGTTCAGATCGGGGGGCCATTCCTCCCAATCACGCCCTTCCAGGTCTCACTGTCATTGCCCACGTGAGCATTGAAGTCTCCCAGCAAAGCGAGGGAATCCCAGAAGGTATGCCCTCTAGCAACCCTCCAGAGACTCCAAAAGGGTGGATACTCCAAACTGCTGTTCGGGCATACGCACAAACAACAGTCAGGACCCTTCCCCACCCGAAGGCGGAGGGAGGCCACCCTCTCGCCCACGGGGTAAACCCCAATGCACAGGCTCAGTGGGGGCAATAAGTATGCCCACACCTGCTCGGCGCCTCACGGGGCAACTCCAGAGTGGTAGAGAGTCCAGCCCCTCTCAAGGAGATTGGTTCCAGA
Organism: Polypterus senegalus; assembly: GCF_016835505.1. Lineage (NCBI taxonomy): Eukaryota > Metazoa > Chordata > Cladistia > Polypteriformes > Polypteridae > Polypterus > Polypterus senegalus. Next base: position 145,916,644 of record NC_053165.1, on the reverse strand, counting down.
GTCCAAGCTGTGCGTCGAGGTGAGTCCGACTATATCTAGCCGGAACCTCTCGACCTCGCGCACTAGCTCAGGCTCCTTCCCCTTCAGAGAGTGACATTCCACGTCCCAAGAGCCAGTTTCTGTAGCCGAGGATCAGACCGCCAAGGTCCCGCCTCGCCACCACCCAACTCACATTGCACCCAACCTCCTTGGCCCCTCCCATAGGTGGTGAGCCCATGGGGAGGAGGACCCACGTTACCTCTTCGGGCTGTGCCCGGCCGAGCCCATGGGTGCAGGCCCGGCCACCAGGCGCTCGCCATCAGCCCCACCTCCAGGCCTGGCTCCAGAGGGGGGCCCCGGTGACCAGCGTCGGGCAAGGGAAAGCGTTGTCCAGTTTTATTTTCATTGGAGGTTTATTGAACTGCTCTTTGTCTCATCCCTCACCCAGGACCAGTTTGCCTTGGGTGGCCCTACCAGGGGCATAAAGCCCCGGACAACATAGCTCCTAGGATCATTGGGACACGCAAACCCCTCCACCACGATAAGGTGACGGTTCAAGGAGGAATATACATACAGAAAGTGAAAATATTAGATATAACTGCACAATTGTGTGTAAAACTTGAAGTAGGGCTTTAGGGAAGGACTTGGGAGTCATAGTGGAAGCATCACTTTCTAAATCTGGACAGTACACAGAAGTGATTAAGAAGGCCAAAAGCACAATATGGAGAGTCCAAAAAAGAAATGGTGAGGGAAGAGTAACTAGATATGCAGTGCCCTCCATAATGTCTGTGCCAAAGACACATTTTTCCTTTATTTATCCCGCTGCTCCCCCCATTTCAGGGTACCATAATGTTTGGAGCAATTGGCATGACATGTGTTTTTGATTACTTAAGTGTGTTTCATTGGGGAAGGCACATGTATAAAATGTATTGTCATTTTTACATGGTGTGACTAAAGTGTATGCAAATATCCTTAAATTAAGGTTGGCAATGTTCCCTTAATCACATCTGAATTGTTTCATTTGTAATTTAAACTGTGGAGCAGAGGGATAAATCAAGGGAAAATGTGTCTTTGTCCCATACATTATGGATGGCACTGTATTCTAAGGCAGAAGTGCTGAGGCTATAAGGAAGTACTGAAGAAGTAGAATCTTTTCATTGTAAGCGAATTCAGATCAAGAAATTACAAGATGCAAGTGTTCACAATTATGAAAGGAAATAGTACAGAGTATGACACTTATAAAATAAGCTATTCCACAAGCATTTGAGTGCAGAAATAAAGCTGATCAGGGATACATTTCCCACAAATGTTTATTCACACAGAGAACCACAGATATGTGGAATAAGGAATTGAAAAGTCAAGCAGACTGTATATGACTTTCGGGAACCTTTCAGATGTCAACTTTATCTTCATTTGGAAAAGTTGGGTGAATAGGAATTGATGAGCTACATTGGGCTGAATTGCCTATTGTTACTAAAACTTTCCTTATATTCTGTTGATTTAACAGTAGTCCTAATAATGGAGTTACCTGTTTGTGTAACACTTAGAAATAATTTAAGTAAACTGTTAAGCACCCATTGAAATATTTGAGCAGGTGAACGAAGAATCTATAGTTTAATTTTATGCTGTTTGGAAGCATACTAAAGTTTTTTATAAAATAGGCAACTTATTGTGAAGGGCAAGACATGCCGTCTACCGTACTGTACACTTCTCAAACCCATTTAATCCAATTCAGGCTACAGCAGCTCAGAACGTATCCTGACATGGTGGCCAGTACATAGCAGGGCAAACTCAAACACACACGAATTCACCAGTCAACCCAATTTTCACATCTTTGGTGACACAGGAGGAAAATGTGAGTACATTGAAGAAAACTTGCGGTGGCATGGGGAGATTGTACAAATACCAGGACACACTTTGATCCATGAAAGCTGAGCGCAAGCCACTATGCTACCATGTTCCTGTATGCAATCTAGTTATGCTTTAATATAATTCTGACAAGATTTAATTGCATTTTTTACATAAAAATATGGTTTAGACGTATAATGAACACAGCTACAAATTGCAGAATCTTGTACATCCTGAAAAGTAATCTAAAGTTAAATATCTATATCAGTTATTATTAAATTTCTCATTTTTGTTTTAAATTATAATTTGTTAGATGCACATACTTTGTCTTTTTTATATTTGTTTATTGTTTCGTTTAGTTATTCTTTATGCCTCATGATAACTACAGTACATGGTAATAGCATGAACTTGTATTACAATATTTCATCATAGAATAATGATCAAAGTACTTAGTAATTAAATGATTAGTAATTTTTTATGCAGTGCCATCAAACAGTGTTTGCTAGCTATCTGTTTTTTACTATAAAATTAGCACAAAACTAATTAAAAAAAAAGCAAAAGTCATACCTAGAGCGTAGTTTAAAAACGTGATTTCAACTTGAGGCCAAAACTTGTTACAGACCTTTCCTGTCAGTATTGATCAATCTATCACAGTGCAGGTGAGGTTTTTGAGCATGAAGTGCATTTCAGTTGTGCCATGTCATGTCAACAAGATGTGCATTTCAAGTAAGCCAAAAATTCTAAATTTAAATAAAATGTTGCATGTGCCTGTTTCCATGCACAATGTGAGATGAGTAAAAACTAACCTGGCGTTAAAGCCACCCACATTTTCACGGCAGTCTCCCCCTTTGCATATGCACGTTTCTGCTTGGTTTTGCAAACTGGTGGCACCCAGCATCAAAGCAGTGCTACTGTTTCTGTGTGTGTAGCTGCTCCTGAAAGTTTTCTCCTGGTACAGATGAGACCACGTTCCGACTGATGCTTGAAGAATATTAATTTTCTCTCTCTCTTTTTTATAGCTCTCAAACACAGTGAAAAACTAAAATAAAATAAAGCCAGTTAATTAAACAATAAATTAGTTACACAGGTGTAGGGATAACAAAATTAAAACATAAACACCAGAAATTCAGGAGTCTTTCTTACAGTCTCTCTGATTCCACACTCATTTCCATCTTATTAAAACAAAACATTTTCTTCATCTTAGCGTCCATTAAGTGTCTCACTATGTGCATTTCTGCTCCACCAATGAGCCTGATCACATGACCACAGCACCCTTCCATTCAGACCAACTTTGTATACTTATGTACAAATACATTGAGATCAAAAATAAATAAAATATTTACACTTGAAAAGAAAATATCTACAAAATCAAGCATCAAATTTACATATATATACACACATATATTTTGCGACAGCTATAGTGTTATCTCCCTTTTCTCAGATTCACATCAATAATGTGGGATTTATCAAATATATAAAAATTAATTGCATATCAGTTACGAATTTAAGACACTTGATCTGTAGATATTCTGTAGCAATATAATTGTGCATGCAGTGGCCAAACTATTCCAAATACTATAGCTGCTTTAACATTCTTGATCTCAGTCCACCACTAAGAATATCTTAACCCATTGTATCTGTGTGTGGAATCACAGCTGTACAGCAGCTGATCAGAAAGCTCTACGGTGGGTTGTGTTGAGAGCACAGAGGATTATTAGGATACAGCTTCCAGTTTTGAAGGGCATTTATAGCACATGCTGCCTCAGGAAAACCACCTGCAACTGCATGAATTCCACTCACCCATGCGCACAGTCTATTTGAACTTCTCCCATCCGGCAAACACTTCAGAGGTTTTCCTGCACAGACTAAATTTAATCCCAAGAGCTATAAACGCACTCAATTAATCCGTCAAGTGGTCCCAGTAGAACTGTTTGTAGTTATAATTACAATTACCTCATTATAAACTTGCACTGTAATATTGCACAACCTGAGTCACTTTATGAATCATTCGCAATTTATATACATGTATATTGCATTTATGCTTTCATACTATATATTTTTCATTGTTTTTTTATCTTATTATTCATTTTATTAAATCATTTCATAGGAAAATAAGTTTATAAAGGATTTGCATATTGAATCTCATTGTACCATACAACGACAATAAAGGAATTTGATTCAATTCAATAGAAGAGAGTGCGTATTTACAGATGATTATGACTGGTTTCTAAGTTGATTTAGATTTCCAAGAGCTATCCCCTTGGCACTGTGTGCTGTTAGAATACTAGGATGTATGCTTGATGTAATTTTTATGATGAAATGCATTAAAATATGTATATTACATTTTACAGATAAATTGTTAACTCCATTCATATAATGTATACTGTTAATAATTAAACATGTGAGGGCACATTACGCCCTGGTAGTGATGAGCTGGTACCCTGTCCAGGGATTGTTCATGCCTAGAATAATTAAACATGTATTACAAAGCTTACAACTGGTTTTACATTTATTACAGAGCTTATATTGTGATGATTGGTTATGTGGAGAAAGAAAATGGAAGGACAGGAATTGGGGGTTGGTACATTTGACAAACACAGTAATACTGCAATAAATTATTTCATCAAGGGTCGCATGCATCCCAGCAAGCATCTTGTGGGAGGAACAATCCCTCGACGGGGGAGCCAAGAACAATTCCTGAATGGAGCTCATCGCTACCACTGCGCCACCGTGCCCCCATGTTTAATACATGCTTTAAAGCATTTCATCATGAAAACGGTATTAAGTATACATCTTAGTATTCTAAAATGTTCAGAGCACTATAAAATCAAGTGTAATATATTCTGTGTGGCGATCAGTTCCTGCGCGCTCCTGTCTGCAAAAGAGAAAGCCCATTTAAGAAGCATGTAGTGATTCACACACATAGAACACATTGAATACAAAGCATTTAACAGTGGAATTTGAGAAACTCTAGTAAATTAAACATCAATTTTAAGATGAAGTTTATGACATTCTACTTTAATGACAAAATAAACTATGAGATTAAACTAGAAATTTGGAGACTGAACTCAACATTTCAACCTTTTTTTTTTCTTCTTCACCGTGTCCCTATTTTTTTTTTTTCTTTGTGCCCCAACACGCTTCTGTATGACACTTAGTGGACATTCTGAACTTGAACTTCTGTATGCCACTCCATCAAGTTCCTTTTGTTGCTCATACCACTGCCTAAGCCAACAAAAAGTATGGTTTTCCTTGCCACTACTTCAAAGAGTAGGACCTCCATTTCACATGTGCTTTTTCCATTGACTTTTAACAAAACACTCAACTGAAAAGGCTATTTATATTGATTACATTTTCAAATATTTGAAATTCTGGGAGGAGTTGGGATTCCGGGGCAGACGTGTGCACGTGACACATTTCATGCTTACCAGGATTTCTGGAGTGGAAGTGCGTGGAAGTTGTGCATCTCAATTTTTTTGTGTGTATTGAAATTTCCACTTTTGTCCGTACGCCATGTTTTAGTGTGACTTATACGCATGGCATTATACATAGGAACCCTGGACAATCTTCCAGGTGAACACTTGAAAAACTGAGATTAATGTAAAATTATGGAAAGTGCTACACAAAAATACAAGATTGGTGACATTGATATATAAGAAGCAATGTCTGAAATGCACTTACTTGTTCAGGTTGACTCAACAATGTCTTTTTTAAAGCACTTTGAACTACAGTTCAGCATACACTATGACCAGTAGTCTTCTGACCTACCCAGCCCCAAACAAAGGAGAGCTGGCAAAAGAACCAGAAATGACCCCCCAAAAAAGCAAAAGCCTACAAGGAGAAGGATCGCTCTTAAGTTCCGGCTTGTACATAAATGGCAAATAAGGAATCTTTATAAATTGGGAGATCTCTCTATTATAAAAAAAAATCCTGGAAAGGAAAAGCAGGATGACAAGATGTGATCTTCTTGAAAACTCTCGGAAGACACTTAAAAGACCCGTGAGATGCAAAAAATATCAAATAAGAGCACAGCCAGCAAAACATTCAGTCATGTAAAGGCATGTAGCACACATAGATCCTGTGCTCTCAGCACATATAAAGTGGTCAATACATTCTAGATGAAACATCAACGACTAAGCAAAGAAGAAAGAGCAGCGCAGAGAAAAAAGACCCAAAAGTGTTGGAGAGAAAAAAAGGCAGATAAGAGATTATAAAAGCAGTGGAATTCTAAAGGCTCAAACAAACGATGGCGCAATACACATGCAGAGAAAGGTAAAGAATATGAAAGCAGTAAAATTCGAAAGTATTATAGCATCCAGCCAAGTTGAAGCCTTTTTTGTTTTAAGTGACTGTTAGGTCCAATTGAGGGATGGCGGAGTACAGGACTAGGTGTAATTGAAAAAATAGCAGGACAAAGTGAGGTCAGAAATCTTTTATTGCAGTCTTTTGCCTACCTCATCATAACAGTGGTCATTCTCAAAGGGTAGCTCTGTTTGCTGAATCATGCAGTGCCACAGGGTCTCCCACCTATTGATGTTACACACTGAACACATATTAAGAATGAATGAAAATGTACGGCTCTCCGAGATCAAGCTGACTTAAAAAACTGAAGGATGCTTGGATAAATATGAGCAAGCCCCACCTAAATTCAGGAAATGTGTATGGTCATAAAATATAATCTACATATATTTCAAGGTTTGAACTTGATAATGTTGTAATTTTTATTTATTGTGCTGCCACAGTGGGCACTCATCCATCCAGAGAATGAACCCAAGGATCTGTCCATTATTTCTGAAATAAAATGTCAAGGTTTAAGTTTCCCTAGTCTAGATAAATAGAAGCTTAATAGAGTTCCAGACTCTTCATTTATAATAGAGTCCCTTATTAGCTTTTGGAGTTTTGTAGACAATATCGCTCCTTTGGAGCATTAAATCAACAACAACAACAGCCCCTAAGCCTTGACTCCCTTAGAAGACAAGACAAAATTCCCATCTTTACTTGTTTGTCTCAATTGGACCTCCCTCACATATATGGTTAGGGCCCCTTTTGGTCTGTAGAGAACTTAGTGATATGTGAAATCCTCTCATCATATAGGTCTTGAGTTTCTGGTCTGTCCTTGAGTAATGAGGCCACATGACCTTCGGATATGGGATCCTCTTACTCCTTCTTCACTTTACTTTCACTTTGTGGGTATGTCTGTTGTGGAGGATGGCCGGCTGTTTATCCCGGCCAATACCCCCAAGCCGCCAGGTGGAGCCCTCCTTGCAGCATGGAGGTCCCCAGAAGACCAGCAGGGCATCATGGACAATGGAGTTTTTATGCACCGCCCTGCTGGATGCCATGGGGGCCACGAGAGGGAGCTGCAGGGAGGACCGAAGAGTTCTTCGTGCCCTATGACCCGGAAGTTCGTCATAGGAAGAGCGACGGGCTTCCGGGGTGAGAAAAGGACTATTTACCCTGACCCGGAAGGAATAAGGACTTGTGGATTGTTGGGCAGGAAAACCTCCGGGTCAGGGAGTATAAAAGGATCATGGGAACTCCCAGACAATGAGCTGAGTTGGGAGGCAGGGTGGCTAAGCGTCTGGGAGTGGAGGATTGTGATTTATTGTATTGTTATTGAAGAATAGTGGAGTGGTGGTGCTTTGTGCACAATTATTATTATAATAAATAATTATTGGACTTTTTATCTGGTGTCTGACGTGTGGTCTGAGGGTACAAGGGTGCGAGAAAACCCTAACCTGTCACACTGTCTTAGGTTGTATTCTGGTCATTTTCTGAAGAAAAGAGAGCAATATGCTCTGTGGTATCTGGATTTCCTTGTCTATTTCCCTGTGTTTCAGGGTTAGATTACACAAGGAGGGGAAGTGACAATTTTGACAATTGCTATCACATTGAGATAAATAAAGCATAATCTACCGTAGAATAATTGTTTTAATTTTTCAGCTGCTGTCTATTGTTATTACACACACTGCAATCAATAGATATATATTGTTTATAATGAAAATCATGTGAAAGTCACTGTATAAAAGATTATGTTCAAACAGCCTCCTAGCTCTTTATTCTCTATGATTCCAAACAAGTTTGTTGTAGGTTAATTGATAGTTCTTAATTGGGCCAGTATGGGTATGTATATATGTGTGTGTGTGCATAAGCGAGTACATTGATGGACTGGCACCCCTCCAAGATTGATTCCTGTCTTTTACCAGTTATTGCCTGAATAAGCTGTACCTCCATGTAACACTGTACTGAAAAGGTGGAATTATGTAATGGATTTTTCCATTAAAGGGATGCTGTATTCATCCATTAATTCTTTTTCCAAAGTAACTTAATTCAACTGAGTATCAATATGTACCAGAGCCTAGGTGGAGATATTTACTTTTATATTTAAATCAACTTTATTGCATATTTATGAAGGTGTATATTTAAACATTCACAAACCCAGCATAGGAAAAGCATCTCTTAAAAGCAAAAAATACTGTATATATTTTTTTAATTTAAACACTTAAATAACACATCATTCACATAAAATGATATTTAGCAGTTTCACAGAAAATACCATTATTTTATTTTTAGATAAGTATGATGTGAAAGGCACTAACTAGATAAATAAAATTGCTTTGTATATGATAGATAGATAGAGAGATAGATAGATTTCTACAGCAATAACAGAGACTTACAGATTCTGTAAGTAATTAATTGATATCCTTTAATTACAGCTTTATGACCGATATAATTCACACAAAGTAATTTGTACCATGTAAATGTAATGTATTGGTTCTACAAAGTGTTGGATACCATTATGAAATTAAAAAATATAAGAAAAATCAATACACATTAAAAGTATGTGGCTATGCTTTATGAGTAATAAAAATTAATGTAATCATTTAAATATGTCAACAATATTTTACCCTGAACCTTAATTTCATTTATCATTTCTAAATTTCTAATATTAGTCCTCTTTTAGCCTCCCCTTTTTTAAAAGTGTTGCATTATTATAGTTTGAGCTGGGCCACTGCACCCACAGGGTGGGCTCAAGGAATGGGCTCTGGGCTTACCATTATCTTAAATTAAATAAGCAGGCTTAAGATGGATGACTGAGTTTGCACTGAGGCACGGTGGTTAGTGCTGCTGCCTCACAGTTTCAAAGTGCAGCTCTGTCAGTGTCTCATATAATTTTGCACATTCTCCCAATGGCTGTGTGGGACTACTTCAGTTTTCGTCCCTCATAACAGAGAGGTGTGCTTTATGTTGGTTTAGTGGCTCTGAATTCATGATATATGAATGCATGTAGGCAGGAGAGCGCAGTGGACAAGCACCCATTTGAAGTTTGCATTCTTGTCCACACAATCTTTGACTCCACTAAATTTAAACTTAATTGTATCACTAAATCCTGGCACCCACTCAGAGACTGGTTCCTGCTTTGCACCTGATGTTGTGAAATGGCCTGCAGAGTCTATAATCCTGAAATGGTTAGAGTCTGTGCAGATAATTGATGGACTGGATAAAGGGTTTCACCAAATGTATAGATGACCTAATTTTGCTCTTTAAACAATAATTATGACAAGCCAATAAATATTACCATGAATTTACATATATATTCTATGTTAAATACTTTTAAAGACAATCACTGAAACAAAAACACCTCTCAAAAACATGTTGCAGTTGCAGCAATGGCACAGACTTATGATGGCTTTGTGTTTCAGCTAACACACATTTGACTTTGTTCTAGTCCAGTCACACATGTGCTTTGTTAATGAATGATTTTCTTTGCTTTCAGCACCTCTAACTACTATAAAAGGCACTATATAAAGTAAAGGTCACAGATTGATCTTATTTGGTGTTTGTACAAAGTACACTTTCCTATATCAAATTAAAGGTGGATGTTTGTTTAATGTTCTCAGCATGTGCTGTTACTATGATTTTATACAGCGTTATGCTAAGTCCGCAGACTTTGTTTCAAATGACCCACTGAATCCTTTGTTTAAGAGAGTTGCACAATATTTAGAACTTGTTAGAAAATCATAGAAACAGAAAGATGTTTTGAATAACAAAGTCTATTCATGACTTTATGAAAAAACCAAGCTTATTTGTATATTACATCAACAACATGAGACATGTATGATGTAAATCTGTTTCAGAAATGGGAACTGAAACACGCACTCTGTTAACTCTCTCCTTCTGATAGATGAGAGGATTAAGAAGGTGAACAAACTGAACAAAGTGGACCAGATTTATCCAAGTCAAACAACACATTCCAACTTTTTCTAAAAGGGTCTAAGCGGCCTCACCATGAAAGCTAAAGCTTTCAGGAGAATTATTTCCTTTCAGCATTTCAAGGGGTACTTAGTCAATTCCAGCACAAAGTTCCCAATGTCATCCTGGGCAAAGAAATCTTTTTATTTACTTGCCTCAATGACTACTAAATTACTGGTGTCAGACAAGTGTGCATAGGGAGCGTCTTTATGTTTCTGGGAAGATGACAGCTCCGATTTCCAAGCAGAGGGCAGCACAGTTGTTAACTCCTTCTCTATTTCTATCCTCAAATCTGAAGAACATACCCAGGATTAATATTGACGTCACTTCCTGTTCTCTCCCAGAAGCTTCGCACCTTCAACCACGCCCAGTATTTGAAAATTCTCTGGATTGGAAGTCACTGTTCATTATTGAATTTGCATCTATAAGAGATAGAACCTATTGGGGGTGGGGATCGATCTGTTCTTAACTCAATTTTTCTTTTTGTAAAAACTTGATTGCTTTGTATGGATTCCAGTAAAATTAATAAAATAAAATAAAAAAATAAAAAAAGAGATGGAACCTATCATCAGAAGTACCTCTTAAAAAGCAAAACAATAACATCAACAACAACAATATTTATTTTACATATATGGCACATTTTCATACAAATGGTGTAGCTCAAAGTGCTTTACAAGATGGAGAAAGAAAGGTTTATATGAAACAAAAATAACATGAGGCACTACTAAGTAACAAAGAATAGGTCATATGGACCGGAGGACAGAAAAAAGAAACAAAAAAAAAACTCCAGATGGGCTGCAGAAAACACAAATCTGCAGGGTTTCCAAGGCGAAGTGACCACCTGGCCCCCACTGGACATTCTACCTAACATAAATCATCTAAATCGGTCCTCATTGTTTTCAGGCTTCACGTGAAAGAATTTGATGATGATGGTCATATGATATCTGGCGTATTGCGTTCAGCCCGTCAATGTAGGGACTGCATGGTGCCTTGATCAGGTGGTGGTAGTACAGCTCGCCACCACAGAAAAAAAAAAAAAGAGTAGGAATAGTACAGACTGCGGAGCCTTGATGAAAATGATAATTCAATGCATATACAGCTTAACAGGGATACACTAAAATGAGGCTATGAGAAAGTCATGTTAAAATAATAGGTTTTTAGCAGTTTTTTAAAGTGCTCCACTATATTAGCCTGGTGAATTTCTATCTTTTAACTATTCCAGATTTTAGCTGCATAACAGCTGAAGGCTGCCTCACTATTTCTTTTAAGTTTAGTTCTTGGAATTATAAGCAGACTCTCATTTGAAGATCTAAGGTTACGATATGGAGTGTAAGGTGACAGGCAGTCCAAAATATAGGATGGAGTGAGATTATTTAAGGCTTTGTAAACCATTAGCAGTATTTTAAAGTCAAATCTGAATGGCAATGTAATGTAATGACATCAAAACTGGAGAGATGTGTTCAGATTTTCTTTTTCCTAGTTAAGATTCTGGCAGCTGCATTCTGCACTAGTTACAACGGATTGATGTATTTTTTGGGTAGTTCTGAAAGGTGTACTTTACAGTAATATTCTAGTCGACTAAAAACTAAATTGTGAACTAATTTTTCAGCATCTTGCAAAGTTATAAGGGATCTAACTTTTGCCATATTCCTTAAGTGAAAAAATGCTGTCCTGGTAATCTTAATAATATGTGAATTAAAATTTAGGTCAGAGACAATAATTACCCCTAAATTGTTTACCTCCATCTTGACTTTTAAGTCTAATGGATCCAGTTTATTTCTAATACCCTCACTATATCCACTATATCCATTTTTGCCAATCACTAGGATTTCTGGTTTCTCCTTATTTATTTTGAGAAAATTACTATTCATCCATTCAGAAACACAAGTAAGACATTGGCTCAGTGAACCAAAAGAATCAAGGTCATCAGGCGCTATTGTGTGTCATCAGCATAGCTGTGGTAGCTCACATTATGCCTTGAGATATTCTGACCTAATGGAAACATGTAGATCGAAAAGAGCAGTGGACCCAGGATAGATCCTTGAGGAATACCATAAAGAATATCATGTGTCTTCGAAGTATAATTTCCACAACTAACAAAGAATTTTCTATCTGTTAAGTAAGACTCAGACCAATTTAAAACATTACCAGAGAGGCCCACCCACTGACTAAGGCGATTTATAAGAATATTGTGATCAATGGTATCAAATGCTGCACTCAGATCTAAGAGGATGAGAACAGATATATGAATTTACACGCAAGTCATTTATTACTTTAACCAGTGCAGTTTCTATACTGTGATTTGTTCTAAAACCTGACTGAAATTTTTCAAGAATAGCATGTTTATTCAAACGATCATTCAGCTGCGTAATGACTGTGTTTTATAGAATTTTGCTTAAGAAATAAGTCTAAAATTGTTAAAAACAGAGGATTCAAGATTATTTTTCTTGAGTAGGATTTTAACAACAGAATTATTTAGCCAGTCTGGGAAGACCCCTGTATCTAATGATGAGTTTACTATGTCAAGCACACTATCAATTAGCACAGCAGATACTTCTTTGAAAAAGTTTGTTGGTATTGGGTCAAGGACACAGGTGGAGGGTTTCAGTTGAGAAATTATTCTACGTAGATCGGGTAAATCTATCCTGGTGAAAGAATTTAATTTGCTTAAAATGGAATTTAATAGGATCAACTTTGGGGAGAGGTACTATACTATTTCTAATGTCATTCATTTTGCTCAGCTCTCTGGCATGTTTTCTTTAAATTAGACACTATTGCTATTGCAAAACTCCCACCCCAAACATCAGAGGTTCGAATACTTGTTTCTATTTTTTATTTAATTTTATTGATTTTATTGAAATCACACAACATTCCAAACAAATAGATCAATTTTACAAGAATAGGATTGAAAACAAATCAACCCCTACCCCTGAGAAAAAGAGCATGGGCAGTAGAAAAAAACTTAAACCTAGTAAAATGCTTGTTTCTTTTGTTAAATTTTTGAGCATTATTTTTTATTATTAAATGGGGTTACCCTGGAGGTGCCCAGCATTACATCTTGTTCCATTTTCGTTCTTTCACTGGAAATGGAAAATATTCTAACATTTTGGGTTTCTCTCCACTTTCTTCAAATTTGATGAAAGCAATCCATGTCATGTGTCTGGTGACTCTTCTTATGAAGTCAGTAGATGGATTGGGAGAGCATGGGTGGTCATGAGGTCACTGGAAAGGGGTGTGTGGTGCTCCCAATATCTATGCAAAAGGAAGAAGATCCAAGTCTTTAGAGTCCTGATGCTTTCTGTCTTGCTATATGGTTGTGAGACATAGACCCCATCCAGTGACCTGAGACGAAGACTGTACTCCTTTGGTAGTGTGTCTCTTCAGAGAATCCTTGGGTACTGCTGATTTGACTTTGTGTTGAATAAGTGGTTTCTCATGGAGTCTCAAAGGAAGAACATTGCCTGCATTGTGAGGGAGCATTAGTTATGGCACTATGGCCATGTATTGCAATTTCCCGAGGGTGATCCAGCTTGCAGGATCCTCATTGTTG